>NC_088648.1:31207144-31354644 GCF_964019385.1 Sycon ciliatum
TCCTCCAAGTGCCAAAGTGACAGCCGCGACTGTTCCTTTCCCATCGCTGCCATACGCCAAGCGGAGAAAGCAAGAGATACTCTACGCCAGCCGCTATACACACCAGCAAATTTCAGCTGAAGTGGCATCAGCTCGAGTAATACAGAGCCAGAGTTGGATAAACTAAAGCATGAGAGCAAGAAGGCGCTCCGTCGCTGTTTTCTTTTGTACATTTTTTGTAACCTTGGTTGCTTTCTTGGACTTCCTTCATCAGATTCCATCGCTGAATTTCTTTCTTTTGGTGGACAGGAATCCTGTATCATGCTTCTTCACTATGCTTATTGGAAATTGAACAGAGCGGTAAAAAAACTTCTGTTCTTAGTTGCGATAGATAAGCGACAATTGCGATGAAACGGACCAAGTAAATTTACACCCCTCCCCATCATCCCTGAAGACCCCTTCCCATCCTCCGTGAAGAGCCCTCCCCCCCCCCCATCCTCCGTGAAGAGCACCCACGCCCATCCTCCCTGAAGAGCCCCCCCCCCCCGATCTTCCCTGAAGTGCTAGAGACCCAGTTGGCCTTATACAATTACATTTTCACATCGCACAGATTAGTCTTCTCAATTGAACTACTTACAGGCTCTCCAACATTCCACTAAAGACACCAGGTAGCAGGCTGCTTATATTATTACCTGACAAGTGACTTCGAGGAGCAAAAGCCAAGAAACAAATCACAAAGCAAACACAGCCAATGATTAAAATTGCTCAACTAAACAAGTGTTGGCCCTTGGAGCATAGTTTATTGACAGATCTCTAGACTTGCAGTAAAATTCTGCATCCATGATCAAGCGATTCCCAACCGAGAGAATACACTGTGCGGCAACCATTATTTCATTGGTGATAGATAACTAAAATAGTAAGGAGAATGTGAGAGATATTAATGTGCAATGTAAAAGTGAAAGGAAAAATGTTCAGAACTGAAAGTTGCAAAAGCATTCTACATTTGTACTCGTGATCCAAATCTTTGGAAACAAAAGAAAAATGTCACAGCTAATATGTTACCGCAATTACCCTATTCCAGTAAATTTGCACTCACGCACACGTGCAGAATTTCCTATCGTCTCTCACCTTTATAGTTTTCATGACCAGCGTATTATGTTTTTAAATAATTGCCAATCGTTGAAAAATGGCTAAAATATATAAGATCAATTGTAAAATAATTTTTTCCTTTTCTTCTTTTGTTCCTTTCTGTCTTATTATTATTATTATTATTATAATTTTTTGTTTTCCCCTGCATATCATCCCTTCATCATTCTGTGATAACCTGTCCTATGGGCAGGTGAAAAGGCATCTCTGCCTGTTCATTTGGTGAAGTAAAATAGACAACAACAACAACAACAACAACAAAATCACCCTCAGGAATAGTCCGCTTACCGTAGCACAAAAACACAAACACCTCGGAATAATCTTTCAGCATGACCTCCGTTGGACGGAGCATGTTGAATACATAGTCAAAAAATCACTCAAGTCTTTCAATATTCTTTATCTCACATCTATCACACATACATACTGCCTATATTCTCATATGCGAGCAATGCTCTCACACCGTTGTCACACACTTCCCTTGACAGGCTAGAACGACTCAAGCGGAAAGCCGCCAGAATATGTCTCCACCTTCCCCTTTACACACACTTAGAACACTCCCACCTTTTGCATCGCATCAAATGGCCAACATTATTTTCACGCTTTGAAGTTAAACATATACTCTTCACGCATTCTCTGCATCACAATTATGGCCAACCACAGATACTCTCGCTGCATACTGGTAGCAACGTGCAACCGTAGTATAATTTACGTCGCGCTCGTGCTTGGCACTTGCCAACTCCGCGGACTGACCGCTGTCTCCATTCTCCCCTGTACAAGGCCCATCATTACTTTAATTGCTTGCCCACCCAGCTTCGCGAAATCCCTTCTCGTACTCCCTTCAAATCCCAGATATTCGTGCTGTTGCACAACTCTCTATGCTTGTGTAGCGACCCCCCCCCCCCCTGCCCGTACACTAAAAAGTTTCATGCCATCTCAGGCACTCATCAGGTAATATGATGAGTGCCTGAGATGGCATGAAACTTTAAGTTGTGACTGATCAAGCCATCTGTTGTTCTGACTAGTGTGTACATGTATATACAAAGCTTCTAACGCAGCCAAATGCAACGCACATCTACCACGCGACAATATTTAGAGAAAACATTATCACGCCTTTACAAGTCATGATGATCAGTACGATGTTGTTATTATATTGTCTTTACGCTATATAAGTTTTAGTCTTTCCAACTTGAGCCATTCCCTGTACAATTCTTGATGGAAAGGGAACGAGAACGTTGGGATAACTGGCAAACTAATACTTGCCTTCGGTTGGAAATAATTATTTCATTCTCAATCTTTATTCACTTCATTACCAAGTTTCGAGCTGCGATTCAAAATCAATTTACTCTATTCTTGCTTTGTCATTTTCTCATGTCGCTCTTAGATCTTTATTCTTTTTCTTTCCTTCTTTCTCTTCTTCTTTTGCTGAGAGCCTTCTGTTCACATATTTTCTTTTCATCTGTGTCCCCAGTCCTGGGTTACTTGGACTTCATTCGCTTCCTTGTCATTGGACATGTACAGTCCGCTCGGTTTGCGAATTCAAATAAACACAACCACCACCAGATCATGAGATCGCTTTTAACTGTAGATGTGACATCATAAGCCACTTAGTGCACTATTTTTTTTTCTGCGTGGCAGGTTGTAAATCACTGTCCCTAGCGAAGATATGGCGGCGCCAGTCAGCTCCCGTGCTTTGGCATTTTGGCATTTTTGCCAATGACTTCTGTACAATTTCAAATTTGGACTTCGATAAGAATTTCAAAGTAGTAGGCCCCTACTGTTCATATAAAATTTTCTTTCCAAAACTCAACACTTGCAAGCCAGGTACCAAGGAATAGTCAATTGGTGAGTGGAGTGTAAACACAATATCTTGATAACACAAGTAAAAATCCTTCACCAGAAGTTGCCTTACATTATTTCCAAGCCTGGGGAGAATGTGCCATTCAATTTCTCTATATGAAGATTAGCTAAATTCCTAAACAGACATAAAAAAGTAGCAATAAAAGTAGCAATACCAGACATTATGGTAATCTAGCTATTAGCTAATGATGAGTGATTTCACAGACATTTTGTGGTTGATGTTTGTTGAGTGATGGAATTATGATGTTTAACGGGCAGCAATTTGCTAACCGCTTGAGAAGTGCTGAACAGAACCAGCTGAATCGATATACCACTAAGGCTGTATTGAATTTGTCACAAACAATAATGTTTGAAATCGGTGATGGGCAAGAACTGAGCAGTGATTGCCATAAAAGTAAAAGTCTTTCGTAGCATGTTATGGGTGTACAGTGTGTGTACAGTCGGTACGTGCACACCCAGTTCGCCCTTCACGGTATGCTACCCGCCTACAGCATAAAAACCCAATGAACCCTTCGTGCATGTTTATTTTTTTATCATTATATTTTTATGGATTACCCAAAGGCCGAGGACTAAGTCGAGGGGTCTCCGTTCATGGCTTACTGGGAATATATCTGCAAAATTGCAACATAGATTGAGAAGAGGAAGGGTTATAACAAAAATGCATACTGTAGAAATCAGCCATAATATTCGTTACTTTGTTACAGAAACTCTAGAAGGAATATAACCAGCAGGTTCAAAGCGGGTGTTGGCAAAGATGGTATGGACACGAGACACAAATCGATGACTATTTTGGGTGGTTCTAATGTCAGTGGGGAGGAGACCAATTTCGTCTCAGAGTTTGGAACTGGACTCGTGTTTGGAGCGCATATTGTCAGACAATGAGTAGTGTGGTTGGCAAGTTATAGGAAAGCAAAGAAAGTTATAGACTCCAAACGGTTGAGCAGACAGTTGCCTAAGAAGAATTCAGTTCTACCCACATGGATCCGGCAGAAAGCACAGCATTGCAAGTAATAACCTGAGACGCCCCTGGGGCATGTGCTCCGTCCACGCTTTCACCACACCGAACCTCACCCTCCTCAACTCACAGACATTCCTTGTTTCTCTTATACTATAGCTTTGCAATGCAGTGACACAGTTGAAATATACACGCCCTCGCGCAGCTATGCGGTGCTGTCTGCCAAATCCACACATGGTTATAATTGCTGAATTCACACCTGTTCATTAGCACATCTTTACATTATCAACACTGAAAACCTTAAAAGGTTTTCATGGTGTTTTGCACTTGGTTGTCTTGCTTCGCTCCAATCTTCGTGCCTCAGGTCCACTTATTAAGTTTACTCCTTTCAATACAAAAAGGTGGTTTCCCTATTCTAGGTATTCAACAGCATCTACCTTCACTGACGGAAGATTTATACTCGAAACAGCTGTATGAAGGAAATTAGTACTAACGGATGTGTCGCTTTGCTAGTAGTGTGCCGTGGCAACATGGCCGCATTTTCTCATGTCTCTTCCTACAGAAAACTGGTGCACTTTGGAATTGTCTCCCACCCCAATTGACAACTTTAGATTCCCTAACAGAATTCAAGCGTCATTTACGTATTTACATTGCAAAGTTTCAGTTCGACTGCACTGGTATCCCTTTGATGTGCAATCATTGATTTACATGTACACTGTGCACTGCTTGTTCTTTCACTGTATCTTTTGTACAGCATCTCTCTTTTTCCCAACTTTTTTGCACATTTTCTCTTTTCCCAAATCCAATGTTCAATGTAGATACACAAATAGGAGATCCCCCGATAGGCGTCAGCCTTTGGGTAATCCTGAAATAAAGATTATATTATAATACATGTCGAGGTTGGATGGAGAGTGCAGTTATGGTGCGGCGTTAATAAAAAAGTCTCGGCAGGGTCGAATGCTGCAGATTACACCGTTATTAATCTTATACTTCCTCCACATCGTTAAACTTGTCGCATCGCACATCTCAGGTTACGTTTGGTTAATAACATTCCCAAATGGGAATCACTTGGAATCAATCGGAATCATTCTCGCCCGTTTGGTTGGTCAAAAAAGTGCGTTAGGTTGGTCCCATTCCAGAATGGGAATCGTTGAGACTGATTCTTTTTGGAGAATGATCATTCCACCTGACATGCTGGAATGAGCATTCCCATTCCGGAATCAAAAATGATAATGGTTGCCACGAGCCAAACAATGTAGCATCCGGTTCAAGTGCCTCCAATCATGAACTCAGAAGTACCTTGACTCTCCCAAGGCAACTACAGTCGGGTAAAAGAGAAGAGAGCCGTCGTTCCACAACAACATAATGGAATTGTTATGTCAAGTTATTCCTATTTGATTCTGGCGCGTTTGTTTTGTCAGATGATTCCTACCCATTCAGATTCCAGAATGTTTGTCATTTACATTCTGAAAATCCCCAACCAAACGCAACCTCAATGTTCGGGACTGGCTTGTCTTTGCTGGATTCTGTGTTCGAACATTGCTACAACCCTCCCTACGCAATGTCTATTTGCTACGGCAGCCATGGTGGTTTGAAGAAAGGCTGAGGCTTCCTGCAGCTTCATCTGTGAAAAGAATTCGGGTGGACACACCCATTCCCATAGTGCTGCACATCACATCCGAACCAGTTCCATTACTTTTACAACATTTCGGCACTTGGCCATCGTCAGGTAATAACAATGAATACCGTGGAAGCCACACAAGAGCAGTATATACGCAGAGTGTAGCGCCAAAAAAGATGCGAATTATGTCACCTAGTATGCAGAAGGGCGGGGACAGAGAGAGAGAAAAGGCGCAACTAGCACATCGCGGAGGAGAAGCAGCAGAAGGTAGCGCGCATTGTGCTCTGTGAATGGCGTTAGAGTGGAGCGCCAAAAAATAAAATGATGCGAGTTATGTCACCTCTATACAGAGGGGGGGGGGAGAAGGTGCAACTGTGCACATCACGGAGAAGAAGAGCGCGCCGTTGTGCTCTACGAAGTGAGGGTACATGCCAAATAATTATGGTGTTAATTCAAGCACAGGAGGGAGCACCGAGCCCCATGTGTCAATGCACTATGAGGATAAACTTCCATGCCAAACTGTTACCACCAGGGACGCGACGAGTTATCAGGAACAGAATGAATTTGAGTGACCCGCCTCATATTATAATTATTCAGTGATATTGAAGTAGCAGCAGGGGAAGCTGTGAAAATTCACAACAAATCCCATCCGATGCTTGTGTTCACATGGGGCTTGGCATCACGAATCTCAATCGCCTCGCGCAGTTTGCGACGGGCTCGATCAGGCTCTCTTGCTATGGTGAAATCCTGATAATTCGAACCTCAAAATTCCAGGAAAAAACTTCTAATTATCCGGACATTCTAATTATCCAAACATGAACCCAAAAATTCCAGGAAAAAACTTCTAATTATCCGGACATTCTAATTATCCAAACATGAACCCACCACTCAATATGTACGCGGTCCTGGAAAAACTTCTAATTAAGCGGTATGTTCGAAATAAGCTATATTCGAATTATCAGGATTCCACCTGTACTTCGACTGCAGAGAATGCACTTTGCCCATAGTTAAGCTTACATCCAGGGTGAGTGGTACGAAAATGTTGGCCCCATGGCTTGTCGAGTTCCTGTCGTCTTGCCTCACCATTATGTTCTTCCAGGCGAGTTTCCAGAAAGCGGTCAGTGTCACCAACATATTGTTCCGGACATTCTTTGCACTTCAGCTGATATACAACATTCTTCTGCATACATACATCCTATTCCCCGGATATACACGAGATACACGGCCCCTTTGGGCGACCTCTCTTTTTCGGTTGTAGCGGATTTGCAGCCTTGACACATAGAGTAGAAACGAGGGCGAAGCGACACAATGTGCGCCTCAGGCTACCAGTGTGCTCATATACGACTCTAACCGGAATTTTATACATTCTGATTGCTTTATTCACTGCTTGATGCACTTTATCTGACTTATATGGAAGCTTTAGAAATTCGCAGCATGGGTTGGCATGGCGACGACGCTTTGGCCTTATGGAGGCAGTGCGTGCCTCTTCAATGATTCTCTCTGGGTAATTGTTCAATCTTAATTGTTCATGAACCCTCGCTTCACTTTCTGCACGCATTCTGGTCTTCGATGAGAGCCTCTGAGCTCTTAGGAATTTTGACGAAGCAATTGCCAATTTGATATGGTGGGGAACTGCCGAAGTATAATCAATGAGTAGACCACTAGCACATGCCTTCTGGTTACACTCTGCGTAACGCCATTCACAGAGCACAATGGGCGCTACCTTCTGCTGCTTCTCCTCCGCGATGTGCTAGTTGCGCCTTTTCTCTCTCTCTGCCCCTCCCCCTTCTGCATACTAGATGACATAATTCGCATCTTTTTTGGCGCTACACTCTGCGTATATACTGCTCTTGTGTGGCTTCCACGGTAATCATTGTTATTACCTGATGATGGCCAAGTGCCGAAACGTTGTAAAAATAACGGAACTGGTTCGGATGTGATGTGCAGCGCTATGGGAATGGGTGTGTCCACCTGAATTCTTTTCACAGCCATGGTGGTCTCATCCAAATTTCACATTGTCAATTGTCAAGCCGCACCCAACCACGATCATTGTTCACCTTCAGATGGCGCCAAGGTGCGAATATGGATGGTGATGTGAAGGGAATGAATGGCGCTGTGGATGGATGTTGTAATGGTTGGTGCAATGCGTCGTGCTTTCCCCGGGGCTTCTGTGATGCACAGACCCTCTCTTTTCTGTAATGCTCCTGGAATCGCTCCCGGACACATCGTTTCGTCTCTCCCACATACTCCTCTCCACAAATGGAACAAAACATTAATGTTTCCGAAGGTTAACAATGATCGTGGTTTGGCGCTGCTTGACAATTGACAATGTGAAATTTGGGTGATGATCACTGTATTTTCGCCACTTTCCTGTCCTGTGTACTTGTTCCCGCAATTGTTATACAGGTTAGCACGATGTTGTAGGGTGAGTGTAGTTTGGCGACGGAATCACATCTCTTTTTTTGTCATAGTCCCACCACTATTCACACCTTGTTTTCAGGCACCTTGGGTTTTGGTGTGTGTCTTTTGTTACACATGTGTGAGTGTGGGTGTGATTTGGAGTGTGAGCTTGTGTGAGTGTGAGTGTTGGTGCGAGTGTGAGTATGAGTGTGGGTCTCAGTGTTTTTGGCACGTGCCTGGGTTTGGGTGTCTGTGTCTGCGGTGCAATTTTAGCACTTATGGGGTGTGGTTTCGTTCCACTTTGTGTTGCCTGATTTAGGTCAACCTCACTTGTTTTTCTTCTCAATCTTGATGGTGGCTCCTAGACAAAATTTGATATAGATAGTTGTAATTTGCATTGATTTGAAGATGGTGTGTGTAAGGTTTTTCATACTACCTCCGACAAGCGAAACTTGGCGCGTTTTTTGTGATTTTTGTGTTAGTACCACAACTAACTGATTTCACAAGACTTTACAAGACTTCACAAGACTTCACAAGGCTCTGTTCCACGACCTACTAGTACTTGTAGCTCCATGCAATCGGGTGGAGGAAGCTAAGCGAAGAGCTGGTGAGTGGCACATGACTCAGATTTAGTCAGAGGCAGGCCGGTCTGTCTTGTACCAGCAGAACAGTGCGCGCGTACATTCTGCGAAGGAAAATCGTCGTGCTTTCGCGTTTCAATGCAAAACCAAGGAGTTCACTCTCTCTCTCCATCTGATCACTCAGCCAGCACAGAGTCCATACGTCCATGCCAAACAAGCCTGGTGTCTTTCAATAGCCTCCAGAGTGATGTGTCTCTGTTGGCTAAGGGAATTCGCCAGGAATTGCTGCAGGCAATTATTTTGGACTGTTGGTGGGAAAACCCGGCAAAAACATTTGCAGTCCAGGCGCAGGTACGTGGTGGTGTTGCACAGTTCTTACCACGTCAACCTGGAATATGGCGGCGGAAATGACTACCCTCGACATCGTAGCTCAAACAGACACGGCTGTTCACGTGCAGGCACTTATCAATATGGCGTTGTTCGGTGCGATTTATGTAATATTGACCCCTCGTTGTTATTTTTGGAATAGTTCAGCCCAGTCCAGTCCGAAAGGTCATACTCGGATCGACTCCCTGGTGTGTACGCACTCTGTTCCATGACCACATGACTGCATGGACACGTCGAACTACAGTCACTAGGCTAGTGCATTTTAGCGACTGCAGCGATCCGATCTTCTTGCTGCTGCGCTGTTTCTTCTTCTTCACTTGTGTCCTTTCTTTGGACGCTGTACTAGTTTGTTTTGTTTGATTACAATGATAACGAGTCAATGGACAACGCGGTCACCATTTTGTGCATGTCCTTTTGCTTGACGGGTCTTCATTCTTGTGGAAAAAGAACAGTTCTCTTTTCTTCCAACTTTGCTATTATTTAGATATTTCACCTCTGTTGATTTCTTGCTGATAGTTGTGGTATGTCAATAATAATAATGTACCAAACAAGTCTTGTCCTTTGTGTCCTGTGTCCAGGGGAAAGGAATGGCTGTGATTCCGTAACAGCAGTGTTCCACTTTTACGTCCTGTATCCTTTTCTGGCTGGTGAGCTCCTTTTGCTGTTTTGTCCTTGGAGTAAAAGGCTTGCGTTTCCCTTGGTTATTTGGAAGTCAGTGGCTGTTTGACGACCCTCTAAGATTATGTATTTGAAGTAGCAACAACGTAGAAATATCACAATTCTCTCTTGCGTATCATATCCGTCCGATATCACCAAAGCGTCATCAATAAAGGCGAAAAAGGAAAAGTGTCACGAGTTACGACTAACAATTCGTCGCACTCGCTGACTGTATAAGATCTGGTTACGTTGGTGGACAGTTAGTCATAACTCGTAACATTTTGTCCTTCTCCTTTTTCACCATTATTTAATTTGTTCACAGTCCGAGTTCATCAATAAAGGCGGTTGCATTTGAAAAGCAAAATGCAAATCATCAATAAAGGCGAAAAAGGAAAAGGACAAAATGTCACGAGTTACGACTAACAATTCGTCGCACTCGCTGACTGTATAAGATCTGGTTACGTTGGTGGACAGTTAGTCATAACTCGTAACATTTTGTCCTTCTCCTTTTTCACCATTATTTAATTTGTTCACAGTCCGAGTTCATCAATAAAGGCGGTTGCATTTGAAAAGCAAAATGCAATTCCCATATGTCACGTGATTGTTGTCTTCGAGTCGACCAGTGACAGATCAAACTGCGCCGGCTGAAAAGCGCGGTTCTGCCTGCTCAAAGGTGATGTACAGTCGACCTACTCTTATAACCTCTATAACGATATTACCCTTATAACGATATTTTTCTACCAAACCAAATCACTCCATTGATTTGTGTATTCAATGCCTTACCTCTATAACAATATTACCCCTATAACGATATAAAATGGGCTGACCAACCGACATTTTCCATTTTATAACAATATCTAGCAGAGAATATGTAGAGCCCTCTATCCAGGTAGGGCAGGCTTCACTTGGTAAGTCGCTGGGACATGACGAAATGCAATGGGGGCACCACTGGGCACATTGCTCTGTACATACTGGGCATGTACGTCAGTATTATGATATGAAGAGTTTAAAAAAATGAACAAAATCCATGCATTATGACGTATGTGTATGAAATGAGCCAGTTACCCCTATAACAATATTACCTTTATAACAATATTCCTCGGTGTGATGCAAATATCGTTATAAGGGCAGGTCGACAGTAACTAGATCTTTGCCTATCGTCAAGTTCGTCGTCACTTGACGACAAGCAGGAACGGAATCCACTGTGTTTATTGGCTCACAAACTTGGCGTGTGTTACGTAAATACAAGGGCAACGGAAAGAGTGAGTTTTGTAGATTTACTTGATTGTATGGTCTGTGCGTGCATGCATGCTCTTTGGCTAGGGTGTACAGCTGAAGCGTCATTTCATGAAGGTTTTATTGAGCTGTCACGAACAAATTCTAGAGAAAGTGGTGATGTGATGTGTATTTGTCACCTCGCCGCATTTTCAAATATTTTTTATCATAGTATTTCCTTTGTACTAGTCCAAATCTCAGTGAGACGAAGATTTGTTATGATTGCCACACGAAAGCGACGTTAAAATCCGTACTTAGTGTTCCGCTGGTGTCGTTGTAAGAGTGCGTAGACATTATTTCTTTCAAGTGTAGTATAATAGCAATAAAGAGAACAAATTCTGCAGTCATCACCACACTACAACGAAGTCATGAAAGGTTACTAGAATTAATTTTCTTGTCACATTCATCAGTCGAAAGTCGTGACTGAAGAGTAACCATGCTGAACAATGACTAAAATTAATATACATTAAATGATGTATTACGAGAACAAAATACAGTGCCAAAATAGAATGAGGGAAGGTGAGACAATAGAATTGAAGTGAGAGCTAAGTGCAACGGCGGGTGAGAAACTAATTATAACGCTAAAACTGTGTAGTGAGACAAACAATCAAGCTGTGCACCTACGAAAACAATTTTAACGCAACTACATGCTTCTTCTGCTTACAAAGATCAGGCTTATGCAAACGAATACAAACAGCCTCAAGTACTTTCAACAGACTAGCATACCGTGCACGACAAAGAACAGAAAAACTAAAATCATCATACACCTGCAGACACTTAGGGTGAGACGACAAGTGAAGAAAACGGCAGACTTCTTACGATCACAATCACCATCTGATTCCTCGTCTCCAACAACCGCAACCTCGTCCTCCGTCTCATCTCCCAACTCGTCCTCAGTTACTCTTCAGTCACGACCTTCCACTGATGAATGTGACAAGAAAATTAATTCTGGTAAACTTTCATGACTTCGTTGTAGTGTGGCGATGACTGCAGAATTTGTTCTCTTTATTGCTATTATAAAACTGTTGTCTCCACGTCGATTATTTGCAAGTGTAGTATAATAATATTATCAGCAATAGGTATATTTGTGAAAAAAGAACACATTAGTAGAAAGGACGGGTTAAGAGATGCGACTTTGGAGGTGACAAAAAAGACGCGACATTCCAACAATGAGCAATCGGCCATCAAGAGTCATCTGTCCGTTAGTGATAGTTGTCGCGAGTTGTACAGCGATGATGTTTGCTCAGTTTTGGCCACTGGCAGATCTGTATTGCATTTGTCTGTGTTTGTCCCCTGAACTGCTGTATTGCAGGAAATTTTCGGACGGAATATATTTTCGTACGATTTCGTACACGCCCTCTTTTGTACTAAAATAAATTCCGTACTAAAATTTGTTCCTGTGAAGTTATGTACACTATACATGCGTACCGCAAGCAAACAAGTGCATTTAGCATGCACCACTGTACGAAAATAAAATCCGTACGAAATGTCGAAATTCGGCTTTGTCCGAAAATAATTCCGTCAGAAAATTTCCTGCTATACAGTATGTGTTCAGAAGGAAAATATGTTGTCACATCAGTTGTTTGGTCTTAATCCTCGCGAAAGTGTCAGGAGTGCTTCTCCTCACTGATGCATTACGTTTAGTAATTTATTCACCTTCAACCTGTGTTTGACTGTTCTCCTGAAGTAATTTTTTTCCACACGTATAGCATGAGGCTATCGATCCGTGCTTTTGATGTAGCTCTATAAATTGCTGTGTTTTGACATTTTCCATTATTCCCTATACTTAGCCATGATGAGAAGGGAACGAAAACGTTCGGTTACCAAGTTGGTTTACTTGAATGTGAGGATTGCGTCGGTGCTGACACCTGTTCTTTCCAAAACACATGAGAATGAGTTATGCAGCAACTATCCACGGCTGTAGGAAGATGATAAACAGTCAGAAAGTTGGATAATAGGGCACAAAACCCATTACCACACTTTCTGACTGTTTATCTTGTTACAGCCGTGAATAGTTGCTGCATAACTTGTTCTCATGTGTTTTCTTCTCTTCTTTTTTGCATTTATTACTGCGTCAATATCCGAGTTAAAATTGGTGTATTACATGTACACTTGTATAATTTATACATGTGCAAGCAGACCTGTATAATTTATACATGTGCAAGCAGACCAATAATTATAGCAATGCATGATACATGTGTGCCACTTGAAAGCAACAGAGTGGAACTACTTACAAATGTATTAAGAGGTACAAGTGGTCAAATATACCAGGATTAATACTGGGCAGGACAACGCCGTCAACAAATCTGAGAGTGGACAAAAACAAAATTTAGATTGAGTGCATCGGCATGCAGCAATCCGTGACTTACTCTTTGTTGCAGAGGAAACTAAATACCGTGCTAGCTTGATTTGCACCCCTGGGGAACTATTGATGGAGCAGTATACAAGAGAGGGCAATTTTCGTTGGTACATTCACGTTGTTATGCACCCTCTGTTTCTCTAAATTGTCAGGAACGAACGAACACACGGCACCAGGACAACTATTGCTTCTTAATCCTAGAATTATCAAGATTTCAACTACCCTAGCCCTTTAGGAGCCGCCCCATACTTGAATGCGTCGTAAACGACGCATTCTAATGCAAAACTTCAAAAGATCGTAACTCAGTCCAATCTCGCTCAAAAAAAAAGAAACTCTCACCTGTCGGGAGAAACAATTCGCGAAGCGCTGCGAGCAACGGTTCCCGAGATAAATCACTCGTAAGTTGAGCCGCGATCTCAGCAATTTCAAAAGCGCGCAGTGCAACTTTAGTATTGAGATTTTTGAGACTTTTCGTCACGCTGGTTTACTCGAATTTGCACGGGTTTCACTGTTGATATTGTCAAGAGTACACAGCAAAAAATTTGGAACTCCACGATCAAGTAGAATGAAATATCTGGAGCGGGACGCAATTGGACGCATTTGGGGCATTTTTCGTACTGTCGCTGCGATCTAGCGCTGGATAGACGGTGTGCTGGCAATCATGATCGACCTCATTCTCTTCCTCTCGCGGAGACCGTTCCAGGAAGCCCTAGATTGTGAGGATTGAGTGAGTAGAACTGAAGCTATGATCCGAGGAACACGAAAAAATGCAGATTTTTGAAAATTTCCTGTGGCTCTTAAAGGGCTAGAATTGCCGGAGGCATCATATGGCTCAACGGGACTTAAACATACCTGCTTGGTATTATTTTTGGCAATATGTGTAGAAACGGAAGTCCTAGGGGTAAAGGGTACCTTTTAAAAGAAAGAACCAATAATTACAGGTGCACTATCTTGGAAATCAACAGCTGGCACTGCGCGCAGCGAAAGGGCGACCTCTGGTCAGTTTATTATAAGAGCATTTGCTTGCTAGGCTCATGCTACAGACTCTACATTTCAGTCCATTACCCCTAATATGGCGGCTGCTTCGCCAACTTTCTTGATTTTTCTGAGCATGGTTGGTCATTCTTTCACTGTTGTGATAAATAAATGTACGAGCGAAAGGAGAATATGGTGTCGCGACTCATAGCAAACACATAATTGCCGTTCGCCGTCGTGTCTGGAGACCATCTTCGTGATCAAACCTCAAGTAGTAGAGTAGTCCCTGGAAACTATTTTTGGGGTTTTACTTGATTATATGTAGTCCATTCTTATCCAGCTGAAGGGCCGTCGGCAGATTATTGCGGGTACGGAGGACTCCTCTTGCGGAAAGTTGCGAAACCAATGACATGATGTTGCCTTTACTCAAAGTAGAGTCCTCTCTACTTCCCTGTTTTCCTTCCTGCCTTGTGCATTTGATCACGACATGGATCAGCAATGTCTTCAAAGACAACATCGACACGATGTGCCATTAGCCGGAAGAGGTGTTGTGCCAGATCAGTCCGTGGCCGTGCTCGGGCAGATGGCTGTCACAAATCGCCGGAGCTGCTCCTGGTGAGCAAAAGCTATTTGGGCTACATCCATGCTGACTAAACAAACAAACTTTCCGAAGTACGGAATTATCAAAGTAAAAAATACCTTCAGACGAACGGAAACACTAAAACTATCCTCCAACGAACGGAAACACCAAAACTATCCTCCGACGCCGAGACCGGAAACACAACAACTATCCTACTATGAATGGAAACACTACAACTATTATCCGACGTGCGGAACCATTACAACTATTCCCCGACGAACAGAAATGCCGAGTTCTCAACCCTGCTGACCAACACCACAGGGGTGGAGTCTCAAGAGCCTGACAAACAATGCTCAAGACAAGTTCTGACACCATGTAACAGGAAGCATACTAGCAGCTCCAGTCGACTCAACAAATCGAACACGCTCCTTCTGGACTAACCAAGTCCTAAGGCGGAGCCCTTGTCGTGGCCAGCTTCATATTTCAGAATCAATGCAGGGAGTCATATTCGACTCCCTGGTGTGTTCAGAGCACGATGTCGGAGGTAGAACAAGAATGTGTAGAAATAAAGTGTTTTCCTAAAGGTGGATAGTGTGTAGAGTAATAGTTGTCCATTATGCATGAATAATAATAATAAGTAATTCGGGGATCACCATACAGAGCATGCAGAAAGAGTGTAAGTAATTATGTGATTGGAAGGCCAACGGGAATGGGAGAAGAAGTCTCTAAGACCATTCCCGTTACAAAGCAATGAAGGAGAAACACACAATTCTTGCGGAAATTGACACTTGACTGACTCGCGACTGATAATGTCATGTCAGTGTGTTTGCCTTTTCACGTTGGCATCGGCCTGAGGCATGAGCCTAGCCTTGGCTTGTGCTCCACCCAATGTTAGACATGATGCCAGAAGAGAAAGGGAGTAAAGACAGGATGGACGGAAAAGAAATGCAGCCCGGGTGTCAGAAAGGTGAGCCCTCCTTGCCAAAGAAAAACTTACACAGCTGCAACATTCCTGCATCCAATAATATTGTTCCCACGGCATTGGCAATGTCCGCAAAAGGTCACATTCTGGTCAGGTTCCGGCTCAGCCAAAGCCATCTTGGCCATACAGATCAACATCTGCAGAACATATTGAAGAGGAAACAGAACAGGGTTGGAGATTCATATTCCCACTTCCAGTCGTCGTCGTCAAACTAGTCGTTGTTGTTTAAAATCTCTATTCTCAAAATACTTGGCGGCCATTTAAGAGATAATAGAAGGATATTTAAAGCGCTTGCCTTCCCCTCTTTGGTCTTTCCATAACCTTGAACCTTCCAAGTTGGAAGGCTGTCGGTTAGCGCTACGGAGATGTGTTGAAGTTAGGTGTCAGGACGTCGAATGTCTCAGTACTCTGTCAGTTTTGTGCCTAGTTATTGCACTTTCTGACTGTATATAGTATCATGTTACAGTGATGGAGAGTTACTCTTAACTCGTATCCATACGTCCTTTTCTCTTTTACATTGGCTGGCCCATACATTGATCGAACACCGATGTTCGATGGAGTAGGCATTTTGAAATTATCATAACTTGGTGAAATCTCAGTCTTTTGAAGAGATCGAAATATGTAGGTTAAAGAGAAAACTCTCAGCTGTCGCCTGGAACATTTTTCAAAGCGATACAAAGAGCGGTGCCTGAGTTATAGCACTCGTAATGTTGGTCCCGGGAAATTTGCGCTCAGAGCGCGATGCGTGGGTCAACGGCTGGGATTTTCCCTGCTTACGTCACCTGTTGACAAGGCTGCACCGATTCAACTTCAAAAGCAGGTTCCCGGCATCTCTACGAAAAAATTTGAGTTTGATACGAGCAACAGGAGTGAAATGGTGGGTAGAGATAGATCTAGAGCGTGAGCCCAGCGCTGGTGGGCCTTCCCTGGCTTGCAGCGCTGGGCCAGTGCCTCCCGTGGAGTCGAGTATACGCTCATTGCGCTCCTCTCGCCAAGGCCTTTCCAGGATGCCCAAGATTGTGGAATTTGTCCAATGCAAACTAAAGTTACGTCCGATTTAGGTACAGGTTTAGCGATTGCGTGGGCTTGTTTGTATTTTAATCGGCCAATAAAGGGTTAACAGAGGAGCTCCACGAAAAAATGAAAATTTGATAGCCTGTAGAGTTTCGGGCGCTGAGTCGAATGGTCTTGGTCCGAAGTCTCTACGAGAAACCGTTCTTGAGATATTTCAATTTTAGCCATGCCCCGTACCAATGTATGTGTGACATCATTGTGGCATGGTGCGAAAATACTTGGATTTTGAATCTCATTTTCTTCAGGACGAAAGTCACTACAGAAAGTAGTTTGCCAAGTCGCCTGAGCCGCTGCAATGCCAAATTGTTGTGTTGTTGGTTGTGCCAGTATCATATCATCCTCCTGGGGTTAGTTTTCTCAGATTCCCAAAGGATGGAGACCTGGCAAAGTGCCGAGATGTTGCAATGCGTCGTGAAAATTTCAAGCCTATTTTCGCAGCACGAGCTATGTTTACTCGCTGCATTTATGATCCATAGGGACTTGAGAGCTGAGTTTTGACGAGTACGCCGTCCAGGAAAGCCCTCATCAGTGTACCAGTGCCCGCCGAACAGTGAGCCTCCAGCAAAGCGAACTCAACAAGATGCAACTGAGAAAGCAGGGCGAGATACGTTCCATCAGGATCAGAAGAGTACATCACCCCATCAAGTCCGACTGCAGCTAGCTGATGAACGATATTACCCCAGTAACTTAGCGCATACCAGTACTCAAACTGTGCACATCTGTCATCAACTGGGACGCAAACAGACAAACCCCCAGCAAGTACGAAGGTTACAGAACTGTTTGCTTGCGATGTGCAGGCTGCATGCACGACGAACTGTCTCACCAAATCCTGCCAAACTGAACCAGTGTAAGTTGATTGCGTGGATATGTCTCTATTTATAACAGCTACCCTACTTCTAGGCATGGTTGCATGAATATCATATCACTCAGAGCAGTTGTTAGAAGTCTGGACAGCCTAGGAATAGTGCAAGTAAGGTGAAACAAAAATTTATTCCACTCCGAGTTCCACGCTTACGGGATCACCAGGCAAAAACATATATAATTTCGAACAAGGAATGGGTTCTGGTTGTTTATTATTATTATTAAAAGCATGTCCGCGTAGGTGGCGGGGGTGCCACTTTCGCTTATGCCATTCAGGATTGATGTCTGAAGAGTAATACGATACAATGAAATGACAGAAGTGACGTCAACAAAAGCCGTTAGCAACAACACAAATATGACTAATGGAAAACTTCATCCAAAGTATAAAATAAAATAGAATATGCATACAACATGTCTGGTCAGTCCTGTTAGGTGGGGCGGGCTCCACGCCATGCCTGTCGGTCCGCTGCCATTGTGCGGACTGCGTCAACATCTAGCGGCTGGTGGAGGGTAAGTCCATGCCATGATAACAGTTCTGTCTGCAAGACCGTTACCAAAGTCGTCCGAGGTCGACCCCTGAAGCGTTCAGTGCCCTCGTCGTTGGCCAGGCGAAGATACATATCCACTGCCAACTGTGGAGGAGCAGTTGGGGCCAAACGAAAGATATGGCCAGCAAGACTGTAGCGCTGCCTTGTGATCATCTCGCTGATGGGGACAGCTCCGCAGCGCTTATACAGAGTGTCATTGCTAATTCGTTTAGGGTACCGCATGTCGATGATGCTCCTTAGCTGGGTCCTGTGGAACGAATCCATTCGCGCGAGCTCCGACATCGGTAGGCCCCAAGTGCCGCAGTTGTAGGTAAGGACTGGGATGACGTAGGCGTTGTAAAGCCTCAGCCGAAGACCTTCACTGATCTGGCGCATCCGGGTCCAGATCTTGAGGAGTGAGTTGAAGGCGGCGGCGGCCAGTTGACGCCTCCGAGCAGCATCTTCGGAGTCACCCAGGAGGGAGCCTAGTATGCGGACAGTACGCCACGTTTCTTGGTTCCTATCGGGAAATCGGGCGACGGTGGTATGCTCTGTCTTGGAGGGATTAACGTTCAGGTTCCATCTCGCAAGAACTGCTGGAGCTTGTTGTTCAACTTCACTGAGAAACGTCTCATCCCGGCTCACAAAATCAACATCGTCCGCGTATGCGATATCCAGCGGCAGGTCATTGTCCACAGCAGGGCGAGATGGCAGCTCCTGTCGTAGGTCCCGGAGAGCAGCCTCCAGGTAAATGGTGAAAAGCACTGGAGAGAGACTGTCCCCTCGAGGGAATCCGATATTTGTCTTGAAGGAGCTTTTCGATGCACCTTTCACACGAGGTTCAAGCCAGGTTTCAGTCAACAGTATACGGATCATTCGGAGCTCACTTTCTTGGAGGAAGGATTCAAGGATCCTCATCAGGACATCGCGGCGGACAGTGTCGAATGCTTTACTCATGTCAATTCCCAATATGTGGATGGACGTATTGAATCGCTGCGTCATACTACATAGCCATCTATGGCACCACACCACATCACTTGTGCTGCGGCCACGACGAAAAGCACTTTGGGATGTAGCCAGGTACTGATCAACCGCTGGCTGTATCCTCTTCAGCACAATCAGGGACAGCGTCTTTCTCAACGCCGAGAGCAGTACGATAGGGCGCGTACTAGTAAGCGGCCCTAGTGGTTTACCGGGCTTCTGCAGCAGTATTAGGGTTCCTCTGCCAACTTCGAGTGGGTCATGTGTCTCAATAGCTCGGTTCAAGATGTCGGAAGTCATCTCAGCGACAATGGGAGGACTGTACTTGAGTAACTCTCCGGAGAGATGGTCAGGGCCTGCCGCTCTCCCGTTATTCAGGCTTTGGAAGGCCCTCCTAACTTCGGACGATGTGATTTGATTGGGGAGAGGGCTGGGATCACCTAGGAATTGTGGAATGTCAGGGAGGGATTTATCATGGAATTGGCTTTCATAATGCTTGATGATGAACGCCTGCTGGTCTGCAGGGTTGATAACGACCCGCTGCTTCTCATCATGAATAATAGGCTGGCTGTACGGTTTTCGCTTCAGTAGCTGGACAGCACGGAACATCTTTGCCCCACTATCATGCAGTCGCTCCAATTCCTCTGCTTGACGATCCAAGGCTCTCTTGGCACTGTCGGATGCGATATCACGAATTTCATGCATTGTGCGATTTCTTTGATTTTTTAGTGACTGTCTTTTCTGGTCATCCCTGCACTCTCCAATCGCCAGGCGAAGATCTTTCTCCTTGCGTGACAGCAACTCAATTTCAGGGGAGAAGTCATGGCGGTGATGTTGTCTCTGCTGAGTGCCGGCCGAATCCAGTGCTGATTTGCTGAGGACTTCAGATAAGGATTCCCAGACTGCTTGGGTGCTGTTGGCTTCTGATGACACGCTGCACTGGACCTGGGTCTCCACAGTTCTCTTGTAGGATTCCTGAATTGCGACATCTGAAGCAAGCTTTCCAGTGTCAGGGCGCATGTTTTGTTTGCAGTGGTCTTGCGTTGGTGCATACCCAGAACACCATAGAATCTCGACATGTCCAGTCTCGCCACAACTAGGCGATGGTCGGAGAATACATATGTTCCCGCATACGACCTTGCGTCTGTTAGAAGGGGACTCTGGTTCTGACGGCAGCAGATGTAATCTATCATATTGTAAACAGGAACACCGGAATTGTCACGGCAAGGGCCTTGCCACGTTGTTTTATGTCTAGCGCTGTGCTGAAATGCTGTGTTGCCAGCGAACAGGTTGTGAGCTTCAAGGAAACTAGCAAAAACTCCACCACTCAAGTTTCGTTGACCGCGGCCATGGCGTCCAAGAAAGGACTCGCCACTTTTGCGTATCCCTAGCTTCGAGTTGAAGTCACCAGCTACGAACAATAATCCACTGGAAGCGTAGTCAGTCACGGCGTTCGCCAAACTGTCAAAGAACTCACTTTGTTCATCCGGGCTTGCCCGCAGCCGTTCTGTTGTTGGACCGTAGGCGTTGATGACCGTCAACGATGATTTTTTGCTATTGGGAAATTTGAATTGAATACCGGCCGCTCTGTCAGAAATACGCCAATACAGGCTCATACAGTCCTTGAGGGCACCTCCAACGGCAAAGCCCATACCGTAATGCCTGCACTCTGACGGCAGGCAGATGATTCTCGTTCCGTTGCCCAGCGTTTCATCAAAAGAATTTACTATTTTCGTTTCTTGAAGACAACAAACATCGACTCGGTACCTCGCGATATCCCGAGCAAGCTGCTTCCGCTTCACCTGACTAGAAATACCTCTAACGTTGAAACTTCCTATTGATACATTCTTTAGACCAGTCCTGAATGAAGAAGACATTCTTCTTTCACGAGAGAGCGGAGTCACCCAACTCAAGGAGTCATCCCAACTCAACCTACCTTCACCCAGGTCTGGTTGTTTGCGAAAGAAAAGTAAGTGAAGACCTATTGTGCAAGGAATACAGTGGGAACTACACACAATAAACACATGCACTCACACCTTCAACAACATGCGCGCACGCGTGTGCGTGCACACACACAAACACAACAACACGCACATATACGCACCCACATACTCAAACTCCCTCGCACGCACGCTAGCCTAAGGATAGTACATATGCTGTAGTAGTGGTGTACTTAGTGAAATGACTATGTGTACATCTGATGACGCCGCCACTCCATGCCAGAAGACAACAAACATCTGCTGAACATTTTTGCTCCCATCTCTTATGGGCAACACAGGGAATGAAATGAACAATGCAATTGAGAACAAGAGTCGTCCTGTACGGTGAAGTTTCCATTTTCCCATACAGCAGTATATTGTCTTAGCAAGTGTGTTTTCTCCACATTCTTTTTGCCATCCAGGTATATCACAGTGTCATGCCAAACTACATTCTCAAACGCATTCGTTTCTCAATTCTGGGGATGATTGGACACGCACATCTCGCAGCTCTTGACGACGTCAATGTCAACCGTCGTCACAGCACAACCAAAAAGACCGCGATAGGAAGGTATAAAGTCCAGTTCTCAAAGCATAAAGACGACTGTGGCCAAATAGAAAATTATACGACAGAAAGAGCTATGAGTATGTTGACAAGCTCATGTGTGAGGTGGTAGTGGTTGCAAATGGCAACCTCGATGTTCCTGCCTCGGAGAAGCGTGTTTCCCTGCCAAATTCCAGGTGGAAGCCTCCTGAGAAGCCTGAGGTGGTGCAGGATTTGGATATCTTTGCCTGATGGTATTCACAACGCAGGCTGGAAGACGACAACGAAGGTGCTTGCCCAATTTGCCGTGTACATGGTGTGAACTGCCTGTGTGCCGCATAGCATAGAGATCTACACAAACACAGAATGTCATATGGAATGTGTATGATGAGTGCTTGTACACATACCATATTGCTGTACAGTAATAATTATTATAGTCAAATACTCATTTGCTCTACATATGCACTGAATTGCACCTACCGATACCTACCTGCACTTTCAGTGCGCGCGCCATACTAATTTAGTGTCCACTGGTACAAAGATGGAGGGTCTTGTAGATTTTCCCATAATTGCTGATTTCAAATTGAATTCCAATGATGTGGGGGATGAATACTGATTAGGACGCGTTCGATTACCTACTAGTACAGAGATGTCTTGGTCAGAAAGTACAGATGTCTTACTCTCCTGCCAGAATTTGTGCATTATTTTGGTGTACGCTTTCTTGACCCCATGATTGTATGTTGCATGCCATGGAACGAGTTTATTGACAAAGTCTATCACTTGAAACGATAAAGTATGGGTTCGGGTGTGATCAAATGCACCCATGGCGCTCATAAACTGTGTGCAGTGCTCTCTTCACCAACAGAACGCTACCATACTTTGCAGATCTTGTACCAATCCAAGGGAAAATGACAAAGACAAAATAATGTGCTTGAGTCATGCATGAAAACTTGTGACAACTACTAGCACTATAGAACAACGTTGTTCGTGCTATGCCTGACAACAATAAGTTACACAAAACATAACGCGCATCGATCCTCACAAGTTAAGTCAAGACATACTCGGAGCAAAGAGAAATTTGTCTGTGTCATGCATGAAACTTGTGATAACTACCAGTACAATGTCTTTCTTGTGCGATGCCTACTGTAGTGCGCCTGACAACAAAAAATTTCCCCCCAAAAATAAGTGTATCATGCTGATACGCGATCCTTACAAGACAAGTCAAGGCAAAGTCATTGAGGCTTACCTAATGTCAGACTCTTCTGTCACTGGCATTGGCGGCTTCTGCATGTCGAGGTAACCTCGAAGAGCAGTGGTGGGCACAACCTAATGCAAGGATACGATCTCGTAATCTGCGAGGTCCGCTACGCAAGAAACCTTGGGCCGTCTTGTCGACAGCGACGGCAGCATCCTACCAGCAAAATCGTTCCCGCGGGCTGGGCATGGCTATACACTTTTGTCCACGCTCGCACCAGTCGGAGTCCCAAACGAATCGAGATTCTGGTGGCCAAGCTACTCGTCTTCTGTCGGACGCAGCTGCTGAAGTATCTTCTTCCTCAACATTTGTTACACGCGATGGCAGCTCCTCAACAGAGTATCTGGGCTCCCTGCCCCAACCATACACGGCGGTGGGCTGTTGGTCGTCCTCACTGGCCTCAGCATCGCTGCCTTCATTGCTGGGGACAGAGGATTGTTTGGAATCGCCCATCTTCCCTTGAAATACCAACTAAAATTAGTGCTTTTAGATTGGCGAAGAGAAACGACTACGCCACAATGACGTAGGCAGCCCGTGATGACGTAGCCAAATGGCCGCATGACGTCAGGGCGCGGCCCGGGTTTTTGCAATTTCAAAGTGAAATATCTCAAGAACGCTTCATCGTAGACCATTCGACTCAGCGCCCGAAACTCTACAGGCTATCAAAGTTTCATTTATTCGTGGAGTTCCCCTTTAAGAAGAGGAACTCCACGAAAAAATGAAACTTTGATAGCCTGTAGAGTTTCGGGCGCTGAGTCGAATGGTCTTGGTCCGAAGCCTCTACGACGAAGCGTTCTTGAGATAATTCACTTTGAAATTGCAAAAACGGGGGCCGCGCCCTGACGTCATGCGGCCATTTGGTTACATCATCACGGGCTGCCTACGTCATTGTGGCGTAGTCGTTTCTCTTCGCCAATCTACAAGCACTAATTTTAGTTGGTATTTCAAGGGAAGATGGGCGATTCCGAACAATTCTCTGTCCCCAGCAATGAAGGCAGCGATGCTGAGGCCAGTGAGGACGACCAACAGCCCACCGCCGCGTATGGTTGGGGCAGGGAGCCCAGATACTCTGCTGAGGAGCTTCCATTGCGTGTAACAAATGTTGAGGAAGAAGATGCTTCACCAGCTGCATCCGACAGAAGACGAGTAGCTTGGCCACCAGAATCTCGATTCGTTTGGGACTCCGACTGGTGCGAGCGTGGACAAAAGTGTATAGCCATGCCCAGCCCGCGGGAACGATTTTGCTGGTAGGATGCTGCCGTCGCTGTTGACAAGACGGCCCAAGGTTTCTTGCGTAGCGGACCTCGCAGATTACGAGATCGTATCCTTGCATTAGGCTGTGCCCATCACTGCTCTTCGAGGTTATCTCGACATGCAGAAGCCGCCAATGCCAGTGACAGAAGAGTATGACATTAGGTAAACCTCAATTAGTTTGCCTTGACTTGTCTTGTGAGGATCGCGTATCAGCATGATACACTTATTCTTATTTTGGGGGGGAAATTTATTGTTGTCAGGCGCACTACAGTAGGCGTCGCACAAGAAAGACATTGTACTGGTAGTTATCACAAGTTTCATGCATGACACAAACAAATTTCTCTTTGCTCCGAGTATGTCCTGACTTATCTTGTGAGGATCGATGCACGTAATGTTTTGTGTGTAACTTATTGTTGTCAGGCATAGCACGAACATCGTTGTTCTGTACTATAGCTATCACAAGTTTTCATGCATGACTCAAATTTTGTCTTTGTCATTTTCCCTTGGATTGGTACAAGATCTGCAAAGTATGGTAGGACGTGTTCTGTTGGTGAAGAGAGCACTGCACACAGTTTATGAGCACCATGGGTGCATTTGATCACACCCGACCACATACTTTATCGTTTCAAGCGATAGACTGTCAATAAACTCGTTCTCTAGTATACCATGGCATGCAACGTACTAGCGTGGGGTGAAGAAAGCGTACACCAAAATAATGCACAAATTCTGGCAGGAGAGTAAGAAATCTGCCCTTTCTGACCAAGACATCTCTGTACTAGTAGGTAATCGAACGCGTCCTAATCAGTATTCATCCCCTAGATCATTGGAATTCAATTTGAAATCAGCAATTATGGTAAATTCTACAAGACCGTCCATCTTTGTATCAGTGGACACTAAATTAGTATGGAGCACGCACTGAAAGTGCAGGTAGGTACCGGTAGGTGCAATACAGCGCATATGTAGAGTAAATGAGTATTTGACTATAATAATAAATACGGTACAGCAATGTGGTATGTGTACAAGCACTCATCATACACATTCCATATGACATTCTGTGTTTGTGTAGATCTCTACGCTATGCGGCACACAGGCAGTACACACTATGTACACGGCAAATTGGGCAAGCACCTTCGTTGTCGTCTTCCAGCCTGTTTCGTGAATACCATCAGGCAAAGATATCCAAATCCTGCACCACCTCAGCCTTCTCAGGAGGCTTCCACCTGGAATTTGGCAGGGAAACACGCTTCTCCAAGGCAGGAACATTGAGGTTGCCATTTGCAACCGCTACCACCTCACACATGAGCTTGTCAACATACTCATCGCTCTTTCTGTCGTTTAATTTTCTATTTGGCCACAGTCTTCTTTATGCTTTGAGAACTGGACTTTATACCTTCCTATCGCGGTCTTTTTGGTTGTGCTGTGACGACGGTTGACATTTACGTCGTCAAGAGCTGCGAGATGTGCGTGTCCAATCATCCCCAGAATTGAGAAACAAATGCGTTTGAGAATGTAGTTTGGCAGGACACTGTGATATACCTGCATGGCAAAAAGAATGTGGAGAAAACACACTTGCTTAGACAATATACTGCTGTATGAGAAAATGGAAACTTCACCGTACAGGACGATTCTTGTTCTCAATTGCATTGTTCGTTTCATTCCCTGTGTTGCCCATAAGAGACGGGAGCAAAAATGTTCAGCAGATGTTTGTTGTCTCCTGGCGTGGAGTGGCGGCGTCATTAGATGTACACATAGTCATTTCACTAAGTACACCACTACTACAGCATATGTACTATCCTTAGGCTAGCGTGCGTGCAAGTGAGTTTGAGTATGTGGGTGCGTATGTGTGTGTTGTTGTGTTTGTGTGTGTGCACGCACACGCGCGCGCACGTGGGTGAAGGTGTGAGTGCATGTGTATAATGTGTGTAGTTCCCACTGTATTCCTTGCACAATAGGTATTCACTTACTTTTCTTTCGCATACAACCAGAACCCATTCCTTGTTCGAAATTATATTTTTTTGGCCTGGTGATCCCGCAAGCGTGGAACTCGGAGTGTAATAAATTTTTGTTTCACTTTACTTGCACTATTCCTAGGCTGTCCAGACTTCTAACAACTGCTCTGAGTGATATGGTATTCATGTAACCATGCCTAGAAGTAGGGTAGCTGTTATAAATAGAGACATATCCACGCAATCAACTTACTTACACTGGCTCAGTTTGGCAGGATTGGTAGACAGTTCGTCGTGCATGCTGCCTGAACATCGCAAGCAAACAGTTCTGTAACCTTCGTACTTGCTGGGGGTCTGTCAGTTTGCGTCCCAGTTGATGACAGATGTGCACAGTTTGAGTACTGGTATGCGCAAAGTTACTGGGGTAATATCGTTCATCAGCTAGCTGCAGTCGGAGTTGATGGGGTGATGAACGTATCTCGCCCTGCTTTCTCAGTTGCAGCTTGTTGAGTTCTCTTTGCTGGAGGCTCACGGTTCGGAGGGCACTGGTACACTGATGAGGGCTTTCCTGGACGGCGTACTCGTCAAAACTCAGCTCTCAAGTCCCTCTGGATCATAAATGCAGCGAGCAAACATAGCTCGTGCTGCGAAAATAGGCTTGAAATTTTCACGACGCATTGCAACATCTCGGCGCTTTGCCAGGTCTCCATCCTTTGGGAATCTGAGAGAACTAACCCCAGGAGGATGATGTGATACTGGCACAATCAACAACACAACAATTTGGCATTGCAGCGGCTTAGGCGACTTGGCAAACTACTTTCTGAAGTGACTTTCGTCCTGAAGAAAGTGACATTCAAAATCCACGTATTTTCGCACCATGCCGCAATGACGTCACACATACATTGGTATGGGGCGTGGCTAAAATTGAAATATCTCAAGAACGCTTTCTCGTAGAGACTTTGGACCAAGACCATTCGACTCAGCGCCCGAAACTCTACAGGCTATCAAATTTTCATTTTTTCGTGGAGTTCCCCTTTAAATAATATGGAGCGTTAAAAATAATACACAAAAATTGTAAATTATCGTGTTCGTTCCCTTGTGAACTTGTGACAAAAACTAACACCCGGTGAACCCTAGTGGCACATGCAGCGCCTAGCGATGGAGGAGAAGGGATAAGTCTCACAACCACTGGCACAAGTGCCTGAAAAAACCATTAGCCCCATGCATGTACCTCTTGTGTCTGATCACAAATTTACAGTTGAATGTGGGAAGCAGCACGGCTGCAAAAACTGTTTCCATGACTTGAACCAGGTACCTTTTGCATCTCAATCGTGATGGTCTTTGAGCCACTCACTGTGCCTGTGTTTGCAATACACGTTTAAAATAGGTACTCTAATTTCATAAGTTTTAGGTGCTCAATATTTTCGGTATGTGGATAATGGGGCAGGTTGGGTGAACAGAAGATAATACAAGTAGGTACTGAGACACAATTCCCTATTGGATTATGTGAGTCCGTGTTTGTTCGGTTTATTGAAATTTGAGGTATGAAAAAGATGCACCGAAAGTAAAAAATGTGCAGATAAAACTCGGTTGAATTGCCAAGGATCAAAATTGGAAAAAGAGAAGAACATAAGTTATCCACTTTGTCCAAAACTAATGATAGTAAGCAGGATACTTTGACTTTGATATTTTGACTCAACAGTATCCTGCTTATAATCGTTAGTGTTGGACAAAACAGATAACTCATAAACTTAGGGTCCCCTCTTTTTGAAAATACCAGTATACAGAATTTGTGAAAATGCAGTATATGATTGGGCGAGAGCTAACAAGGCACACAGGTTTGGTGTTTTTTGTTAAGCTTATTTTACTTCGCCATTGGCACATCCAAAATCGAGAGAAATCGACTTTACCAGCAGGGATAATATTCTCTTGACTTAGCTGGTTTTTTTTTGAATTTTTAAAAAGACCACTGAAATGCGAAACATGAGATGCAGCTAGGGGAAGCACGCAGAACCTAAATCGTGGCAGTGGTGGTGAGGTTTAGAGAGCTCCGCCTAGGGTCTCGACTTCATCGCCACCTACACGCCATTGCCGCAGTGGTCAAAATCGACGTCGTCGTCGACTTCCTGATCTAAGCTGCCCAAGTTAGAAGGTTACTGGTTGTCGCTTAGTGGACGTGCTGTAGCTAAGCAGTAGGCTGTTGAATCTCGTCCTATCGTTGAATCTCGAATCTCGCCTTTGAGTTTCCCTGTCAGTTGTGTGCCCTGTTGTCCCAGTATCCGATTGCATATCATTGTAGTACAGTAGTGCACACATGACTGCATCACATCGCTTGCATGTGTACGTTCCGCCCAATCTGAGAATTCCCAGATAAAATGACTGAGAGGAGGTCATGTGATGTCATCGGTGTTACCAAAAGAATACTCGTTCATTCGTTCGTTAAGCCAAAGAATATTCGGCTACTAGGTTTTGACTATTGTTTCATCACTACCAAGTACAGATTGCACACACAGACTGCGCCCCATATGAATTCGCTGCGCTGGAATGTGCACCACACAGACTTGGGTGTGCTCCCAGAAGTCTAGCAGAAGCTCCTCGTGCACCAAGTATTTGAGCGTTCCCAGAATGCGAAAAGCATGCATGCGCCAACTGCTGATTGCTCAAATTCTCAGATTGCGAAGGCAAGTCCAAGACTAGTCCAAGATGGCGCATGCTGGTTGTGACGTAATACACAGGCTAGATATATGACGTAATGGTCACGTGATAAGACATGAGCATCATATCACATCACGCCCCTTCTGAGATAAAACAGTGGTCTAGCCAGGTTTATCTCAACAACTAAATGAAAAAAATCAAATACAGTGTACGAGAACGAGTAGGAATTGCACACGCAGCAGAGAACATAGCACTAACACAGCTATTCATATGACTTAGTAGAATGTGAGGCAATGTCCAGGCGTTTAGGTGCAGTGGCCATTGAAGAAAATGTTGAGTCACCTCCACCATTAAACTGCGCTCTTTAGCCGACTAGACCCTCCTGAACCATCACCATTGCGAGGACACTTCCGTAGATGGGAGCTCTGTCGCACCCTGTAGTAATATGATACGTGCGCCGTTAGCGTCAGAGCAAGAAGAGGGACAAGACGAGTCAAGGGACAATCCGGAGGACGCAATACCATACGACCAACTGTTTGTTTCTACCAGCGTTATTGTACCGTTGACACAGCTCTGACGACGATATACTGGGCAAATGCCGCGGGGCCTCCCAGCGTGTCGGTGGCAGTGGGTGATGGGCAGATAACAAGGTAGCTTGTGGACAACATCGGTGGCATGAAGCCTAGTGACTGCCAAGCGTCTTGGCGCGACGGGCGAGCAGTAAAGTGTAATGCCCTAGGGGGTTGCTGTGGCTGTCGACGTCGGCGGGTCGTGAGGTGCTTTCGCAGACTTTCATGGCGCTCGGACAACTGCAATACTAGTACACAGACTCTCACTAGCTACATAGTACTCTGATTCTGGCACGTTATTTCTGCATTGAATAGTGATTGTTTTTCGCGCCGAATTTCCGACGCTGCATGCATGTCCCATGCGGGTCATCAGTACTTCACACTTTTCTTTTTCCCGCGTTATCACCTCAGCTATGCCAGTTTTGTATGTGGAAACCCCTATATAATAGCAGTTTGGTCTATATTTGATCTATATTTTCAATCATTTAACATCTACCTTCACGGATGAGCTGTGTATTCGCGAAACAGCTGTCTGAAGGAGTTTATCAATATCGTCTACGGAAGTGTCCTCGCAATGGTGATGGCTCAGGAGGGTCTAGTTGGCTAAAGAGCGCAGTTTAATGGTGGAGGTGACTCAACATTATCATTATTAGTATTACCTGTGTGGATCCACAATAAGTGTGAGTTCCGGTGTCTGAAGAAAATGTTGAATGGTCTCTGCTGGGATGATGACTACACCATAGCTCAGTGGTTAGAGCATCGTTAGCTACAAGTAAAGGTCCCTGGTTCGAGTCCTGGTGGTGACAGTCTATTTTTTATTCAGACTTTTCCCGTTTGTGTCTTTCCATCAAACTTGTGAAGATTATTATTTATAAAAAGTAAAAAAGGACCAAGAAACTACAAGTTACACCATAATGTCCACTAACACCACCAGTTACTAAACAATCAGCTCATGGGATAACATTGCACGACTTTGACCGACGGTACTGACGTTCTACAACTAACAAGCTAACAGCTCTAGCACCTACTTGGTCCTTTTTACTTTTTATAAATTATCCTCGGCTCTCCATCCAAGATTTTTTTTAAGAGGTCGGAGGCAGATAATACAAAAATAACGAAGGTAAGTAGTAGGTCGCAAGTATCCACGCAAACACACATCCAGTCAAATAAGGCACTTGTAAAAAAATCCGAACGTTATCGGTCCCTTCTCATCAAGGATGGTACAGGGAAGATTTTTTATTTTCCTTCGAACTTTGTGTCGTTCTGAACTTGACAATTTTCCACCTTGTCACGAGTGTTGTTATCTCATTACCTGTACGCTATCTAAGTTTTAGTCTTTCCAACTTGAGGTATACCCGTACGATCTTTAATGAGAAGCGACCGAAAACGTTCGGACATTTTTTGATAAGAGCCCTCTTTGACTGGATGTGTTTTTTTGTGGATACTTGCGACCTAATACATACCTTCGTTAAAAATGTAGAAAGGAAAAGGAAATATAGATACGAGTTGAGAGTAACTCTCAATCAGTGTAACCAGATAATATAATAGTATACAGTCAGAAAGTTCAACAACTAGGCACAAAACTGACAGAGTACTGAGACATTCGACGTCCTGACACCTAGCTGCAGCACATCTCCGTAGCGCTAACCGACACCCTTCCAACTTGTGAAGGTTCAAGGTTATGGAAAGACCAAAGAGGGGAAGGCAAGCGCAACGAAAATGAGCACAAGGTACAGTCCCAGCGGAACAAAGAATGTCGATTGTTACTGGACTATGACGAGACCAGTAGGATATTTGACAAGTTGGAAGGCTGTCGGTTAGTGCTACGGAGATGTGTTGAAGCTAGGTGTCGGGACGTCGACTGTCTCAGTTTTTTTTAAAGATTTTTTTCTGTCAGTTTTGTGCCTAGTTGTTGCACGTTTTGACTGTATATAGTATCTGGTTACAGTGATGGAGAGTTATTCTCAACTCGTATCTATATTTCCTTTTCCTTCCTACGTTTATTATTGGCTCAACATCCGAGGTTCGTTAAGAAAATATTATTAATTTTTTCTCGTATCCATCCTGAATGGGACTCACGTAGGCAGAATTGACTGTGAGCATGTGTGTGTGGGAGTGAGAAAAACGAAATGAAAAAGAAAAAAACGGCTCATCAGATGGAGAGTCAATGTTTAATTTATACAAAGAGAAAGACCAAGGAACTACAAGTTACGCTATACTGTCCACTACCACCACCAGTTACAAAGCAATCAGCTCATGCGATAGCATTGCACGACACTGACCGACGGTACTGACGTTCTACAACTAATTGGCTAACAAGTCTAGCACATCTTGGATGCGCACTCCAACAGCCTTCCAACTTGGAAGGTTCTAAGTTATAGAAATAACATCAGGAGGGGAAGGTGAGCGCAACCAAGATAAGCACGAGCTGAAAGTCTCAGCTGTGAAGGACGTTGGCGGATGTTCATGCATGTCGATGACGATACTTGCAAGACCATTGGACAAGACGGTCAAACCACGATTCAGGAACGCAAAGCCACACTCCACACAACTTGTCTGGCTCAAAAGATGCGAAGATCAATAATAGGGGAAGCTATGCGAACAAGAATCGTGAAAAACCGAACGCGTGGTGTAAGGGGACAGTACAGCGTAACTTGTAGTTCCTTGGTCTTTCTCTTTGTATTATAAAGCAAAAGAGAGTCTTATAATAAAGGTCAAGTTTAAGAAGGGCTAGCAGTACTAGACTAAATGGCTGGGCGGATGTAACTCCATTGTTTTCCGATAGCCAGCCATGGCAGAGAGTAAAGACAAAGCAAAATGACAAACTACAAGAGGAAATAACCTAAATAGCGTGAGACAAAGAGTATTAAACAGATCTGAATGAAGAAATAGCAGTTATTAGAACCGCAATGTATCAGTGCTGGCCGGTGCCTTTGTTGCACAATAGTATGTGAACTCTATCCTTCTTCTGTGATCAGTTTAACGTCATAATTCGTAGAATTGCTCTTTCCTCTTATTCATTAAATTTGCAATCACTACCATCCAACCAAACCCCGCCGACGTTCTCCCAAGACTCCGTCACTAAGGCGTCCTGTGGAACTACTGCAGGTGGGGCGAATTTCTCGCTGAAGCTAGGCATTGTCGGTACAGCCTTGCTTGGGAGGATGCCCTATATATAACATCGCTAGTTTAAGAGAGGGGGGGGGGGGCTATGCCGCCAGTAAACTGACTGAGTGATAAAATGGTAAGCAGACACATCGCAACAGTACTAAAATCCTTTAATCCACAGGATGGCTCCTGGCTATAATTTGGAATGGAATTGTACCCAATGCTGTAGAATGGAATTGTATAAAGTTTACAGCGAACAGACACTACTTGCACTATCATAGTGACGAGATTTTTCAATATTACCGATATCGGTTTTCGGTTTCGCAAAACAAACAACGGTGGACCAACATTGTCGAGTGCAATCTATCATCACCTACCAGTATGGCTAGAGTCCTCATCTTGGCGCGTTGACAAGAACAGCTTTATCAGTCTCTTCTACAGCAGGCTTTCTACCTTCACTAGAGAAAAGGAGCTCGAGAAGCTTCGAAGGCAACAGAACTCGGTATGATCATATCAGTTTCCTGCAAGTCAGCCCTACTTATACTTCGCCTCGCAAACTGGCGGCGTATCAGGATGCCTATGTGTGGCCACAGTCGCAAGGTGCAAAAACTTGACATGCGCGAAACGAAGCACAGCAGCTATAAAAGGGACTTCTTGTGCGCAAATGTAAGTGAAAACGGGCTTCCCGTACTGTATAAATGTAAAAAACAGGTTCCGCTTCCGGCTAGCGCACGCGAAATGGAGTAGATTTGGAGTGTGCTAAACGATCCGGGCTCCTTGAAAAAGTTTACCATGAACGAAATGAACCACAAAAACTTCGAAAGGGGCTTCCCGTGCGCAAATGTAAGTGAAAACGGGCTTCCTGTACTAAACAGGCTCCGCTTCCGGCATGCGCACGCGAAATGATGCAAAACGAGGTCCCTCACAAATAATGCATGCTCGCGATGCATTGTTCCCGTACTGTATACTTGTAAAGAAGTATAAAACAGGCTCCGCTTCCGGCAAGCGCACGCGAAATGAAGTAAAACGGGGTCCCTTAGTATATGGTATGGTACTGATTTATTTGAGTTCGGTATCTCAACAGTACAATGTACAACTTGGGAAGATCCGACGGACATAGATACATCAACATAAAAGTGGAGTAGGTGCTACAGGGGCCGGTCACATTCAGGGAACAATCCTCAGATTATAAACCGGGAATATTTTTTCTTCTTTACATCACGGGCACACTGGATTATTATTATTATTATTATTATTATTATTCAAAGGATCAGTCGGGGAAGTGAACTGCCTGAAAAGAGAAAAAAAACGCCAGACCCACCAGGACTCGAACCTGGGACCCTGCTTGTCATGAGCAATGCTCTAACCACTGAGCTATGAGACCAGGCTGAACCTAGAAGGCGCTGACAAGTTTTTCACTCCAAAGGCAGCTCACAACACGTGCCACACATACTGATGGCACTTGGGTCTTTTTCCCTCCCCCAGGGGACCAACCACGGTCAGTTTCTGGAAACTACCAGAGGTGAAAGAAAGTGATTAAATTTGGAAAGGATTGGGAGAACTTCAAATTCAAAGGATCAGTCGGGGAAGTGAACTGCCTGAAAAGAGAAAAAAACGCCAGACCCACCAGGACTCGAACCTGGGACCCTGGGACCCCACTGAGCTATGAGACCAGGCTAAACCTAGAACTTGTCAGCGCCTTCTAGGTTCAGCCTGGTCTCATAGCTCAGTGGTTAGAGCATTGCTCATGACAAGCAGGGTCCCAGGTTCGAGTCCTGGTGGGTCTGGCGTTTTTTTCTCTTTTCAGGCAGTTCACTTCCCCGACTGATCCTTTGAATTTGAAGTTCTCCCAATCCTTTCCAAATTATTATTATTATTATTATTATTATTAGTGTGTGGGTTACAGTGAGGGCTGCGTCCCACCCGCCTGTGTGGATTCACAGGAAGTGTGAGTTACGAAGTCTGAAGAAAATGTTGAACGGCCTCTGCTGGGATGACGACTACACCATAGCTCAGTGGTTAGAGCATCGCTGGCTACAAGCGAGGGTCCCTGGTTCGAGTCCTGGTGGTGGCAGTCAATTTTTTCTTCAGACTTTTCCCGTTTGTCTCTTTCCCTCAAACCAGTCAATATTTTATGACTTGGGGCTCCCCGCGTTCTAGTTTGTACGTGAAGTGTGTGGGTTACAGTGAGGGCTGCGTCCCACCCGCCTGTGTGGATTCACAGGAAGTGTGAGTTACGAAGTCTGAAGAAAATGTTGAACGGCCTCTGCTGGGATGACGACTACACCATAGCTCAGTGGTTAGAGCATCGCTGGCTACAAGCGAGGGTCCCTGGTTCGAGTCCTGGTGGTGGCAGTCAATTTTTTCTTCAGACTTTTCCCGTTTGTCTCTTTCCCTCAAACCAGTCAATATTATTATTATTATTATTATTATTATTATTATTATTATTATTATTATTATTATTATTATTATTATTATTATTATTATTATCGAAAAGTATTCTTTCTAGACCAAAGAGTGGTATATTTGATAACATTTATTATTATTATTATTATTATTAAATTTTGAATAGGGCAGTCCCACAGGCCTAGGGCCTTTTTACAGGGTACCCTATGAATTGTTGAATAGATGAACGGAAGTTTCTGAGCAAGGAGATTGTGCGAATATCAGCAGGAAGCGCATTCCAACGATCAGAACCAAGAAAGCTAAGCGAGTATAAACCATAGCGGCGAGAAACTAAAGGAAGACTAAGTGACAAAGTGGATTGAGAGCGTGTACGGGCTGAGGTTTGTGAAGTGGCAGTGCGAGGGAGGAAGCAGGTCGAGAGTAGTGGACTGCACAACTTATGGAGGGCTCGAAACACCAGTACAAACAGGCGAAATTGATATCTAAGGGAGATAGCAGCGAGATAGTTCCTAGCTAGAACAAGAGAAGCATCGTAGTACTTCGGGTAGCCGAAGACAATCCGAACAGCACGGTTGGAGATACGAGTAATGCGGTCCATTTGTGAGACTTGATAACGATAGAAACTTTTACGATACTTCTCCAGACGTTTCCTTGTTTTGAACAACATTGTCAGTGGATAAAGAAATTCTTTATCCACTGACGATGTTGTTCAGAACAACGAAACGTCTGGAGAAGTATCGTAAAAATTTCTATCGTTATTAAATGTTATCAAATATACCACTCTTTGGTCTAGAAAGAATACTTTTCGATATTACAATGAGAGTGAATAATCAACGGCTTGTCCACCAACTCTTATTATTATTATTATTATTATTATTATTTGAAACTCGGATGTTGAGCCATAAATAAATGTGGAAGAGAAAAAAGACATATGGATACGAGTTAAGAGTAACTCTCCATCACTGTAACATGATACTATATACAGTCAGAAAGTGCAATAACTAGGCACAAAACTGACAGAGTACTCAGTCAGTTTTGTGCCTAGTTATTGCACTTTCTGACTGTATATAGTATCATGTTACAGTGATGGAGAGTTACTCTTAACTCGTATCCATATGTCTTTTTTCTCTTCCACATTATTATTATTATTATTATTATTTTATTTATTTTACGAGGGTGTTTCACACAGACCTATGGTCTTCTTACGGGAGCCCCTAGAAAGGTTAAGCATGAACGAACAAATGGGCGATAATCTGTACAAGAGCGAACAGTGGAAGGAAGCATATTCCACCGATCAGAACCTATGTAGCCAAGACGAGAAAAACCAGCTTTAGTGTGGCCAGAAGGCAAGGCCAGAGAAAAAGAGATTTGGGACCTAGTGACGGCAGTAGTATGTGCACTGGAGGAGCGGGTATGGAAAATTTCTTTTAGGAGAGAGCTACATGATACGCACAATGAAGATAATCTCACCCACACGAGCTACTTTTTTGTCACCATTCGCTTCTGGCTGTCTGTCAACCCCGCTTCTGGGCCAGAGGTGCATCAGCACATCCTCTAGAGCATCGCTCCGCTTCAGAAGGCACTAAAAGACAAGGCAACTCAAATTAATCCCGTGGAAGCCGCGGAATATTATAATTTTCGGCGGAAAAGTGGGGCCTCGAGCTGATTTTCATCGAGTGGATTAAATCTCTCAAATTTCTCGCTCAGCGGCAACTATCCATGGTAACCACGGATTTTTTTAAATTTTGCCTCATGATGCAGTGTGACCGGCCCCTTACACCAAAATTTGAGGTATTACGGACACTCTTGCTGACGGCTTTCCACCTCGCATGCTCGCACTGCATTGTTACCCGGAGCTCTTAGATTTGGAGTGTGGTAAATAAGGATCCGTGCTCCGTCAAAACGTTCACCATGCGCGAAACGAAGCACAAACACTTCAAAAGGGGCTTCCCGTTCGCAAATGTAAGTGAAAACGGGATTCCTGTACTAAACTGGCTCCGCTTCCGGCGTGTGCAAGCGAAATGAAGCAAAACGAGGTCCGTTACACCAAATGTATGCTCGCAATGCATAGTTCCCGTGCTGTACACATGTAAAGAAGTATAAAACAGGCTCCGCTTCCGGCAAGCGCAGGCGAAATGAAATAAAACGTGGTCCCTTCCACCCATGAAGTGAAACGGAAACTGTTGCTGACGGCTTTCCACCTCGCATTCTCGCGTCTCGCGCTGCATTGTTACCGGGAGATGTTGGATTTGGAGTGTGCTAAAGGATCCGTGCTTCGTGAAAAGCTTCCCGTGCGCAAGTGTAAGTGGAAACGGGCTTCCTGTACGAAACAGACTCCGCTTCCAGGCATGCGCACGCTAAATGAAGCAAAACGGAGTCCCTTACACCAAATCGCAATGCATTGTTACCCGAAGCTGTTAGATTTGGAGTATGGTAAGAAAGGATCCGTGGATACTTTCACTATGTTTTTCGATTTTGACAGCATGTTACAAGGCGAGGACGCGTAGTGCTCCTGACTACAACCATAACCCGGTTGGCAGAGTCCAGGAGCACTACGCGTCCTTGCCTTGTAACATACTGTCCAAATCGAAAAACATGCTAAACTACCAAGCAAGGCTTCTGTGTATATTTGGGCTTGGCGGATAATGCCGGCAGAAAAATTGGCAGAATTCGGTACTTTTTCTGGTAAGTTTCATGCATGTTTGGTATGTTGTTGTTGTTGTTTTCTTTATTTGAATTCGCTAAAACCAAACGGACAGAACTGTCCAGTGACAAGGGAGCGAATGATGAGCGTCATAATCACTATGCATCAAAACATCTCAGGACAAAATGAGACAGACTATATTAAGGGAGGGTCCGCACAACACTTGTACATAAAGGGGAGTACGAGAACAAAGGCGCGGCAGAAGTCGAAGCAAGAAAGCAATCAACGCCAGAGATATTTTTGTCCACCAAAAACAGAGAGAGAGAGAGAGAGAGAGAGAGAGAGAGAGAGAGAGAAAGAGAGAGAGAGAGATCCGAGAGCGACAGAGAGACAGAGAGAGAGAGACTAACAAATGAGGGCTGAGACCTCTACAGCAGGGCTTTACGTCTGAAAACAACCGCACGAATTAACAAGTATGTGGATAAAGAAATGGAGCAGAATTCGAGGAATTGCCCGCCATAAGGTTTGTATGGTTCTGCCAATTTCGGTGCAAAAAAAGGAGAATCTGCCACCTTTTCGAGCATTATCCGCCAAGGCCTAGTGTATATACCGTAATTTCACTAGTGCGCTTCTCCATCCAGGATACTCTGAGCAGACGTCGCCATAGCGTGTCATAATAATTATCATAATTATCATTACATTCACTCGTTTGAGGGAAACTCCGAAAGATGCAAACGGGAAAGCCTGAAAAGATCATTGGCTGTCAATGTAGCGACTCGAAGCAGGGATCTTCGCGTAAGTATAGGTTATCGCATGGTTGCAAGGGCCTTATGGCATATTATTGCCCCGAGAGGTTAGCCCGAGGGCCGTAGGCCCGAGGGCTAACCTCGAGGGGCAATAATATGCCATAAGGCCCGCAGCAACCATGCGATAACAAATTTATCACATGGCCCACAGAGCAGATCATTGGGCTGCTGTTGAAATTAGCACAAATGCCAACACATTATGACCACAATGTATATTGATGTGCTATCATTATCAAAACAGGAAAAATGAAGATATTTCTCCTACACCCTAACAAAAAGTCTGCTTCAGGCCATCAGAGAGTATTCAGTACTGAAAAACGGAGACAGAAAAAAGTGCCGGCACCGCATCGTCATAGCAATAGACATGGCAACGACAATAAATACAGAAAAATCATAATTTCAGTTGAAAAATTAAGAGTGCTACCACAAAGGGTTTCTTCATGTTTACATGTGTATCAGGAAGTTGTCAAATACAGTACTGCAACAAGTGCAAGTATTTGACGACTCCCTGGTGTGTAATTCTGAGGACAATTTTTCTTCTTCTTTTTTCAGCTCCAGATAGCTGTATTTTTCATTGCAAAACATTCCTGAATTGTTGTGTTTGTTGTTCAAGCAAAGGTGAAGGCAGAGGACAGATGAGCCTGGTAAGAGTTTTGCGTGGCACATAAAGACCACACACAGGCAGTGACTTTGCGAGGATCTGAAAACGCACGACGCTGAGTTGAATTTGTGTTATTTCAAATAATCGTTTGTGATCACAGTGCCACTTCGAGTAGAACTGAATCTTATCGAAAAGTTTGCCGACGGTCAGGCTGCCAACATGACTGAACAAATGATCCCTGCAAGCACCACACGGCAGACGTCCGAGGCCATGTCCATTGCCGGGATGTCCATCTCCAAAAAGAATTCCATCTTCGTCTCAATGCTACACTGCGACTCGTCGTAGAGTCGTACATTCTACAGAGTCGTCGTAGTCAAGCGAGGAAAGCTGAGATCGCCACTTTCGACCACGCGTTCACATGTCACACTGCGCCGTACAGTCACCATGCCCACCACGTACCATGTTCACATCCCGTAGATTTCATGCGTACAGTCTCAGTCAGGGTTGTCACTGACGACGGGCTTTGGACGCGGGCGTTGGACTGATTTATTAGGGACCTTTCGCATTTGCTACGAAACGAATGCGAAACGAAAGTTTGATTCGGCTCGTAATCGTTTCGTTGAAAACAGATTTCAGGTTTCGCGAGTCGTCATGCAAATGTGCATAGCAACTACGAATACGGCCGCGGGCGCCGGTAGTTTGGCGTACGGGTTTTTACACGCACACGTGCATGGATCATGGAATCAAGGGAAAAATGTGTACCTTGCAAAACATGTGTACCTATCCAAATAAATGTGTACCTGACGGATTCGGAGCGTGCCACGAATGAAGAGGCTTCCATTCGTGAAAACGAGTTATCCGCAGGGACTCTGACGAATCCTCGAACCCAGGTGACGAATCAGCATTCGTTTCGTATCCGTACGCGGGGTGCGAAAGGTCCCTATTGCCCGCTCATACAGACCAGTGATTGGCCCGATCCAAGGAAACACTCACGTGACATGTGATAATTATAATTATTTTAAATTGTATATTACGCTACGGTGCTAGCTTTCATTTTTTCTTCTTTTTCTTCTTTTTTCAACACAATAATTATTGGACTCGAACCCGCACTATCGCCCTGCGTGCATTCTCTCAATACAATTTGCATACATACACATTCTACCAAGCTGCTTCACGTTATTATTATTATTATTATTATTATTTATTCATATTTTACTAGGGCAGTCCCCACAGACCTATGGTCTTCTTACAGGGTGCCCTATCTCCCTGCCATTGGAAGCAAGGGAATTTGTTTGACGTCTGCCATTCTGTCATTGTACTCCTTTTGGTGAACGACAATAGCTAAACACTCAGCTACAACAACAAACAACTGTAGTGTAGTCTGTAGACGTCTCTATGTCAAAGTCAAACATCGACAGATGAGGACCAGGAAGCAGCTGGTCGAGCATTATGGGTTTTGTGTCCTGGTACTTCGCTGACTGCAGAGAGTTGCCATTTTCTACCATCCATGCATGAATTATATCTGCACTGTTCGCCCCTTTTCCTCCCTCCCTCCCTTTCCCTCACCCCATCCCCCACAACACATAAAAACAACAACTCTCGGCTACAAACAGCACATGAAGCATACACAAATCTAAGATTGTAGGTACCATTAGTGCACTCCACATAAGGAAGAACATCTTATAAGAAAACGAACATTTAGTTTCATCTCTACAGCAATCGTTAAAGACGGTTAACTAGGGAAAACTAAAAACACCTACACTGTACCAATATCGCAAGAGTCTTCATCTTGTCGCTTCAAGAAGAACACCTTCACTTCCTAAAACAGTCGTTCCAATCTCTTTGGTTCTTGATGACAACCTTCCTATCTTCCCCAGCGAATGATATGACAGTAAACCACCAGCACTCTGTATTATTATAACCTGTGTTCAGCATGTTCTGCTTTATGGACATGTTCCGCATTACGGACCTGTCGATGTGCTGAGCCAAGCCGATCTTTCAAGTCAGGCATCCGCCAAAAGACCCAGAACTATGTACCCTTTCCTCCAACAGAGATCCCCAAGCTGTTCAGAGCAGGTTACGGAGGTTGTCAGGACAATGATATCTTTGCTTTTATGGTTAGTCATCCCGCAGGGGTTCTGCGGAGGTTGCACTTGGGCGCACCAGGATCCCTATTGTGGGCGTTGGCTTTGTTGCGTGACAAGGTGGGAACATGCCCGAATCAATGACTGATGGCGACGTTGCCAATCAAACACCGGGCCCCCTGCCCCTACAGTACAAAACAGTACAGTCCATTTCAAAACCACAGACGCGTAGTGTTTTGCAAAATTCGATGGGATTTATTTAAATATTTTTAGTTTTTCTCCAGATTCCGTCTCTGCATCGCTTCACAATATTCTGGCTATATACTTTGTTTTCGCTACAATTGAAGTTTATTTTAGGCCAGGTTTTCCGGTTTTACATGTTATTTCTGTTTTGAAGGGTTTGACCAGTGTGTTTTAAGGGTTTGACCAGTTTGTTTCGGATTTTTGCTCCTGCTGAGACAGTGCTGGGCCCAGACCATCGCGGGTGCATTTTTGTACGGGTCCTGGTAGCCTCGTGGTTTCGATCTGTGATTTCCAGTACAAGTGTGGGGCATTCGAATCCCATCACGCCTCCTGCCTTTTTTCTCTTCTTTTCTGCATGTTTTGGATGGGTGAAATACAGTAGAGATGATAATCAATCTGCGGACAGCATGCTGTTTCGTTCTTTTTGAGATGATAATTATATTTTCTCTTTTTGATTTGATTTGAGCCTCTCTGTTCCCTTCGCCTGACACAACGAGTGACAGTGGTTTCACTCACGCCAGTTGCAAGGTGAGTTCGACGACGAGGATTTTGGATACTCAAGCGTCAATCAAAATCCAGCTCTTGTTCGAAGAAATAATGAACACGACTAATCATATCTTTCTCGGCATCACTGAGATTCTTACGGGCCTTGGAAGCCATTACAGTCAAGCACTCAGAAAATGCAAGCAAGAAGAAGACATTTGAGACTTTCATTATTTTGAGACTTTCTTCACACCTTTTCATTTGCGACGTTGCGTGTTTTGCATCTTTCGTATTTCCCGCGGCGATGAAGGAAAACCTGAAAAACACATCTGAAAACCAGAAAACACTCATGCAAAACTCACGGCTGTCGTGCGCTATAGTACATACGGCTCGTACGTATGATTTCACGCGTCTATAGTTTTGAAATGGACTGAAGACCAAAGCAAAAACACGGGGAAGAGCTGAAAGGGTAATAAATATGAGAGTCCATGGGATTGTGATTGTCCAGTCTGCTAATTCGTCGATTCTGAGTGCAAGGTACATCAACCCCGCCCAGTGCAGCGTGCACCAGGTAAGGAAAGCGGATTTCTGTATTATCAAGAGTCCATATTTTATGGATTCTTGGCATTATCAAGCAGAGGAAGAAACTACCAAAGGGGCTCAGGAGAGGCTGCCTCGATTCATGTGGCGCGTGCTTCCCTAGCTGCAGCTCAGGTTTGGCATTTTTCATTTAATAATTTTATTAAATGCCCTTTGTGACTTAGAGTCCTTGCACTTTCGCAGACAAGTATCAGCTCTTTTTACTCTATTTAAACTTATACATATATCTCCAGAACACCTCCAACATTTCACCTTTCATTGTCTTCAAGTCCAAGAAGACCAAACAAACTTAAGAGAGCATGTCTGAGAAAACCAGTACATATGTGCAAGTCGATCTCTCAGATTTCGCTCAAATTTTGCAGGTAGGTTTGCTTTGGGGTTTAGATCGACATTCCAAAGCCCGCGCAAAATCTTTTGAAGGGAACCATGACATTGGCATACCCCTCAATATTGGCCCAATATTGGCACGATTTATGGGTCTACAAACGAGCCACGGCACAGCGCACAAGAACAAGCTACGAACAAAACTCCATCAAGCCAACATTACGTCACCTTAGAAGAGTTCTTGGGGAAGCACTACTTAGCGACGCCAGCATCCCAGAAGACGAGGGCAATCATCCCTTGACGCCACAAATGATCGTCTTAAAATAGCCAAATTACAAGCGCTGATAAAATTGCGAGCTACGTCCTCAATTAGCAAACACTATACACCGGCAGATAGTAGAACACCTCTTCGAGCACTGAGGACATGTCCCCCATCATCCTTTTTGGGTTTTCTTGAAATAAACAATTTAGAATTTTTCCACTCGACCATTCTGAAATACGTCCAAACTCATACCTGCACAGGAAAGCTCGCCCCTCCGGGACGTCTAGTCAGCAATTAATTTTCTACTCCAACACCACTCCCAACGCTGCAGAACAAAGTGTATTGTTGACTCTGACAAGGAAAAGCAGCGGTGATCACTTGTCACTCCAAACGACAAGCTTCTCCTTGCGCCACCAACATTTTTCGGTGCAACAGTTGATGCAAAAGTGACTGAATTTTTGCGTGTAGTTTTTGGATTTTACTGCAAGAGGAATGAAGAAATCACGTGCAATGTGACGTAGGATAATGGGTTCTGGTGCACGACACAATGCACATGATCACGATTGTTCCCGAGGCGCTATTCGAAACGAACCATGAGGGAGGGGGTAAGATGCATTATATTTCTTGCCTGCTCTGCTCAGAACATTCAGAAACTATCGTTATAGAACTAGCAGTATTGCATTGGCAAGAATTCTTTGAGATATTTCCTCTTGCAGTAAGAAAATGGATGCATTTTTTCACACTAATCTCGCTCATCCCGAACATGGTTCAACAGGAACTACGGCTAGTTTACATGCTGATGATCCACGTAGATCTGCAACAGCAAGGAATGACCGTTGTCCATGCCATCAAGGTCGCTTGGAGTTGATCAGCGCGCGGCCTACACTGGATATATAGCAATAAAAACTGCTTTATGGCAGTTTTCTAAAAAAAGTTATTGTGTTCTAGTCCATGGACCCCGTCTAAAAAGTAAGAAATTAACGAAATGTGATAGCCGAAAATTAAAATTTCACACAAAACCTCACAATAATCACAACACTTGAAATGCTGCTTTCAACACTAAACTTGTACTGCACCAACAATTGGCAACATGCATGCATAGAAAGAGGATCACGAGGAGAAAAGGTCTTCTACGGTACATGTAGCTTTTCATTCTGTGTGTGATTATTGTGAGGTTTTGTGTGAAATTTTAATTTTCGGCTATCACATTTCGTTAATTTCTTACTTTTTAGACGGGGTCCATGGACTAGAACACAATAACTTTTTTTAGAAAACTGCCATAAAGCAGTTTTTATTGCTATAATTTCTTTTGTTTTTTCTGTCACCATGTACCGATCAATGGAATGCCCTATATCAAGAGTACAGGGGGGTTATGTACTCTTGCCTATATCAATATGTAAATTATAGCAATAAAAACTGCTTAATGGCAGTTTTCTAAAAAAAGTTATTGTGTTCTAGTCCATGGACCCCGTCTAAAAAGTAAGAAATTAACGAAATGTGATAGCTGAAAATTAAAATTTCACACAAAACCTCACAATAATCACAACACTTGAAATGCTGCTTTCAACCAGGGAGTAGTACAATACTACTCCCTGCTTTCAACACTAAACTTGTACTGCACCAACAATTGGCAACATGCATGCATAGGAAAGAGGATCGCGAGGGGAAAAGGTCTTCTGCATGTAGCTTTTCATTCTGTGTGTGATTATTGTGAGGTTTTGTGTGAAATTTTAATTTTCAGCTATCACATTTCGTTAATTTCTTACTTTTTAGACGGGGTCCATGGACTAGAACACAATAACTTTTTTTAGAAAACTGCCATTAAGCAGTTTTTATTGCTATAATTTCTTTTGTTTTTTCTGTCACCAATCAATGGAATGCCCTATATCAATATGTAAATGATGGCCTTCACATCATATCAATACCATATTATACGCATTGATGTGCAAGCCTTTTCTTGCAGAAAATGGCACTAGCATAATGCATGTTCTTCTGCGGGGAAACATGTGAGCAGTGGTGGTGATACTTTTTTTATACGGAGGTCATTCTGTGCATGTTGCTGTTGCAGAATTTCATGACTCTGTAATAAAATTGTCTTGCCTTTCAGATATTTCAGATTACTCCACCCTCAATCAGATTTATTTGAGAAATGTAGCCATGCGGCAGGTGCGTGTCGCAGATTTTTTTGTTGATTCTGTGTTTATAATGGTTTATAGTCATGGGTTATCGTGATAAGGTCATCCAGCATCATATTGAAACTGAAATCGTAATCCTGTTGATGTCGAAACAACTTTTGGAAGTAGTTCAATGACTTCAAACTGTTAGTCCACGATTGTCTAAAACAACACAGCAGGAACAATAAACATGTATTAAAATGTAAACGAATACATTGCCGAGTCCAAAACCTCGTTTCAACAACTACACTGATCCTGAGGAGAAAAGGGGCAAGGCTATGGTTGGAGGTACTGAGAGATAAACAAGGCACTCCGCAATAATAAAATCTTACACATCTTTTGGTGAGTATGAATGATATCCAGTCGAACCTCTTTAGGACGAACACCAAGGGACCGATGGTATTTATTCTGTGAGCTTAACCTATTTTATAACCAGAGAATACAATTATATCTCCAATAGACATACGAATAGATTTCTTCTACAGCGAAAGATTCTAAGCCACACCGACTCATTGACTCGTCTCGTATGAAACAATTGAGTCACAAGAGAGATTCTGCAAAACGAAAATGCGTACAAACTTTCGCTCTACATCATGAAGTGCGAAACTTCGCACCTTTGGACGCGAAACTTGCAGGGAATGCGAAATGAACTGTCGTAGGAAATTTCGTGAGATCGGGTTATGGCGTAAGTGCAATTGGCCCGCGCAAACTACGAAAATGTGCAGAACGCAAAGTTCGTGCAAAAATTCGCACACACTTTCGCAAGGACTGTCGCGAAACTTCGTTCGAATTTTCGTTTTGCAGAACCTCTCTACTGTACCTTTCTTTAGCAACATGACGGCAACTGAAACAGCAACAGAGAAAGTACGATACATGTACTCCACATTTTTACAGGTACTACAAACAGATTGCAGGTCGTAATTCTTGCTTTGGCGGCACGAAACTTTATTTGAGGCAGTGCAATCTCGGCGGTACTCACAAATCAAACAGCCCAGACTTGAGTAAACAAATCCAATCATACATGTACGAGTTTTTCACGAGACGAGACTGCACTCATTGGCTTGTTTCGTATGAAACAAACAAGTTACTGAACCTCTCCACAATAGAGATTCCCCTGATATGCGAATTTATTTTGCAAGCTCGGTCAATTGGTACTTGAACCTTTCCCTCCAGATTGGGAACTGCCAACGATAGTATGCCACTGACCAGTGCCTTACTTGTAACGTACCAATGTACAATGAATATGAGTATTTCGACAACACATCTAACATAAGCCTTACCGTCAAGAAGTTGAACTCGCGTTCTTCGCACACTGTAGACAAGGGCAAAGAGATAAAATGGATCTAAATCCGAATAAAATCAGCACACGTTTCCGAAAATGAAAGGTGAACATAAGCAAATGAATCGAAGGAAACCGGTCAACTTAGAGATCACCTGTCATCGAGTATTCCGTAAAAGGAGGCCTCGCAGCTCGGCAGCAGAAAAGCAAAATTTAGAAAAGAGATCCTGTCAACTTTTCCATTATTTATTGCATTCCGCCCCAAAATCAACACACTTTTCCTGAATGAAAGAGTCAACACAAGCAAATGAATCAAAGGCAACTGGTCAACTCACCTGTGGCTGTCATTGAGTAATATTCCGCGAAAGGAGGTCTCAGCAGCGCCGAAACGAAATAAGCCAGGCCATGAGACGAAATATCCGAAACAGCTCATGCAAGAAGCAGTTCCAAAGAAGGAAGTATTCCTCGCGCATGCACATCCGAACACGGATCCGCGGACTGAACACAATAATGTCTGCCGTGCACGTGCACAGCACACGGCTACCACCCGCTGGTAGATCTAATACCGAGCACCTTACGTAGAGACTTACGTAGCCTAAGTGAAATACCGAGCACCTTACGTAGAAACTTACGTAGCATAGCGATGTCGTTTTTTCTGCCATGTGAACACAATAATAGAAAAGCTGACAGGATCGCTTTTCTAAATGATGGCCTTCACATCAATACCGTATTATACGCATGATGTGCAAGCCTTTTCTTGCAGAAAATGGCACTAGCATAATGCATGTTCTTCGGCGGGGAAACATGCGAGTCGTGGTCTGGTGGTGATACTTTTTTATACGGAGGTCATTCTGTGCATGTTGCAACTTGCTGTTGCAGAATTTCATGACTCTGTCATAAAATTGTCTTGCCTTTCAGATATTTCAGATTTCCCCACCCTCGATCAAATTTGTATGAGAAATGTAGCCAGGTGCGTGTCGCAGATGTTTTTGTTGATTCTGTGTTCATAATGGTTTATAATCTTGGGTTATCGTGATAAGGTCATCCTGCATCATATTGCACTGAAATGGTAATCCTGTTGATGCCGATACAACTTTTGGAAGTAGTTCAATGACTTCAAACTGTTCGTCCACGATTTTCTAAAACAACCCAGCAAAGGAGGAACAATAAACATGTATTAAAATGTAAACGAACACATTGCTGAGTCCAAAACCTCGTTCCAACAACTACACTGATCCTGAGGAGAAAAGGGGCAAGGCTATGGTTGGAGGTACTGATACTGAGAGATAAACAAGGCACTCCATGATAATAAAATCTTACACATCTTTTGGTGAGTATGAATGATATCCAGTCGAACCTCTTTAGGACGAACACCAAGGGACCGATGGTATTTATTCTGTGAGTTTGTCTTAACCTATTTTATAACCAGTGAATACAATTATTTCTCCAATAGACATACGAATAGATTTCTTCTACAGCGAAAGATTCTAAGCCACACCGACTCATTGACTGGTCTCGTATGAAACAAAAGAGTCAATAGAGAGGTTCTGCAAAACGAAAATGCGTACAAACTTTCGCTCTACATCATGAAGTGCGAAACTTCGCACGGACTTTCGCAACTTTGGACGCGAAACTTGTGGGGAACGCGAAATGAACTGTCGTAGGAAATTTCCTGAGATCGGGTCATGGCGTACGTGCACTTGGCCCCCGCAAACTACGAAAATGTGCAGAACGCAAAGTTCGTGCAAAAATTCGTACACACTTTCGCAAGGACTGTCGCGAAACTTCGTTCGAATTTTCGTTTTGCAGAACCTTACAGGGTACTCTGGAGGTACTGAGAGATAAACAAGGCACTCCATAATAATAAAATGTTACACATCTTTTGCCGTGAGTATGAATGATATCCAGTCGAACTTCTTTAGGACGAACACCAAGCGACCGATGGTATTTCTTTAGCAACATGACGGCAACTGAAACAGCAACAGAGAAAGTACGATACATGTACTGCACATTCTTGCAGGTACTACAAACAGATTGCAGATCGTAATTCTTGCTTTGGCGGCACGAAACTTTATTTGGGGCAGTGCAATCTCGGCGGTACTCACAAATCAAACAGCCCAGACTCGAGTAAACAAATGCAATCATACGAGGTGATTTGTAAAATTTTTACATGGCATATTATTTTACAAATCGAGTAAAATAGCATTGTTGAGGGCGATTGCATTCTTCCCATGAATTGTTTTTGTTAGTTCGACAGACAAATGAGTTGCCATTGTATTGTAGTTTGTAAGCATCAGCTGCGTTTTGCGGAATTGTTTTCTTCCACGGCCTTGTGAGTTATCAATCATGGATCGAATTCGTGAATTTGTGGTCAATGAGGTAAAATATCCCTCAATGGATACTTGAAGGACGTCCAAGAGCCAGAGAGCATATTCTACGGCAGGTGGAAACCCTAGGCTGGTCCCCGAGGCCGGTATTGAGTCTGCCACACCGTCAAGAGTAGCAGGGCTGAAGAAGAGATTAGCCAAAAAGGTGATGGTCAGAAACTGCAATTTTGACAGTAGGTGTATTTCACTCACCCGTCATGAACTTGAGGTGATTCAAATCCAAGTTCTAAGCTGCTGATGCTTATGGCGTACAGGTAAAATAATTAGCTGGTCAGTAGATCTACGTATGAAACTCAGCTTGCTACCTTAGACGTGCTGGTAGAGATTCACGACGGCAAATAGCAAATGCAGAAATGATGTGGCATGAATGTATGTTGGGTGTTGACGGCGGAGCACCCATTGAGGGTGGTCTGCAGTCTTCTTCCAACACAGAAGTATATGAATCAGGTGAAGGAGTCACTGCACTTGTCTTGGAGAGTATGGAAGCTCCGACACTGTCAGTAGGTGCTGGTTAAGTGCACTGTCGTTCAGATGCACGAGGGCACACTGTCGTGGGACGGTTGGAACGCATCATGGCTGGTATGTTTGATTAGTGTGGTTGTTTCACACATGACGATGAATAGCAAGTTGAAAGAATGAAGCAGCAAGATAAGGTCTGCGTGCTCATGCTCTACAATGCCGGTAGGCGGTCAAAGATTACCTACTATACCGTTTGAACCGGAGTTGACGAAGTACCGTGAGAAACCAATGTGTTGAGCAACCTGCAAAACCAATCTGCTTTCTCTGCATGTGACTTGCTTCAGATGTATCTTGATTTCCCATTCCAAGCTTATTGACACATTTAGGTCATATTTGTTGATGTTAGACCCTATTTTACTGACTTGTAAAATTTTGTACACACTTTTTCTGGGTGAAAAAATGCATGCAAAGCAACCCCACGCTGTGTCTCTCATGTTTGTGTTGTGCGATCAAGAAGTTCATATATGGATAGAGGACATACAGAGTGACAAAATGAGACCATGCACACTTCAAAACTCGCCAGGGCAACGGAATGAAAGCCTTTTTTACTTTCATGTAAAATTATTACAAATCACCTCGTACAAGTACGAGATTTTCACGAGACGAGACTGCACCCATGGATTGTTTCGTATGAAGCAAACAAGTTACTGAACCTCTCCACAATGGAGATTTTCCCTGATATGCGAATTTATTTGGCCAACTCGGTCACTGAGGCTTTGAACCTTTCCCTCCAGATTAGGAACTGCCAACGATAGTATGCCACTGACCAGTGCCTTACTTGTAACGTACTAATGTGCAATGAATATGAGTATTTCGACAACACATCTAACATAAGCCTTACCGTCAAGAAGGTGAACTCGCGTTCTTCGTACACTGTAGGCAAGGGCAAAGAGATAAAAATGGATCTAAATCCGAATAAAATCAGCACACGTTTCCGTCAATAAAAGGGTGAGCATAAGCAAATGAATCGAAGGAAACTGGTCAACTCAGGGATCACCTGTCATCAAGTATTCCGTAAAAGGAGGCCTCGGCAGCGGAAAAGCTAAATTGAGCAAGGAGATCCTGTCCGCGTTTCCATTTTTTATTGCCGCTGATTCCGCCCAAAATCAGCACACTTTTCGTAGATGTAAGAGTCAACACAAGCAAATGAATCAAAGGGAACTGGTCAACTCACCTGTCATTGAGTAATATTCCGCGAAAGGAGGTCTCAGCAGCGCCGAAACGAAATAAGCCAGGCCATGAGACGAAATATCCGAAACAGCTCATGCAAGAAGCAGTTCCAAAGAAGGAAGTTCCTCGTGCATGCAAATCCGAAAAGGCAACAACAAAAAGTCTGCAATGCACACGCATGCGGCCAGCCGGCCGCGCGATGGTTGGAGCCATGGAGTAGCTCCCTGGTCCAGGACCAGGTACCGAGCATCTTACGTAGAAACTTACGTAGCTACGTAGACAACGTGTCTGAATAGCGGTGTCGTTAGGTAGCGCCATGTGAACACAATAATAGAAAAGCTGACAGGATCGCTTTTCTAAATGTGGCGTGCGGACATGGCAGATTTCTTACGTCATGAACAACGTGATTTGACCCTCCTCGCCCTAGTCTGTGTGCTGCATGTTGAGGGAAAGTCCAGGCTGGTAGGCCTACAACACTACATGTGGGGTAGGTTGCACTTGCAGTAGGGGTAGGTTGCACTTTTTGAAGCTCCCGTAAATCTTTTTTGGTAGAGCCCAGCCGGCATCAGGCCGGACTGGAGGTAGTTTCCGTAGGGTGGCAGTAAGTGTTTCTAGTAGTGCTCGTAGAAATTGGTGACCTCCGCCATGCCTGGGGCCATCACGAGAACAAACACTCGCGCGACTGCCCTGAGTGATGAAGAGCTGAGGCTGATGGCGTCTTTGCCGGGCATTGAGTTATCTGTAGTAGAAATCCTGAAGACATTGGCCGCACTTGTCTCGGAATCGGCTGATCGGGAGACGCGCCTAAACAAACGGGTTGACGAGCTGTCAAGGCAGCTCAAAGATGCGAACGAAGAGTTAGTGTCTCTCCGAGAATCCACCATTGCCTTGCGAAAAGCTACCCCAAGGCCAGTTCAAACACAGCAGGGTACGGGTGCGGGTCAACCTTCGCGTAGGCGTACCAAAGCAGGCAGTGCGGGTACAGCAGGTACTCGAAAGCATGACACCACGATGTCCCGTAGCGTCCCCAGCAACATTTCCCGTAGCGGTGACGAGTGTGAAGAGGATGGCAGCGTCCCCTGCAACATCTCCCGTAGCAGTGACGAGTGTGAAGGGGATGGCGACCAAGATGCAACCTGTGTAGACGAAGACAGATTCCAACCAGTCCAGAACTCAAAGCGGAGTAAGAAGCAGTGCGTGCTCCAGGTGATCTCAGATGACAGCTGGAAGATGGTGTCGTCAGAGCCTCCCAGGGCGAAGAAAGCTGTGCTGTACGTTGGCAACCTAGGCGACCAATGCACCGAGGAACGCCTCAGGGAGTTTGTGCAACACAGAGCAGCTGCTGTTGGGACATCTGTGGATGTGCACGATCGCAGTATGCACGAATCAGCAACGGGCAAAATCTCGGCGAGACTGACAGTTGACGCCGGAACAGTTTCTACAATAACCGCTGCAAACTTCTGGCCCCGGCCACTTTATGCCAGGCAATGGCGTTTCAAAGAAAGCAGTGGAGCACGCCATGACAATTCTAGCCCGTCTGCCAAAACTGATGACATCACCAAGTCTGACCCTCCTCCTCAGAACAATGATAGTCTCCCACCTGCCGACCCTCTCTTGAGCAATGACCAGTAAGACGTTGAAATTGCTGGTTACGAATGCCTTTGGTATCCGTTCAAAGTTTGGCGAATTTCAACATACCCTTCTGGCATCTGATGCAGATATTGCTGTAGTCACAGAAACCAAGCTGACCCTGGATAAGATGACGCAAGCCAAAGTGACTCTTCCTGGGTACTCCCCTCCAGTAAGACGAGACCGAACACCACAGGGTGGAGGCGTGGCTGTGTGGGTGAAATCCCACCTAGCTTTTCAAGAACTGGAAGCTGTTCCAACCCTTGATCAAGAAGTTGTATGGCTTTCTATCCGCATAAGACCTGGCCGCAAAGTTGTCTTGTGTGCTGCCTACCACCCAGGGTCTCTTCCTGGCAACGATATCAGTATGGTAGATTACTTGGACCAGACCATTGACGTTGCCCGGGTGGATGCACAGCACCTCATCATCGCTGGCGATTTCAATGCGCACAACACTGCCTGGCTGGGCAGCAGTAGGACAACTCCAGCTGGGGAGAAACTGGAGGACCTCTGCGCACTACATCACCTCCAGCAGCATGTGACGGAGCCTACTCGTGGAAATGCCCTCTTCGACCTCATCATGAGTGACCTGGGCAACCCGACGGTCCGGCTCGGCCCCCCAATTGGTAGATCTGACCACGCCACCATCTTGGCAGAATTCAAGACAGAACTATGTCGAGGGCCCAAGACGGCCAGAACAGCCTGGCAATATGGCCGCGCTGACTGGGACAGACTAAACCACCACCTTAGGAATGTGGACTGGGATGCCCTGATGTCTGAGGATGCAAACAGCAGCTGCACCAATATTACCTCTGCCATCATAGATGGAATGAACCAGTTTATCCCATCCCAACTTCTCTGTACTCGGCCCTCTGATCCCGCTTGGTGGACGCCAGCTTGCAGCAAGGCCGTGAAGGCGAAACAGAGTGCCTGGAAGTCCCTCAAGAGACGACCAGACTCGCCCCAATGTCAAGCTAACTATACTCTCGCTGTCCACCGGTCTTCTGATTGCCTACGTGATGCCCAGAATCACCATCTAGCAATAGTCCGTGCACGACTCCAGACCGACAGCCTTCGAGATAAACAGTGGTGGTCAACCATCAAGCAGTCCATCGGAACCTCCCGAAATAGCTCCATCCCGATTCTTGTCGACCCTGCTGGCAAAGAGCATGCCACGAACATCGAGAAAGCAAACTGCCTCGGTCACTACTTCGCGGAGAAATGTAGCCTTGGTGCCAATGACCTGCCAGATACACCTCTACCCCCTATTCGCCAACGCACAGGCAATAGGCTGAAGACCGTACACTTCCGCCCTGCCACAGTCCAGCGAGCTCTCAAGAACCTGGACGCTTCAAAAGCAACTGGCCCTGACGGCATTCCGGCGCAAGTGCTCAGGAAGTCAGCGCAGTCACTCGCCAGCCCTCTGGCAAAGCTATTCACCCAGTGCTTCCGGGACGGGGTGCAACCTGCATCCTGGAAGATCGCGAACGTTGTCCCTATTTTCAAGAAAGGCTCCAAGTCTACCCCGAAGAACTACCATCCGATTTCCCTCCTCTCTATACTCTCTAAGGTGATGGAGGCCATCATCAATCGCAGCATCACTAACTTCCTGGAAAGCAATCAGGTCCTCTCCGGACGGCAATTCGGGTTCCGACGCGGCCTGGGCACGACTGATCTTCTCCTCTCACTTCAGCATGAGTGGAGTCGGACGTCCAATGCTGGGGGTGTGACCCGAGTCCTTGCTGTCGACGTGGCCGGCGCATTTGACAAAATGTCGCACCGCGGTGTAGTTCACAAGGCCAGATGGCTTGGGCTGACTGGCCACCTGCTCTCATGGTTGAAAAACTACCTAGAGAGCCGCCAGATCCGGGCCGTAGTTGGTGGACAAACATCAGCCACACACGCCATCCGAGCAGGTGTGCCTCAAGGAAGCGTCCTGGGGCCCACTCTCTTCTTGATCTACATTAATGACGCTGAGGACCACCTTCCCCAATCGACCAGCCTTGCCACGTACGCAGACGACACAACACTCTACAAGTGTATCCGGTATCTCGGCAACCTCGCAGCTGACTGTGATGATCTCCAGACCGCCGTCAATGCCCTTGCTGCCTGGGGTGCGACCTGGCGAGTGACATTCGAGCCCGCCAAGTCATACCTACTCCACGTCAGCCACCACCGTCGGCCCTGGGACTGCCCTCCGGTCACATTCCAAGGTGAAATGGTTCCTGAAACCCAGTGCCTGAAGCTACTTGGGATAGCCTTCGACAGTCAACTGACATTCTGCCAGCAGATTCGACAGTCAGCCCTGCGCGCCACACAGCGACTGGGCTTCCTGAAGAAGGCCTCAGCAGTGCTTGACCCTGGCTGCCGTCTCACGGTCTACAACGGCTTTGTTCGCCCAGTCTTAGAGCATGGCATGCTAGTCTGGATGGGTGCTTCTCAGACGGTGCTGGCCCAACTCGATGCTGTACAGCGGAGAGCCCTGCATCTGATCGACGAAGGCGCATATCTGCCAAGCCTCGAACTCCGGCGCAAAGTGGCTGCTCTCTGCTATCTCTACAAAATCCACTACCTGACAGGCCCACAGATGCTAACCCGAATGCTGCCCCCCTCCCAAGCAGTACCAGACCACGACCAACATCCTGCCAACACCAGGCAGCAGGCGCGGGTGGCGGCCGGCCACCGCTACCAGCTGCAGTCTGATATCCCAGCCAATTCTCGCAACAACGTCCGCCGGTCGTTCCCTGAAGGAGTGCTGGACACCTGGAACCAGTTGCCTCGCCAACACCTCCTGGATCAGCCCGACCAGAAGAAGTTGCAGTCCTTCAAGTGCAGCGTCCACCGATTCCTGCGCTCGAGCCACTGGGACTGGGCGACCGACCGGCTGTAGGGACTCGGCGTGGTGGTTTTCTGGACGTTACTGTGAGAGAGTGAGTCTGTGCACAAATATTATGTATGATTACGCATCTGCGTGAATGTGCACGTGTGTGTCTGTGTGTACGTGTGTGTGTGTGTGTGTGTGTGTGTGGTGTGTGTGTTGTTTGTGTGTATGTGTGTGCGTGTGTGTGTGTGTGTGTGTGTGGTGCCAGCTAGTTCGGTTGGTGGGTGCACTTGTGCCAGATAGTGTTGGGCCTGTTGCCAACGGGCTCGGCTGCTTGAAGGTGTATTGTTGTACCTACCACCTTTGTTGGTTTCAGGGTTCATATACTTTCTGTTTGAAGTATACATACCTGTTAACCATGGACTGCTTCTGGCTAGATTAACTCTTGTGTAATCAATGGTGCTAGTGAAGATTATATCAGATCCACTCTGATTTAGCCACCGACACTAGTACCAAGTATTACCTTCACTGGGGGCAGGGGTACCTGCAGTTGGATCCCGGGACGGATACCCTGATGCCGTCAATCCTTTTCTGCACCTTGTCCTCACCCACTTACTGAGGTGTGGTGAGCCCATAAGTGGGATCATTTCAAGTCCACCCTAGTTTGGGGATTTCAGGGGGTGTCGGTCGTTGGGTGGTTCAATGGCCAATTGAGTCATCTTTCCAAGATTCCTTTTGAGTCTCTCTCCCCTCTCCCGGGGAGACCCACGTGACCAGTTTTGGCAGTGAGCAACAAGTACAAGTACAAGTACAAGTGTGTGGTGTGTGTGTATGTGTGTGAGTGTGTGTGTGTGTGTGTGTGTGTATGTGTGTGCGTGCGTGCAAGCATGTGTGTGTGGGGGTGCGCGTGTGTGTGTGTGTGTGGGTGGATGCACATGGGTGGTATGTGGTGTTTATGTGAGCGTATGATAAAAATCTCTTCAATAATATTAATATCCTTATTTCAAGATTACCCAACGCCGGCGAACGCCCTATCAGGTTGATCTCCTATTTGAACATGCGCATATGTGTGTGTATGATGTGCCCTAGGTCACTTATAATAATTATTATTATTTTGTAATACACGTCGATCATGTCCATGATGCCGTTCCTCTGCGCAGGGCGACCGCACTATTGTTTTTAAGATTAACATCATTATTACTTCTGCATATGCATTACATACTATGATCATGCTGGCTTCATCCCTTATCTCCTAAGCTACCACCCCCCCCCCCCCCCCCCGGTGCGTCTGCCCAGTGTTGACTCCGAGACCCACGGTCGGACGAGCTGCCCAGGCCTCACCACCACTGCCGTTTCCGTGCTGCCTTCTCGATACATACGTATGTACACTGTATATCATGTGCACATTCACATGTCTGAAGGTTTGTGGTTTTTCAATAAAAAAAAAAAAAAAAAAAAAATGTGTGCTCTTGAGCTGGACATCAAGATGCACTTGATCGGCATCACCCTCCTCGCCCTAGTCTGTGTGCTGCATGTTGAGGGAAAGTCCAGGCTGGTAGGCCTACAACACGACATGTGTGCTCTTGAGCTGGACATCAAGATGCACTTGATCCGATCTAGATCAATGGGTGATCCATGTAAGTGCAGGTGCGCTTGATCAAGGCAACTCGGAAGAACTGCTGAACCGTGATCTACGAGACCTGGCATTCTTGTGTCACGAAGCACGTGATTTCATCATGCCTCTTGCAGTAAAATCCAAAAACTACACGCAAAAATTCAGACAAGGAAAAGCAGCGGTGATCACTTGTCGCTCCAAACGACAAGCTTCTCCTTGCGCCACCAATACTTTTTTGTGCGACTGTTTATGCAAAAGTGACTGAAAGCCTGAGCGCAGTTTTTGAATTTTATTGCAAGATGCACGGTGAGATCGCGTGCTCTGTGACGTAGGATGACGCTTCCTGCATCACGATACGCGGCCATCGATCGCGAATGTGCCTGGAACGCTACTCGGAACAGACCATGATGGCAGAGGTAAGATGAGCTTCATTTCCTGCTTGAACTGCTGAGAACCCCCACAAACCATGCAAACTGTCCTAGGAGTGTTGCAATGGCAGCAAGCCGTTGAAATATGCCCCGTACAGCATGGAGAGTTATTCGTCTTTCACACTTACCTCCTGCAATCCCGAACATAGTCCAACAGTAAATGTCCCTTGTTTTCATGTCGATGCTCGACAAAAGCGGCTAGCTTGGTCCCTTTGTGTTGACTGGCACGCGAGCAGCACTGGCTGCACGCACTTGTCGCGTGAACTGCATTAGAGATTTCTTACGTTAGAAAGAAGTATGTAATCAAGCACGCTCAGGCCAGGAGGTCATGATGGCTGAATCTTGCCCGAGCCTGCAGCCCAAGGGCCGTAGGCCCGAGGGCTCCAAGGAAGGGCAAGATTCAGCCATCATCACAGAAAGAGCGTGCTTGATTTGATTTCTTACAGCGTGAAGCAACATATTAGGGAAGGTCAAAGGTGGAAAGGTCGAAGGCATAAGATCGCCTATTGGCCATTGCCCCCGCAACGATCACGTGTCATGTAAGAATGTGATTTCAGCATCATTTCACTCGTCTTCGACCTACATGGTCACAGGCGATGTGCCGTTTTGCGAAAAGTCGACGTTTAGAGGTAGTTTTATTATCCCAAATGCCAAAGCGCGGGAAAATTCAAATGCAAACAGCTGCATTATTGAGACGTATTTTTTATCGACAGTCGGGCAGTCAATGCCAATTTTCTCAAAAAGAAGAGTATTCAGAGGCATTGTTGTACATTTTCCGTTGATACTATATGTGTGCCCTAGTGTTTGCATGAGCGAGGGTGGTGGTTTTGCTAAACCGTTCGCATGGCGGGCGGGTTTGTAAGAAGAAAGGCTTCAGCCATTGACGAGCGACGAGAAACCTGTCATTTCGTGCCATTTGAGTTAGCAGTAGCACCGGACAACACTGACACATGTCTGCGGCAGCAAACATAGTGTACTAACGGATCAAAAACAGCCACAATGTGTGTCACTGCGTAAACGGGCTGTAGAGGTGCATTTGCAAAGCTGCTGATTTTCGTCGTCTTTCCATGCACAGGGTACGTATCATGCCCTTGGCATAGGCCAAAGCACGAAAGCTTTCGGCTGTACTCACACTACTTGAAAAACCGCATACAAGTGACTTACGTGTGAATGTTGCCACGGTGACGGTTGCGAAAATGAAAAAAGCCCTTGAAAGCCGCTTGAAAGGTTTCAGCGGAAACGGAACCCTCTTCTACGGGTTTTTTTTGCTTTCAAGCCGTTTGGAAAGCTGTGTGAGGTCAGGAGGCCGGATAGGAGCAGTACGACCACGAGGAAACAAAGCATGAAAAATATTCTGGAGCCTTTCAACGTACAATAGTACTCCTATTGTACGTTGAAAGGCTCCAGAATATTTTTCATGCTTTGTTTCCTCGTGGTCGTACTGCTCCTGTACATATACTTGTAGTTTCCTTTTTTTGCCTGTCATTTCTGAATTCTGTGGTGTTTTTCCGAGTATTTTCCGTCTTCTTTCTTCCAGTAGCTTCCCGTTGTTTTGATTGCCGTTTCTGTCGCATTTCTTTTGTACCATTGCTTTTGTACCGACATCATGCCTCGCGTAGTGTTTTCTGACGACTTGGAGAAGAAGCTCATCGAGCTGTGGAGAGAAACCTCTTCATCCGTCGACGTCGACAATGTGCTACTTCTTCGCGAGGCATGGCGAATGAACTCCACGATCCAAGCAAGATATAACTGTTTCTATTTTTCTCTGAACTGAAAATTTCAAATAAGTTCATCGAGCGCAAAAAAATTGAAGCAATGCAGCCTCGGGATTTGCAAAACTACCACATGACAATCATGTTTCTCCATGGTAATTTGCTGACAAAAAATGTTTCAAGTCGTCACTGGAGTGCAGTGTGCTTGGAAAGGCTTTTTCAAGTACTTTTGTCTAGTTTTGAACGCGACATTCGCGTCAAACTTTCAAGTAGTGTGAGTACAGCCTTAGTTGGACACCACCCACAATCTCCACGTGGGTCCCAGTGTACCTGCTGCTGCCGATGAGAACCGCCCTACTAGTATAAGCGGTTTACCCACCCATGTGTCCTCAATACGACTGAGAATACATCAGAAGTAATCGTCTAAATTGAATCCAATTTAGACAAGAATGACTGCATTGGTTGGAAATGCATTGCACCATTCCACTGAAACGTTAACACACAAGAACAGGAAAAGGATGTAACAGAAAACGAAAGAATGTAACACAAAAGATAATCCCAAACCGTCCAGCGGAAAAATAAGAACGTGGGAAGAAAAGCACTGTGGCTGGTGTAGGAAGCAAATACTGCAAATACTAGGCTAAACGGGAAGTACCAAATTATATGGTTGTCGAGCATCTCCTCAGAGTCGACAAAGGGATAACGGAATGAAAGAGACCGATTAATTTTCGTCAAAACTGTCACAAGCCAGCAGCTGGTGATTGTTGAGGAAGGTAGTTACACCACTGACCGACACCACTGCTGTGGGTAATGATTACGTGCATCGATCATTGACATTGTGCAGCACCTGGCAGCAATAAACCGGACAAAGCAGAACAATACCATGCAGAAGATGAAATGCTTGACGGAGTATGATAAGTAGCAGACAAACTGTTACACAATGGAGCAACATTATTTGCTAAAATGGCATAATTTTTTTTATTATTATTACTTTGACGAATACCCTCCACATAACATTCCCACTACAAGCATTACCAACTCTACTGTCCCTGATGCAGGAGGGACTAGTGGCACACATTCCTACTGCATACCCCAAATCTAAGAAAGGTGGCATCATGCTCATGTGAGCCAGTTGGGTACCACCCAAGCTCTGCACCGGGCTCTGTCCAGGTGCCCACACACGACCCTGGAGGACGAATGCAACCCCAAAACACGATGTAGTAAAGGGCAAGTCCATGGACACAGCTAGCTGTCAAAGTTATCCACCAAATTGACCTACAGCAGGCCAATGTACAGTGGAGGAGAGTACCGAGAAACTAAGAATAAAGGACTTATCGTCTGTTCGTCAGACTATCTGTCCCCGGGGAAAATCGCGATTCCGCGGCCGCGTTTTTCCCCCGCGTTTTTTGCGATTTTTAAAAGACCACGTTTTCCGCGATTTTCCCGTGTTTTTTGAACTTTTTTGCTGCGCTACACGTACACACAGTGCACTGTTCGGTTGACCGTTGTGAGCCGTTGACGTAAAGTAGAGAGTCTACGTGTAGGGCGCGCGCTCCCTAGCATACACATGGCACATGACCTGCTCCCCGGTAAAACTGCCTCATATTAACTGCAAACGTGCCGCATATCAATAATATTCACCGCAAATTCACCGCAAATTATGCCATATTTACCTGCAAATTACACGGCAAATTCTGGGATTTTTTCCGCGATTTTCCCTGGGGACAGGACTATCCACCCCAAGCTATGGTCATGAGGGTGGACAATACTGGATGGTGACAATGAACACAAGCCTGTGTTTCAAGATATGCAGTTAGCTCGATAAGGACGTTTAGCAATGCGAAAATTCGAACTTTTGGTGGTGGTGATATTTCGCGAAAATCTGTTTCGAAAAAGAAAACTTGTGAGGTTTAGCAATGCGAAATGCCTTTTTTTTTTTTTTTTTTTTTTAGATCTGAAATGTAGTCTTTGGCACCTATGATCAGGGGATGCCTTTTTCTCGAAGTTATTTGAATCTTATAGTACCGTACCGTATATGCAGCTCAGTCTCAAGCAGGGGGCTGTAACATTACTACTCCCTGTAGTCAAATGCGTACTGAGAAAAGAAAAAGTTACTTTCGCAAATCACTCCAACTTCGCGTCCAAGTTTTCCAAGTTTCGAGCTTTTTTTCTGTACTCATTCCCAGACTCGAATTTTCTTTCGAACTTTCGCTTTGCTAAACGTCCTAAAAAATGTGGATTTTGCATCGGCAACCATAAAAAGTGTGGTTTGACTACAAACATAATGCAACATAATGTAAATAGAGGCCTAGCCACCACACCGGTTTCTACAGAAATACACCTGGCTTTCATACACGACATTACAGTAAGTCATCCAGTTCGCACTCACCCACTTCAGTTGCTGCTTGCAGACGTATTAGACGCATACAGCCAGTCAAGTACGCTTGCAGGGATCTTTTCTCAACGGGAAGTAACGGCTGGCCATAATACCTACAATGGTGAACATAGCAAAAGGGAAGGGTATTCAAGACCTGCAGCTCCATGTATACATGCCGAGTGTGAGCGTGGTGTCTGTGGACAAAATCGAAAAAGAGGTACCCTGGCAACAAATGTAGTGCCAGGATGCCAGCAGAAGGCTACGTGGCACACCAGTCCAACATGTAAATCAACTACCATCCACTGGTCACACTAGCCCAATTGATGCAAGTACCGCAGTTGAAGTTCCATAGCCATTTGCCTGCCACATGCCAATCACAACAAGCACTGAGGAAGAAACTGAGACGAAGCGACGTCAAAGCAAAACACTAACACAGACAGGTGGGTTCCACACACAGTGAAACTTCAGTACGACGTAGTACCAAGAGTCCATGGATGGCGGTGCCGTAAAACCTACAAGTGGAATTCAGCTACACTGGAATTGTTGTCTCTGATTATCGCTTAAATTAAGCAACAAAATATACTATCAACTACCCACCTCTTCAAGGTAGGGATTGTGAAGAACCAATGACCCCTAGTCATGGTGTAGGGCTCTGACAAACATCTTGCAGCAGTCAGACAGCCTGTCACAGGCTTGACAAAAGGCTGTGGATGCAAGTCCGGCTGCAGAATCATACAATGCGAGTGCAAAAGGCAAATCTGTTATGCAGGCCAGGGCTAAAATGCCACACTTTCAACAACACCTCCGCGAGGGAAGAATGCGACAGTTCCAGTAAGCAAAAGGTTGTTTCATTTGAGGAGACTGAAAAGCAAGAAACCAGCAACGAATTGGACCAAGATTGAGTCAATGTGCACACAGGTGATACGTGCGTGTTATTGTTTACTGGAATTATGGCGTATATGCTAGAAACATGGAATGCGCTACGAATTCTGACCTGAAATACACAAATATACACATTTGCCTGAGTTTCAATGAGCATGGATAGACGTGGAACACAATACTTCCACTGAAAATGGTGATATACCGGAATCACAATCCATCTGCTGCTATATGGGCGAGAAACTATTGTAACCTGGGATATTTTGAAACTTAGGTGTGATGAAATGTCACTTTCGTGGATTTTACACGTATCACAAAAAAATTTTCATTTCGTGCCATTTGAGTTAGCAGTAGGTCTGGACATAGACATGACCAGATCTTTACACAGGTTGGTTGGGACTATCTTTCTGCTATCTCGGATATTGTGTAAGATGTGATGGAGTCCATTACGGGCTGAACACCAAAGGAGGGAGGAAATTTCTACGACTGTAATGTAAGAAAACGACAACACGAAACTTCCCAATGGCTCAATAGCTGACCCCAGAAATATTTCGGATCACTTTAGTACTTACTCAAGTCACATCGAATTCCTTATCGGCGGGCTCCAGGCTGTGGAACGCCTCCAGTGGGTCTGAATGTTAGTAGTATAGGGGGAGGGGGTTCTGGACCACCTTCCAGGTGGTCCAAAATCGACTTTCTCGATCGGCTCTTCGGGCCTCCCTCCAAAGTCTCCCCCTCCCCCTATACTACTAGGGGAACGTGTGAGATAATGACTCTTACCAGGAGATAGGTCTGCCATACAGTTCCCCCCTCTCCTACCCTTTAGTTCTAACCCTTCAATACACTTCTTATTCTTTATGGTAAGAAATGTGTGTGTGAGATCCAAGTACTAATATTACAACTCCAAGTACTAATTTTCCACCTCCAAGTACTAATTTTACAACTCCAACAACTGATCCCATGTTGGCTCAACCCAGTTCCAGAAAAGTGAGTCAACTTGCTGTCTCCGAGAAAATCGAAAGTGAGCCAACTTGAGCTTTTTCATTTACCCCATCTTGGCTCACTTCGAGGGATGATGTGGGGTCTGTTTCTGAGCCAACTTCGGGTGGTTAAGCTTCGGATGATTTACCACCAATTTCCCATCTTCTAGCTCTCGTGATATATTTTCAGCATACACAACTGTTTCCTGTTTTAGTTTTGCTAAGAGATGGATCATTTCCACATATATATTTTCTTGTTTTTCATCACCTTTTTTTTGTAATAGGGGGTTTCCATCCTGAGTTGAGTGCTGCTCGCACCTCAGCAAGGGTTTCTTTTGTGGGAATGTAAGGTATATTTTTAACCTGATCATCTTTACATGATGTGGGTAGTTTCGAAAGTGTGAAGGTCTTCATCTTTCCTTCCGTGATACTTCCTCCGCGTCATCGAAATTGTCGCAGTTTGACTTTTGATATAAAACGGGTACTCACCAGCACTCGTACCAGAGGCAGGGAATGGGATATAGGCGATAGTCAACAGTATAGGGTGACGGTAAAGTTCTATTTTCTGTTATTGGAAGCTGGAATTTTTGAACTAGACGCAATTTCTTCGCTGATGTCGCTGCGATGGTAATTTCGACTCGCGGAGATCAGTCAGGCGTTGCAGCCTGCACATTTCTCGTGCTTATGGCCATTCACTCAAGCCTCATCACTGTTTTACCTTAGCTGGGGTGAGAATGACTTCGTGGAACAAGTGGCAGCGCTTGGAGAAACATTGAGGGGTCAGCAAACTAAATGCCTGCAACAGCGATAAAATGTGTTGCTCTGGCTGAGACACTCAGAACATGATTGTACCTGCAAGAGCCGTGTAGACTCTACAAGTAGTGCTAGTGATGCACGCGCAGGTGCCGTACCATGGTATACCAGTGATGCTGAAAAACAGGGCCCGCTGGACGCGATAGTACACTTACCTGAGCTGTGACCAAACAGCTAAAATAAATGGGCATGCCACGGCTAAAAAAAGTTCATTTCAAGATCGAGGTGATTCCGGCGACGGTAATCAACCGACCTCGCAACGATCGTGTATTCTTACTAGGCTTCGTTGGTGGTGAAGTAGAAATCATCCAGAGCTAGCAGACGACAAGCATAGCAGCTCTTGTCCTGTGGAGAAATTCAAAGTGTTTGAGATGACTAGTCAAACTGCGACAATTTCGATGACGCGGAGGAAGTATTTTTTTTATTTGTCTGTGAAATACAATAGCAGTAATGGGGATGAGAAGAAGAAGGAAAAGGAGATAAATCAAGTTGTCTGATTTTCCCAATGTTCCCGATGTTGTCATTAGGGTTGATGTTGTCGATATTCCCGATGTTCCCGATGTAATTCCCGATCTTCCCGATGTAATTCCCGATGTTCCCGATGTAATTCCCGATGTTCCCGATGTAATTCCCGATGTAATTCCCGATGTTCCCGATGTAATTCCCGATGTTGTCGGTGTTGTCGGTGTAAATTCCGATGTTCCCGATGTAATTCCCGGTGTTGTTGGTGGTGTCGGTGTTGACGGTGGTATCGGTGTTGTCGGTGGTATCGGTGTTGTCGGTGTTGTCGGTGGTATGGGTGTTGTCGGTGTTGTCGGTGGTATCGGTGTTGTCGGTGGTATGGGTGTTGTCGGTGTTGTCGGTGGTATCGGTGTTGTCGGTGGTATCAGTGTTGTCGGTGGTACAGATGCTGCTGGTACATTAATAGGTGGACTAAGATGTGTAAGCGGAACACAAATCCAGATTGAATTTTCTTCCCAACATTTGTTTATTACCAACCCATTCACTCTGACACAATGAGCTAGAAAAGCAATTCCTATCAAGATCATAAATTTTTTCATTTTTACTCTATCATAAACCGTTTTCTTTCTTCTCCATCAGACTATACCAGTTACATCAAAGGTTGAAGGTGATTTTGGTAGATTGATCGTACCAAGCACATCTGGTAATGGCATCGGATCAAATTCTAACCTAGGCTGATGTTGTAAATTTCTTGGATCATTTTCAGGGTCAACACTCATCGAACAGCTGGAACGTTTTATGATATATACAACAGCACCAACTATAGGAATAACAATCTGAGATAAAAGATAAAGATTGGGGTCTGTCAAATGAGGGTTATCCCCGTTTACTGGTTTCGTCTGATCGTAAGGTGGTTGTGTGGTGATAATTATGATCTGTTGGTGGTGGTGTTTCACTAGGGATGTCAACCGGAGTTGGTCTTTCACTTTGGATGACAGTAGGAGGTTTCGTTGTCAAACAGAGTCCATCCTTATCCAACGGATCAAGAATACAACCAAGAGTAAATGGTAGCATGGTCAACAGTATTAACAAATGTGGTATTTCCATTTTTATCTACATATAGTTAAGATTTTCAGTACTCATGATAAACCAGCTCCCATTCATCAATGAGATTGTATCCACTCACAGTTGGTAATGTCAATGTGTTGTTGATGAAGGTCAGATATGCCGTTGTTATATCATGTTCAGTAATGTATCGGATTACCGCTTTTTCTCCCAACACATCTCGATATGATACATGAAAACGTCTTCTGCTACCACTTGTTTCTTGACCGACTATGAAGAGATCCTCAATGACAATCAGTTTGTTGGTTGGACTTTTGTAAATAGGAAAGACATGAAGTGTGGCTTCTGGTGGAGTGGTATATGAGCTCGGGATGATATTCTTCATTTTTTTGACTTTCACCTTTCCATCCTTTCTGTCAACATACTCCTTTGTTGTTGCTGAGTCATCCTCTGTTGAGTCTCGGAGATTGATGGTGTGTTTCAACCCCATGTTAAGATTTCCTTTCATCTCGTTGAGTCCACTCGTCCAGAGAGTCTGTCTTTGTGCTGTGTTGAGATATTGTGATGTTACCACAGATGTACTTGTTGATGGTTGCTTCACATTTACAATTTCCATTCCACCCATGTCAAGATTTCCTTTCATTTTCAGTGTACCACTCACCATCAGCCGTGTTTCATCATCATCAACATGCTTTCCAAATGAAGTATTCACTTTTCCTATCTCACTTGTAACCCACCCAGTTGCTGCCGCACAAGTGGAACTCACTCCATCATACCCAAGATGACAAATTCTATGATAGTTCATGTCAATATGTCCATTCACATCTCCACCAGCTTTATCCAGCTTTTCTTCACTGACGACAAATAACTCCCTCTTTTTGGCATAGGAATCAAGATTGATCGAATTAGCTCCCAAAGCTGTTCCAAATTTTGAACTCATCTTCCTTATCTATATTTTTTTCTTCTTTTTCTTAAGAGCGTTGGAACAATAAAAAATGATCCTTTGTAGATACAAACCATGGAAATGATCAACTTTGATGAGCACAAGGAGAAACCAACAAAGCATCACTACTTGCTTCCTGATTGTCACTACATGATGATTGGACAAACGGGGTGTGGGAAGACAAACACCCTGTGTAATATGCTTCTACAATCATGGTTGAACTGTGATAAGGTCATTCTTTACACAAGAAATCCTCAACAACCAAAATATCAACTTCTTGATGGGTTTTACAATGGAATATCTCCTGGTAAACTTATCATTGAACAACCAGACAAGGTTTGTCCAGTGGAGGATCTCGATGATCAGGAAAATAGGGTGATAATTTTTGATGACATCAAGATTGATAAAAAGCACATGACAAAAGTGATGGAATACTTCAGTCTTTCTCGGAACAAGAAATGTAACTGTATAAATCTTTGTCAATCATACTATGATGTACCGAAATATATCCGGAGGAATACCAAGTGCTTCCTCCTGTACAAGGGGTTAGACAACAGAGATGTCCAATGTCTAGCACATGATCACTCCAAAAATCTTAAGTAAACCGAGTTTGCGGAGGCCTATGAAATGGCAACAGAGAAACCACATTCATTTTTCATGCTTGATAAAACAGCAACATATCAGCCAGAGATGTACCGATGTGGATTCGATAGGTTCTTGGAGAAGTGAGAAGAAAAAAAGGTATTGGTAGATAAGCATGCCACATTTTACTCAAGTAGAAAATCCTGAACATCGGAAGGAAGTCATTGACACCTTTCTCAAAAATCGAGAAATTCTCAAGCAACGTCAACTGGAAAAAAAGATAGGCAAGCAACAGCAGGAGGAGTTTGTAGAAGAGTTTCAAAAACCTGTTGTTAAAAATTTAACCAAACAAAGTGAGGAATACGATAAACGGCAGGATGCGCTCCTTGGACAACTTCAGACTAACCAAGCAGCAATCACATCAGCCCTCCATCAAATTCCATCCGTGGTGGGTTCATTCATCAAACCCATCCGAAGTAGCACTCCTGAACCATTGGATGGTAGAACTTCTTCTTTCATTACTGAGACTTATAAATCATTCAACCAGGATGATATTGACCTCATCAATGAGTATAGGGGGAGCAATCATCCAATATCACCAGCAGGAGAGATCAAAGAAGGTGAGGACTTGAAAGAAATGAATTATATTCTTGAAATAATAAGAGGGGCACAACTGCGCTCTAGTTCAGCAAGTAATAAAGATGGAAACATGAAACATGTGATAAATTCCATAGACAAGGTGAGGAAATATATAGAATTCATGATCAATTCTAAAAGTAGTAGTAGAGCGAAACCAGTACAAGTTACGAAAGCAGACCAAGCAACTCAAACATCACCACAGTCCACTAAGAAAAAGAGAAGAGACAAAAAGAAAGGTATCAATCCAAAAAGTCCAGAACTTTCAAGTCCAGTTTCGAAAGCAGATCAAGCAGTTAGGTTTAATGATTTTGATTCACCACGGTCCACTAAGCCAGGGAAAGCATACAGATATGTTGAAGGTAAAAGTCCAGAATTGTTTTGGTTACATCGACAACCATCACCAGAATCAGATTTCTCAGAAGGAGATTTTCACTCAGCAGAATCATCCAGTCTGCTAGGTGGAGAATGTTTGGCCACATGCTTCGACTAGACACCTCATCCCCGGTCCAGCAGGCTATGTCAGCATACTTTCAGCCAGAAAGCTCAGGGTTCCGAGGCCGCCCGAGAACAACACTCCCGCGATCCATCAACAACGACCTGAAAAATTCCAGATCCACAAACTCCCTCACATCACACGAGGATCTAGTTGCACTGAGGCAGCTCGCCCAGGATCGTCCAAAGTGGAAGGAACTAATGTGTGCTGTGTGTAATGGCTGAAGTTATACAATTACACTAGATACCCTTAATAATAATAACGGATACAATTACACTAGATACCCTTAACAATAATAACGGATACAATTACACTAGATACTCTAGATACTAGATACTTGGTACTCTAGATACTAGATACTCTAACAATTTTATCAAACATTATGATAATTGCCACATCAAATGCTGCGGAGACCTATCCAGAATCGGCAATATGCTGGCCCTGGCCTGGAGATCTGCAACTATAATCAGCTTCTACTTTGCAACACTAACGGATTAGTCCCCTTTGTCGATTGATGGATCAATCGGTAGATTCGGCTCTGTTTTTCTTTCCTTTCTTTCTTGTTTTGAATTGTACGTTGAACTCATTGGATTTCTTTGTATTCTGTATCTCGTTATCGTTATATTTCCCTCTAGCCCTCTCGCTTAGGATGAGCTTTCTTTTTTATGGCAGCTTAAGCGAAGGCTATATACCTGCTTTATGCAGGTTGATGCCAACGCGAACAAGCAAAATAATAATAATAAGGAAGTGGAATCAGATTTTACAAATCACATGATGAGTTAGTAAACAGACTGGGTTTACTTTGCGCTTCCCAAGAAGCAGGAAATACATCAAAGAAAGTCATTAACGAACTAGTTGAGATCTTGGACCGTTTGTTGAATGATAAAGTGATAAAAAAGAGTGAATACAAGAAGATCTATAAATCTTATGTATAGATAGAACCATGGAAACCATTCTATTTTTTGACAGTCACAGTTCACAAATCACAGGGACAAGTCAAAACTTTCAAGCATCTTTCAACCCTCCATTACTACTTGATGAAAAGAAGACCTATGAAATTGCTCTGATCAATTCTACCATCTGGTATAGTTGGTTCAACATCAACACCACAAACAACCAAATTCGGATTTTTGATGGGAAAGCCAGGAAAACTCTTATCATTCCAAGAGGTGCTTACAACGTGCCTGACATCAATCGATATATCCAGAGAAAAATCGAAAATGAGGACGGGATAACGATTGAGCCAAACTTCAATCCTCTACACAGTGAAATTTACCTCAAACATGGATACAAGGTTGACTTTGACATCCCGTCATCACTTGCTCCTGTGCTCGGATTTTCAAAGAAACTGGTTGATACAATTTCTACATCTGACTTCATTGTGAATATCACTGACACTCACAACATCCTCATTCACTGTAGCTTGGTAAGTGAGGCATATCTCAATGGTAGAACTGGTGATGTCATTTACTCCTTTTCACCGGATATGCCTCCTGGATTCCAACTCAACATCCAACCGAATGAGAAGACGTTTTTACCATTGACGAAAACTGACAGAATATCAGATATAATAATGAGGATAACTGATCAAGATGGAAAGGAACTGAACCTCAACAATGAAAGAACCACGTTCAGTCTTCATCTCCGGGAAAGAAAATAAGACTAGATAGATGACATTATGTTCTTGAAACGAAACCAGCTTACCAGACAAAAGGTTATCGGCGGAAGTCTTCTTGGAAATCTGTACAACAAAGCCAAAGGTGTACTATACAACACCAGCAAAATCTTAGCACCAAAGGTCAAATCCATAGGAAAAATGACAGCTCAGAAAGCTTTGGAAGCAGCAAAAGAGCAGATCACTCCAGACATGGTCTTTGATTTGGCAAAAGATCTTGCTAAGGGTGACAGAAAAGCAGTAAATATGAAAGTAAAGAAAGAGGCAAAGCAGCTTGCTACTACTATTGGTAAAGACAAAGCTATCAATCCACATGTTAGAGATACCATCAATCAATTATCAAACAACAAGGACATCAAACGAGTTTTGTTGGATAAGAGTAAAGAGCTTCTCCAAGATAATCAGAGATCTATCCTATCAAACATCATTGCTGGTTCAGGAATGAAAAGGTTGTAGAAAAAAAAGAAAAAATATATAGGTAGAAACCATGGCCTCTTACACAAGTCCACATTTCGATCTTTTCACAGACCCGCCAAAGGATGAATCAACAACTGAGTATGAGTATATAGAATATCTACCCAGGAACAGCAATGACATGAATAAAGATCAGCATATCATAGAAACCAAGGATCTTGATGAGTATCTCCTTCCTCACAAAGCACTGCTTGAGGTTCGTGGACGTCTCGTCAAAGCAGCAGATGACTCCAATTATGATCCTGATGATATCATCACTCTTTCCAACAACGGTTGGTCACTCTTCAAGACTGTTGAGTATCAACTTGACAACAATATGGTAGAGAAAGTTGATAGTCATGTACCACAAGCTTCTACCATTCTCAATCTAGTCCAGTTTAGTGATGATTATGGGAGAAGTTCTGCTACCATCATGCTCTGGTACAAGGACCCAGGAACTGGACAAGCATCTCCTAATGAGTTTAGGGATTCAGGTGCATTGTTGCCAGTAAATCCTATCACAGACGTAACAGCACTTACTGGAAAAAATTTCAGAGATAATTTTCAGACAGGAGCTCTAAAGAATCCTGCTTACAATACCGGATTCAGAGCCCGACAACTCATCACGACTGGAAATAAGGATACAACCATGTTGCTTCCTTTATCATCACTGTTGGGTTTTAGTAAAGATATTGATACGGTATTCATGGGAGTCAAGCATACACTCAATCTTACCAGAGAATCATCAGCCAACTACATTCACAGAGCAAATGGTGTTGATCCAGGAAGGTTTGACATCAAACATCTTTCTTTGTGGATACCAAAGGGGAGACCATCACTCCAACTAGCTAGTAAGATTGAAAGTAAGTTGGTTAAGTCCACCCTCCGAGATCTGTACTTCGAGCAAGTCCGGGTTTATAGAAATCAGTATGGATCAACGGAGACAAACCCATCCTGGAGAGTGACTACTCGCAGCAATGAGGAACTCCCAACTCATATCTTCTTTGCCATCCAAGCAGCCAATCGAAGTGGGAATGAAGAACAGAACAACCAGGTTTTCGATAATGCTGACCTCAGAAGCTTGTCTGTGTACATCAACAGCGATAGATTCCCAGAACGTGATTTGGATATGAATTTCAGTCCAGCTACTCGGAGTTATACAAGAGCATACATGCTTTTCCAAGAAGCCATCCAAAAATATGCTGACACAGACAGTGGAAGTCAGGTAAGTGTGGAGGATTTTGCCTCTTTGTACACCATCATTCATGTAGATGTGAGTAAGCATAAGGAGAAGCTGAGGAACAGCTCTGCTGATATCGAACTTCGATGGAGACTTGGAAAACCGTTTGAGTTTCCCACTGGTACAGCTGCTTCTTACCAAACCATCTGTTTGATTCTCTCCGAACGTCATCTCAAACTCAATGGTATGAATGGCAAAATGAGTGTTGTGGTGCAAGAAAAAAGATAATAGTAATAGTAGATAATAGTAGATAGGAACCATGAATGAGTTGGATGAGGACATTGAGATTTTATTAACAAAGGAACTAACACAGAAGAAAGGTGGTAGTATCGGTTCTGTGATCGGAAGATTGGTTGGGAAGATATCTCCACTTGTGATCAAGCATGCTCCCAACATCCTTGGTACATTAGGACTGGCTGGTATTTCTGGTGCTATTTCTGGAAGCACACACAGAGCCACAGCTGGTCGGGGAATCAGTATGTAGAATATGGATTGATGCTAACTCCGAACCAAAAGAAGAAACTTGGTAGTGTTCAGGATGGAATCACACTCCGGTTAACAAAAAATCAGTTATCCGGAAATGATATGCTTTTGTAATGGGTAGCCGAGTGGTAGGCGCGGTGAAATCAACAAGAATTACTTTTATTCTACTTCTTTCAGGTACACACCTGAGATATAATTATTAGTGAAAGAAGAAGCGGGAAAATAACTTTCTCTCCGGTGCAAACCTGGAGGTTGAATAGCTCGTTATTATCAAAATCTCATCTTCATCAAAACAGAAATGCGCAGCCGCTTTTATGCAGCAGACGCCGTACGCTTACATACGGAGATACACTAAATCAGGCAAAGCTCCGTATTAGTTCCGCACTACTTCCGTATTGGTCGGGCAGGGATACTACACTTTTGCTCACAAACCGACAGGTTACCAAAATCAAAAAATCCAAGCAAAAAGGAGTAGGAATGGATCTCAAGTTATCCAGTACTCAACTCAAGAAGCAAGGTGGGTTTCTCGGAGCATTAGCAGCTGGATTATTAGCACCAGCTCTAGGAAAAATGATAGGTTTTGGAAACACTGGTGAAGGATTACAACTTCCCGGAACACGGAGGGGTAGAGGGGTAAAAAAAGACCAAAAAGGAAAGGGATTGCGTCTACCGGGAACGTGAGACCCCTGACCAACTTTGACATTGATGAAATTCTGAGATCTATTCCACATTTCAGAGGAACTTTTAGCAAAGATCAGCTTCCACCACCTCTATCATCAAAGGATTGTTTGATAATCAATCTTCAAGATTTCTTGGATGGTGGTGGTACTCACTGGGTTTGTGTGTTTGGTAATGAATATTTTGACAGCTTTGGCTTATCACCACCAGAGGAGGTAGTTGGGTGGATGAAGAAGCACCATAAAAAATGTTGGTATAACTCATCAAAGATACAGATGAATGATAGTGTCCTGTGTGGATACTACTGTATACATTTCATAGAAGAAAGAAGCAAAGGCAGAAGTGCTCTTGATGTCTTGTTGGATTTCACTCAGCACCCCAGTCAAGAAAATGAGCAGTTGGTATTGTAAAAAGAAAAAGAAAAAAGAGGTAGATAAAAAAAGATAAATAAAGAAAAACACAACAAATTTTTTTTGTTTTGATATTCATTGTATAAGCATTATCAATTTTATCATTCACGGAGCTTGTGGAATTTCGTTTTTTCATGATGGGATTTGTGATTTCTTGGATAAGACTTCTCACATTTCTCACAGACAACTCTTTCATTGGCATTTTGTCTGATTTTCTTGTGATTATCTTGATACCACTCTGATGCTGATTTTCCAGGCTTGTTTTTATTCACGGTATCCAGTTTTTCGATCCAGTATAGTTCTCTCCTCTTAAGCTCATCTTCATCAAACATTGACAGAGAGTCGATCTGGACAATTTCTACATGTCCGAGATCAAGTAGAATGAATGAGGTCATAAAACCCCGTTCACCTTTTTGGTAGGCTTTGTAAGCTGATCGGTGACAGTACATCCGATTTTTCAGTGGTAGAGAAGTGGAGCCAACGTATACCTGATCGGTGTGTTGGCTCACAAGTTTGTAAATCTTACAAGGGGAAGTCATCTTTGCTGATAGAAAATCTTTGGAATTCTCATCGGTATACTTCTATACAACAGGATTCAAATAACCCTTTATGATGATAATTTGGTGTAGAAAAAAAAGAGGAGAGTTGATCACCTCTTTTCTCTTCTCTTCTCTTTTCTTTCTCTCTTCTATTTTTCTTACAAATATTCATCAATATCATCCTGAAACTTCTCTAACAGGTGATTGTTGGTGTAGGAACTACAAATTCCTCCATACTTTGGATTTTCACAAATTCTCAGGAAAATGCTTGGGATGATATTCCTTTGTTCCTCAAGAGCATTTTCAAACACATCATCAAATAAATCACTGGTCATTGAATCATCCATCATTATTCTATCAATTATCTCATCTTCACTTACATCAATGTGATTAAATGATTCCATATCCTCCCAAGGATCACCACAATCAGGAGTATCAGGTTCATAGTCAAAGTCCTCATAGGAGAAATAGTCACTTGGAAAAGACGTAGCCATCGTTGTAGGTAATTGATTTTACAAATTCTATCAAACTTGTTGGATCTTACCCTATAGTATGAACAGTTTAGATAACATAATTGGTGATATGGGTGGAAAGAAAGAAAAAAGATAGATAGAAAAACATGAAAATGTACCACATAATCTGCCGTGGGACAGTTGGGTTTGGATACTCTCTCTCCAACATTCCACATTTCCGTGGAAATATTCTGGGGGTGAGTTTGGAACTCACGAAAGATGATCAGGAGCATGACACGATTAACATCCACATATTTACCACAAATCCACAGATTTTTCTATCATTGACAAAAGCAGAGCTTGACAAGATGGATAATGGAAATTTCAGACTTGTTTGTGCTGAAAAGATTGATGAGAGCTTGGAAGATCACTGTGAAAATATGGGATTGTTGAAACATCTTTGTATACATGAGAAATAAAAAAGTAGATAGATAGATAAAGATGAATGTTCATTGCCTATCGTATGTGGTCGATCGTGTTCACAATTTATCAAGAAATCGGAAATCAAAGAAGGTGGATTCCTGTCTGGTTTGTTCAAGATGATAGGTTTAGGAGTAAAAAAAATTGATAGGAAATGGATGGACGATCTGGCTGATGAGTTACACAAACCAAAGCGTGTGAATTTCACAAGGAGACAAGTGACTGTGAGTGAGATTGATGAAATCTGGTCCGCCGATCTCGTGGATATGACAGCTTTTCGTAAATACAATGATGAAATCAAATTTCTACTTACTGTCATTGATCTGTTCAGCCGATATGCTTGGGTTGTTCCGCTTGAATCCAAGAAAGGTGTTGACATCCAATCAGCATTTCGATCCATCGTGAAAACTAGCAGCAGGAAACCACGTAAGCTGTGGGTTGATTAGGGTACCGAGTTCTATAATCGAACGTTCAAACACTGGCTTGATGAGAATCAGATCACGATGTACAGCACTCACAACGAAGGAAAGGCTGTTGTAGTTGAGCGTTTCAACCGAACTCTGAAAACCAGGATGTGGAAATACTTCAGTGCTAACTCCACCAGCAGGTACATCGATGTCCTTCCACATTTGGTAGAGAAGTACAACACGACAAAACACAGAGGTGTTCGGATGCCACCAACTGAGGCATCGCGGGAGAAGAACGCCGATCGAATCCGTGACTCACTGGGTGAGAAATCTCCACTAGCCAGGTCCACTAAATTCCAGATAGGTGATCACGTCCGACTGGTGAAGCAGAAACGACATTTCGAGAAAGGATACACTCCGAACTGGACTGAGGAGGTATTCAGGATCACCGATATTCTCCCGACCAGACCCACTACGTACTCTGTCAAGGACCTCGATGGTGAACCCGTTGATGGGTCGTTCTATGAACAAGAGCTCCAGAAAACTACTCAAGAAATCTACCGGATCGAGAAAGTGCTCCGAAAGGACAAAAAGAAGAAACAAGCCCTTGTGAGGTGGAAAGGCTACTCGGCAAGATTCGACAGCTGGGTCCCGTTTGATCAACTCAGCTGGTTGTGATCCGTGATCACAGCAGCAGATTTGTGTGTAGAAAAAAAAATCACGGGGTAGACCTACTAACTGTCAACAGCACCGGATTCGGACTCTTGTCAGTACTAATAGACATAAACAACTCCATATGTGTTTGACCCCGATAGCCTGGTTGGTAAATCTACTACACACAGGATAAGAAATCGAGAGTCACGGGTTCGAATCCCGGAAACTGAGACCACATGCCACAATGCGCATGTCTGAATCCTGTTTCACGAAACTGAGACCACATGCCACAATGCGTATGTCTGAATCCTGTTTCACAACAAGAAACTGAGACCACACGCCACAATGCGCATGTCTGAATCCTGTTTCACAACAAGAAACTGAGAACTTATGTCAATTACCCATATAAAAACCGCTCTGTGAGCGGTTCTGAAAAACCTCTACTGGTGCAGCCCCGCAAAAAATGGCACATTGTCCTCCCAAGTGTGAACTGATCCACCTAAATCGCGATTGACGGGACCCGAACGCACCAGTAGCACGAGGTTCCTACCTGTGGATGCAGCTGGGGACGCTGGTCCATAGCCAAAGCCAAAGCGGCAAAGGTACTGTAAGTGTTGTATGGTAACTTGATCAGCGCCGACGCCGGCTGTGATCCTGTGCCCTCCCGACCTCGTGCTACTGGTGCGTTCGGGTCCCGTCAATCGCGATTTAGGTGGATCAGTTCACACTTGGGAGGACAATGCGCCAGTTCTAATTTCTTACTTTTACGACGGGGCTGCACCAGTAGAGGTTTTTCAGAACCGCTCACAGAGCGGTTTTTATATGGGTAATTTCAGTTCTTTTTCTGTTCCCTCCCCCAAACCGGCCCTGCTCCGAAGATAAACATGGTGAGCACGCGCGCGATCCACTGTATGTAGCCATGCGACTGCAGTAGCACACTGATACATTCCAGCCCTCCCTGCACACAGACACATTGTGACAAACACGCACATGCACATGGCACACACGGGCACGCACACACACACACACACACACACACACACACACACACACACACACACACACACACACACACACTACTACTACTACTACTACTACTATAGCATGACTGCCCATTGGGCAATGTCACCCCCGGAGGGGGCCAGAGTTTGGAGTGCACCGTCATTGGCAGGACTTCTGGTGCCTCGTCAAATCTTGCTGTCGTCGGAAACGTTTCGGGCAATGCATGCAGATCAGCGGCAGTGATTCCCTATCGGCTGCAGCAAGACGTTTTCCACGGTTGCAGTTATGGCGGTTAAAACCAGCCCGGGACTTGAAGCAGCGATTGCAGCGTTGACAATGCTGGAAGCAGCAACTAGCGAGAGACGCCGTCAATGCCGTATCTGCATGTTCAGGGAGTGCAGGCTGGCAGCGATGAACTGCAAGCCCACCCTTACTGCGGAACCATCGGCAGCAACTGACGCACTGTGCTGAACCACGCTGTTGGTGGACGGGAAGTTGGCGCTCAGCCAAACACTTGTGCCGTGCCTTGTCTTGAGGACGAGAGAAAGCCCGGTTGCAAGATGAGCAGAGTACGGATTTCTCTACTGCCCGAGGAGGCTGAAAAACCAGAACCTGCTCTCGCCAAGCTGACCGGTCTTGTGCGCAATCAAACCAGTTTGAAATGGACTTCGTGTCAGTAGCCACAACGTCTCTCCACCTACGCCTGGGACCGCAGAAGGGGCGCGCAGCCAACAAACGACCAAACAACAGCTGCAATGGGACACGGTCCTCCGACATCCGAGCCACATGACCAAGCCACTCTAAACGACGATGGCGCATCTTAACAGAGAGTGGCACTGGGTCACCCCAGTGACGACGTAACTGCGCAGACGTGATGCGATCGGATTGCTGCTGACTGCGAGGGATGGCTAATATTGTGCGGATGCAGCGATGATGGAAGGCATCCAAACGTCTACTATCAGCTTTCAAGGGCGTCCAGCACTCACTGCCGTACAGCAAAATGGACAAGACACAGGCCACGTATAGCTTTCGCTTACTGACTAATGACAGCGAGCGATCCGACAAGACTGGAAGAAGAGCTCCAAAGGCTTTGGAAGCCTCAGCTATGCGGCGACTGACGTCAGTAGAGGAGCGGGCATCCGGTGTCACGACGGACCCCAGATAAATGAAGGATGGAACGTGCTCCACAGTATCACCGTTGACGTTCATATCGGCTCTATCAGGCATGTTGACTTGGCTACCTGCCACGAGAAATTTCGTTTTAGCAGCGTTGACGCAGAGGCCAAAGGAAGAGGCATCCGTGCAGAATGTTTCAAGGCACTTCTCAGCACCAGGGCGGTCTTCAGCGAGCAAGACCGCGTCATCTGCGTACTCAATGTCGTTGATGATTGCGGCAGTAGACTGGCGAGCGGGCTTTGAGAAAAGGTTGCCATTGATGCTAAATTGGATGGGGATGCCAGGTGGATGGTCGCTGTCCTGCATCACTTGTGCCCACCGCTCAAGCACAACACCGAAGTACAGATTAAAAAGTACTGGGGCCATCACACAGCCTTGACGGAGGCCATTGTTGACCGCACACGGCTCGGTAGTGCTGGCACCGACGCGCACAGCTGCCTGCATGCTCTCGTGGAACGATTGGATTAGATTGAGGAGCCCTTCAGGAATGCCTGGCCTCCCCAATGCTAGCCAGAGTGCTTGGCGTGGTACGGAATCATATGCTTTCTTCAGGTCTACGAAGACACAGAACAGCTTCTGACGGTGCTCGTACGATTTCTCGATGAGCTGGCGAATGGAAAAGATGGCATCAGCGCAGCCGCGACCAGGGCGAAAGCCACACTGGGATTCTGGAAGTTCTTGTTCCGCGACAAGTTGGAGACGGTCCTGAATGAGACGGCCACAAACCTTGCCAGCGGCATCTAGGAGGGCAATGCCGCGCCAGTTGTTGCAGTTGGTCAAGTCACCCTTTTTGGGAATCGGCACGAGTTGGGCATCCCGCCAATCCTGGGGAACCGTTCCGTTGGTCTATGCAGTGTGAATAACATCAAGCAGAGCCTCAAGCAATGGTGTACCACCAGCTTTAAGCAGTTCAGGTGCAATTCCAGATGAGCCAGGAGCCTTGCAATTAGCCAGCTGGCGTATAGCCATAGTGAGGTCCTCTAGCGAGGGAAGTTGGCCGAGTGACTCATCAACTTCACGCTGCTCAATGTGGTCAAAGATGGTAGCATCGAAGGTGCTGCGAATGTTCAATAGACGGGCAAAATGCTGCAGCCAGCATTTCTCTTGCCCCTCCTGGGAGCTACAGATAACTCCGTCACTGTCACGGATGGATGGAATGGAGATAGGTGATAATCCCGAATAGCACTTCTGTAAATCACGGATTGCAGACCATGCGTGCTTGCCACTAAACCGACTTGACTCAACCACATTAGCTTTACGTCCAATCCACTCACTCTTTGCGTTACGCACGGCAGCTCTGCACTTGCCACGAGCCTCGACAAAGCGACGCCTGTCAGCGTCAGAACCAGAGGCGAGCCATTTGCGATGTAAGGCATTGCGGCTATCCAGCATAGGTGCAAGAACATCAGCACACGCTTCAAACCAATCAGGCTGGCGACGACGTGGACGGCCAAGATGGTTCTCAGCGCTGGTGACGATAGCAGATTTGACGGCAGACCATTTGTCCTCAACGCAGCCATCATGATTCCAGGATCGTAACTCTGACGCAACAGACGTCGCATATTGCTCACGAGTTTTACAGGTTGCAGCTCTCTGCGCTTCCGTCATGCAGGAGTGTTTGACAAGTTGTTGCACATCAAACTTGACAGGTCTTTTTGCACGCTTGTGGCAAGCAGATGAGCGGATGCGGTATGTGAGACACACAAGGTTGTGATCTGTACTACACTCAGCTCCCCTGATGACATGGCAATCCGTGCAGTTGGACAGGTCTTGTTCCCAGACCATTGCATAGTCGATGCAGTGCCACCGCTTCGAGCGGGGATGTTGCCAGGTACACTTGTGGATGTTACGTTTCATGAACCAGGTGTTGCACACAGTAAGGCTGTTGCACGCTAAAAACTGGAGAAGCTCAGCGCCAGCCTCATTGACAGTGCCAACACCATGTGGGCCACGTGTTCCATACCAGCTATCGTCACAGATTTCAGCTCCAACTCTAGCGTTGAAGTCTCCCAAGATTATCAAGGAGTCCTGGGTGGGTACGGACAGAATAACTTCCTGAAGAGAGTCAAAGAAATCGTTCTTTGCATCGCGACTGGACCGGAAAGTCGGTGCGTAGCACACCACGACGTGGACCCAAATGTCACCGAACTTTAGCTTGCAGCGTGCTACACGCGATGAGACAGCAGACCACTGATTTCCCCCTGCTACGAACGCTTGCTGTGCGCGTCCGCGTAGTACGACTCCAACTCCTTTGCCTCGTTTGAAATCGTCCGTTGGGATGGCGCGACCTGACGTGAGAACAATTGCATCCTCGACACACACACACACACACACACACACACACACACACACACACACACACACACACACACACACGCACACACACACACACACACACTGTACCATGTATACGCCCGTCGCAAGAGAAGCACGCAAATCTGCAAATGCACTGGATATGCACCCACAGATTTTCTCTTTATAGCAACGATAGCGGATCTGATTCTGATTGAAACAGATCAAGACAAGCGCCAGATAACTGTCTAATCCACACAACTGGCGAAGCCATGCACACACACACACACACGAACCAAACAGGAAATTCTTGATGAACATTGTATAATGCCATGCAAAGCAGTGGCCACCATACTTCAGGAAGTCAGTTGTGAAACAAAAATAATTCAACTACAATGTGTAGGTAAGCTGGCGGCCAAAGCACAACATTGCAGCGTGGTGAAATTTGCCTAAGGATTGCAGTTTGCAGACCACACCATGGAAGCAGTGAATACAGAATTATTGTAATGTCATACAAAGACAAGCAAAGAAGTGGCCACCATACACCAGAAACTTGCAGAAAGTCACATATCCAACAGATAGAGAAGTGAACAGCATCTGGTACAGCCCACACAAAACCAAGCTGACCTGATACTCGTCCGAAGATCGTAAGTGGCAGATCCTTTTCAACGATAGCATTCAGGTGTACGTTACACACATGGACAAAATCTGACCGTGTCACCGGCATACATTGCCATCACATGCACAGTAGAAGCACAATAAAAGCAATGGAAAAAATATGAAGGGGTTGCTGAAGCATCTTCACACTTCAATTTCAGACTTCGATGTGGTCGTCACGTGGTGATATACCTGCAAGATACAAGTGATACAGAAAGAAAGCATAAGGTCGTGAGGTAGGCTATGAGACACCACAAATGGGTCACCTACATGTATGTTCAGGGCTGGTGTACACACACGCAGAATTATCATAATCGAGAATTTCCCAAACTACAGAAGAGCAATGAAATCCATTTGCATGCACAGGAGCAATTTTGCAGTATGATGCGCAGCTCGGGAATACACCTGTTGGCAATGGATTACATTCCCATTGGAATTCCCATTCATGTGGGATTCACAGAAGCAATTTGGCAGTGTGCTGCGCAATGCGACACGACCTGCGATTCTGCGTGCGATGTAAACTCGCATGCACAGGAGCAATTTTGCAGTATGATGCGCAGCTCGGGAATACACCTGTTGGCAATGGATTACATTCCCACTGGAATTCCCATTCACGTGGGATTGACAGAAGCAATTTGGCGGTGTGCTGCGCAATGCGACACGACCTGCGATTCTGCGTGCGATGCAAACTCGCATGCACAGGAGCAATTTTGCAGTATGATGCGCAGCTCGGGAATACACCTGTTGGCAATGGATTACATTCCCATTGGAATTCCCATTCACGTGGGATTCACAGAAGCAATTTGGCTGTGTGCTGCGCAATGCGACACGACCTGCGATTCTGCGTGCGATGCAAACTCGCATAAAATACCATTCACAGAATCACGACAAGACATCAGCAATGCAACAGTGCCTTGCTGACGTGCCTCAAGTCAAAGCTCAATGAGAATGCGTTTGTCGGTTACAACTGGTACAAATGTACAAGCAATTTCTGAAAATGCTCCTGTGAATCCTACTTTAAGCAGTGCAGGAATGTCCCTCCTCCGCTCCCCCCTCCCACCCCCCCCCTCCACACCTTCAGGGAACTTGACGAGGAAGGGTGGTCTTCGCGGTTCCCAACATCTATTTGCAGTTTCTGGTCTCCACTACTTGTATGTCTTTTCAATGGGGATTTGTACGTACCATAAAAGCAAGCCTAAAAATGAACAGCACATTTGCCGTTCCGCCACTGGGGAGGATGCGTTCCACAGCTATCCTGACAAGATATCACACTTGTCAACCTGTGGATGCGGAGACAAGTTATCTCTGAAGCAACCCGCCTGAGGTTGTTTGATGCATTTGTGCTATCTATTTTGACCTACAACTGTGGCGTGTGGGTGCTTTCATCCCGGGATGCTACAGCAATGGATGCGTTCCACAGAAAGCAGCTCCGCCGTCTATTAGGGATATCTTACCCGGAAATTATCACCAACACAGACTTATATACCCGCTGCAATGCCGAGCCAATATCCGTACTAAGCAGAATAGCATGGTGGAAACTGTTTGGTCATATTCTACGCCTCCCTGAAGCAACTCCAGCACAGGTGAGCATGACAGCGTATTTCCAGCGACAGAATCGGGGCTGGCTCGGACGCCCGCGCATCACCCTACCAGTGGTGATAGACAACGAATTAGCCAAGGCAACGTCCATGCGTCTCCGGAGTCTGAAGGACCTGGAGACACTGCGTTTGGTGGCTCGGAACAGGCAATCATTCAACGATATAATCGCACAGGTCACATTGTAGAGTGCAGATCACCTAGTGCTTTCAACAATAATAACGTACTTCCACATTATGGGAATTTGGTATAACCCCACACCCGTCATTGTTGAATATTCGATAATAGCGTGGATTTCCCCAACAATATATTTTCATTTTTTGTTATCCTCTCCCATGCCGTTGTACATAAGCGGCTTGCCGCGGATATGTCAATACTTTTCTTTTTTATTCCGAGAAGCGGTGCTGAGTGCAATGCATTGTGAAACTGAAAGAGCTGACCAAGCCGCGGCATATAACGTCTAAACTTCAATTGTAGTTCGCCAGCTGACTACTTTCAGACTCCATGTAGGTCGGAGTACATCTGGCTTAAAAGTTGACAACAACGGCGCACCCACATAAGCAATGACCACCTTACCTGTACTGTAGCAGTACTTCCGAGTCCCCGTATGGGAGTTCCCTCACTGTGTGTGCAATAGCAGCCTCATCGGACCAGTTCAATGCGACGCGGACAGTCCGACACTGAGGAGGACACTGAAGAAGTCAGAGACAGGAAGAATGGTTGATTTACAAGTCAACTAGCAAGGCTGCACACCCACGAAGTTCCACTCACCATTGTGCCGTCCTTCTTGGAATCCAGAAATAACGCTTCTTCTCGAGACCGCAGCCTGTGACAGAGAAAAAGGAAGGAGCATCGCCATCGGCATTGGTCCTCTGCTATCACCGATTGCCGAGTTGCACAGTTCACTCTAACAAGACTGAGGATGTTCAAGAACTCCCCAGCCATACCATTATTGGAGTAAGAGGAAAGGTCAGATTGCCTAGTTCCACCTAGCATTCCTGGATGCCAGGATGTACTGCCCCCCCCCCCCACCCCTCCCTTCTACTGCCTGGAAAGGGCAACATATGTCACAGCGTTCACCAGTACAGTCGGAGGAGAACATGGGAGAAGGCAAAAAGGGCAACACACATGAATCCCTTATAAACAAGCAGTGACAACTCTAGCACCAGCAATGTTGGACTTACACCCCAGCCATTGCCGCCGGATTCAGCGGCTTCTTCTTCTTGGTCTTCCATCTTGGAAGCACTCCTCCCGTAAGTTCAGTCCTGGGATCGGGAGTACAGTCGGAGGAGGACGTCGGAAAAGGCAAAAGGCAACACACATGATTCCCTTATATTAAAGCAAGCAGTGGCAACTCTAGCACCAGCAATGTTGGACTTACATCCCAGCCATTGCCGCCGGATTCCCACGCTTCTTCTTCGTCGTCTTCCAGTTCCCAGATTCCATCTTGCAAATACTCCTTCCCGTAAGTAAGTGCAGTCCTGGCCTGGGTGGATGCGCAGTACATTGACGATCGATGGCGGAGATGGAGCAGGTCAGGGAGCCCTATAGCGGTCCCGAGAGCAGATTGCGGACAAATTCGGGACGATGCGGGACGCCAGTCAGTATGAAGTAGCGAATTAATTGCGGACCGCCACGTAGATTGGGGTCGCGGGGTCATAATCCACGGGCACTACTCGTACGTTGCTCCAAAAAAGGGCACCGCACTGTTCCACAGTTGCTGTTAGCGGTCGCCAAAGGCACTTGGTAGGCCGGTAATTGGGTCACGTGTCAACAAAGTGTCAACAACGTGCCAACAAAGTGTCGACCACGTGTCTTTAGCGGTACACTAATTTTGGTGTCCCCAAACTGAAAACATCGAGCACCAGTATGGAAAGGCTTTAGACAGAAAGCCTTTCCAATGAGCGTGTCTGAATCCTGTTTCACAACAAGAAACTGAGACCACATGCCAATGAGCGTGTCTGAATCCTGTTTCACGAAACTGAGACCACATGCCACAATACGTATGTCTGAATCCTGTTTCACAAGAAGAAACTGAGAACACATGCCAATGAGCGTGTCTGAATCCTGTTTCTGAGAACACATGCCGATGAGCGTGTCTTGTGAAAAGAAAAAGAGAGAAGAGAAAAAAAGAAAAAACCAAAACCGAGACTCGAACCCGCGATCTTGTGACTCGAATCCACGGTCAGATCTATGTAGATAATCAAGCGAGGTACAGAGGGCTTGATGGCTGATCAAAGCCCAAGGGTCCAGCCCGAGGGCCGTAGGCCCAAGGGCTGGGCCCGAGGGCTTTGATCAGTCATCAAGCCAGACTGTACCTCGCTTGAATATGCTTCAGACGATCCCCAACATTTTTTTTGATTTTGAATCAAACTCGCTTCATTCTTTGGGTGATCTGGAGTGTGGACAATGTCGGCCTTTCGTTTGGGATTTCAGAGCAGCCTGAAGTCTAAAGTGCATGTCGTTTTCGTCCCTTTCGTAAGTTTCACACAGAGATTACAGCAAAGGGAAAGTAATGTCAGTGGACGAAAAACCTGTTTCGTGAGAAATTTCTCAGGACTACGTGTCAAGAGCCAGACGTGGCTGAAGAGTCACGGAAGTATTTTCACTTCCACCATACACGCCTTGCTCACGCTGCATACTGCTGAGAGTTCTGCGATGCTGGAGCTAGATTTCCAACTCCACAAGTTGAGAGCCACCGCATCCCCGACCACCACCCCTATCGGTTTCTTGTTCTTATAGCCAGATCACCTTGAAAAGACTGAGATTGGGTATGATCAGGGCTTTGATGGTTTTGTCGTACAGTTGCCAATGGCAGCGGGCTTTGATGGTTTTCTCGTACAGGTTGTCAATGACAGCGGGCTTTGATGGAATATCAAAGCCCGCTCTCCGAGGCTGCTGATTGGTCGTAACCTAGCAAAGGGCACGTGGGTCGTTTGAACCTCTATTACAGTCCATTCATAAAAAGATGGGTCCGAAAAGTCTGGCGAACTGGCGAGGTTGGGGAGTCACCATATCGCTTGGTTGAATAACCTGCCAATGTCCGACAATATGTTCTTGAACATGGAGACGGAATAGCTCTGGCGAGCTCCCGTATTTGGCGATTTTTCGTGATTTCATCGTACACAGTGCAGTGCCGCGAACTTTGAAATTTGAAAAAGGGTCCAAAAAGGGTGACTGAACTGGGGTTCGAACCGCAGAATGCACTGTTGCAGGCGGGGTCAAACGGCCTGGATTTTGATGGTTTTTCCCAATTCAGTGCTTTTGGGGCAAAACTTGGCCGAAATCCTATTCTTGCTATGGCTTGCTTTTTGGACAAAAAAACTTCAGAAACATAATGGGAAGAGGATTCCATATGGGGTTGCAGAAAAAAATTCTAAAAAAACTCAACGTTTGACCCATTTATGGCCAAAAGCTAGAAGTTCATTTTTTTCTGAATGGACTGTAGAGGGTTGTGATATACAGTAATGCTATCACTGATTGAAAAAATCCTTGTGTAGTGTAAAGATGGACTTTGACCTGAGCAAACTCACTATCACCCATGATGGGAAGAAACTCAAGACTGAGAAACAACTCCGGTGGATTCACAAAAAAATTAGATCAAAGAAAGAATCGGGAACTTCTCAAGCAACAGATTCGGAAGAATCGGAAGAATCGAAAGAGGAAACCGATTATCACACCACCGTTCACAGTCTCAAAGTCAGTACCCAAAGGGATTCTGAAATCGTTCATCTATGGGTCGAAAGAGAATCATCCAGATCTGTATATATTCTTTGATAGTATCAACATCCCACTGAGAACATTGATACAGAAAGAACTGGAAAATCTCAAAGGTGTGAAAGTCAGTCTGACATTACAAGTAGAAATGGAGAAAGGAGACGACATAACAACCACAGACACACCATACTTCAGGAGTGGACCAATGACAGTCACAACATCTCATGAGATTGATGACGGTATTCGAACGGCACACACACAAATTCATAGAAATATCGATAAGTGGATACAGAATGGATCCAACTGGCACATCAATCATATCGTCGGATTTTACGTTGATGTAGCAGCATATCAGCCAATGAGAGGTAAATCCTACATTGATTTACCGAACGAGGTCAAGAAAAAGAAGGCAATCATCAATGTCAAGAATAAGGATGATAAATGTCTGATGTGGGCACTGCTCTCAGCTCTGTATCCAGCAAAGAAGCATAGTGACAGGGTAACTCAGTATACAGACTATATCAACAAACTTGATCTGTTCGGAATCGATTTTCCAACACCACTGAGTCAAATTTCCAAAGTCGAGAAGCAAAACAGCCTAGCTATCAATGTCTTTGGGTATGAAGATAACGTGATCTATCCACTACTGCTGACAAAGAAAAGAAGTGAGAAAGTGATCAATCTTCTACTATACCAAAAAGAAGATCAGAATCACTACTTTTGGATCAAAGATTTCAGCAGATTGTGCTACGATCAGTCAAAGCATAAAGCCAGGAAATTCTTCTGTACAAGATGTCTCCAACCACACAACACAGAGAAATCCCTGAGCAATCATCAGGAGTATGGTGATAATGTCACTGGATTATCAGCACACATGGTACTACCAGAACCGGACGACGATGGAAATCAACCAACACTGAAGTTCATTAATCATCACAAAATGCTACAATGTCCCTATGTAATCTATGCTGACACTGAGGCACTGATCAAGAAAATTGATGGAGTGAAAAGCCAACAAACCAGCCGAGATTCACAACATGTTCCTTATGGTTTTGGTTATGTCGTGGTGCGTTCTGACGGAGTGATGACAAGTCAGTGTTTCTACCGGGGTGCTGATGCTATGGATGTATTCTTTGATAAACTCAAAGCTGAGGAGAAGAAAATCCAATCAGCACTCAATAATCCAGCACCGATGGATCTCACTAAGGAACAAGAAGAATTGTTCAGAGAGACAGAAGACTGTTGGATTTGTAAAAAGAAACTTGGTGATGACAGAGTCCGTGATCACGACCACATCACTGGTGATTTCCGCGGTGCCGCACACAATGACTGTAACATCAAACTCAGAATTTATCCATGCAAGGAGCACATCCCTGTGGTTTTTCACAACCTGAAAGGCTATGACAGTCATCATCTCATCGGAGCAATCGGCAAGACAGATGTTGAGACCGTCACATACACGGATAAGGATGGAGTGTGTAAGAGTAAAACTGTGGGTGAGATATCAGTCATTCCCAACAACATGGAGAAATTCATCTCATTCACATGGAGACAGTTCCGGTTCATCGACAGCTGCCAGTTTCTCAATGCGTCACTCGATAGACTTGTGAAAACGACACCAGATGAGTCATTCACTCACACCAAGACCTTGTCAAACCATCAGCTGTTGATGAGGAAAGGGGTATACCCCTATGAGTACATGAACAGCTTCTCCAGGTTCCATGAGACTCAGCTACCAGCACAGAGTAAATTCTATTCTTCACTGTCTGATGAGGGGGTGAGTGATGATGACTACAAACATGCTGAGACAATGTGGATGAAATTCGACTGTCAGACTCTTGGTGATTATCACGACTTGTATCTCAAGACCGAAATGTATCTCTTGGCTGACATCTTTGAGAATTTCAGAGTAGAAGCTGTCAGAACGTATCAGCTGGATCCAGCAAATTACTACACTCTGCCTGGATTTGCCTGGGATGCTCTGTTGATGTACTCAGGTGTGCCCTTGGAATTACTAACAGACTATGATCAGCACTTGTTTGTACTTCGAAGTAGAATCAGGAATGAGAGGTGGTGTGTCGATGGTCTCACAGCGATATGCTGCTGCTAATAGTCACTATCAGGAGAAATTTGATGCTGATCAGCCATCGTCATTATTTTATCCAGTATCTCGATGCCAACAATCTCTATGGTTGGGCAATGTCATAGCATCTCCCAGTGTCTGATTTTCGGTGGGAGAAACCATCAGAGAAACTCCTGAACAAGATACTGAACACTCAAGATGATTCCTCATCGGGGTATATCGTCGAGTGTGATCTGGATTATCCACACGAACTTCATGAGGAGCACAACGATTATCCCGTTGCTCCGGAACGTCTTTCCGTTAATGAGGACATGCTATCTCCATACCAGCAGGAGCTTGTTGATAAACTCAATTTTTCAGGAGTAGATGCTCTCAAACTTGTACCAAACTTGAGGGACAAGACAAAGTACGTTCTCCATTACCGAAACTTGAAACTCTACACTCAGCTCAGACTACGTTGTGCCAAAATTCATCGTGCTCTGAAATTTACTCAGACACCGTGGATGAGAAACTACATCGAGAAGAATACAGACCTCCGGAAGAAGGCAAAGGACGATTTCTCTAAGGATTTCTATAAACTGATGAACAAATCAAACAGCTTGTTGCCAAACCAACGTACAACCGCCATGTGATCTTCAACGATGACCTGGTCGGGGTACAAAGCAACAGGACAAAGGTCGTCCTCAACAAGCCCATATATGTTGTGTGGGATGTCGATTTTGGATCTCTCAAAGACACTCATGTATGACTTTTACTACAATCACCTGAAAGAGTTGTATGGCTCTGATGTGAAACTCTTGTACACCGATACAGACAGCTTGGTTCTTCATTTCTTTACTGATGATCTGTTTGATGACATGAGTGAGTTTCTTGATAAGTATGATACAAGCAATTATGATCAATCACATCCGTTATATTCCGAGAAAAACAAGAAAGTTGTTGGCCTGTTCAAAGATGAACTCGGTGGAAAACTGATCACTGAGTTTGTAGGACTTCGCTCCAAGATGTACAGTTACTCTGGTGAGGAAAGTGGAAAAAGGGCAAAGGGGGTGAAAACAGCAGTGCTCAAGAAAACTATCACACATGATGATTTCCGAAATTGTCTCTTGGATCAATCCGTGTTCCATCGAGAAATGACAACACTCCGGAGTCATAGACACGTCATTTTCGGAGAAACAGTTAATAAGATAGCTTTATCACCATTGGACACAAAACGATATATCACAGAAGATGGATGTAGTACGTTAGCGTTCGGACACCATGAAATACCAAGATATCTGGCTGAGGAGGGGTTTGATAGTAGCATTTCATTCATGAGTTATGCTCCGGATATGATGAAGCAGTTTGTCCAGTGATCATGAGAACAAAAAGATATATTTTTTTAAAACTTTTCTTACACATTCGATTCTCTATAGTTCTTCCATATGACATCAAGTCTTTGTTGTGATTTTTTACACTTTGGAATGAATGGTTTGATCTTGATCACATCATCTTCATCAGCAATGAGTTTCGAAAGTAGGAATGGGTAACTCACTTTGACTTTTTTCTCTTTGTTTGCTACTTCCTTGATCCTCTGAATTTCATCAACAAGATTGTTGAATGGGGTTTTGCTAAGATATTTTGGTAAACCAACCTTGTTCAGGGTTATCTCCAACCTTGTTTCGATTCCTATTCTGGTTTTGGATTTTTCTATTTCTTCGAAGTAAATTGCGGCATCATACAGATCATTTTTCTTCATCTCATACACCTCAAGATCCTCTGGAGTTACTTCATTTTCCAAAATCATCAATTCTATATCTGTAGGAAACCATACCTGGTTTCTATAGTCAATGTAGTCCGCTATCATCTTATCTTTCCTGGTAGAGTGTTCATCATCTATCCATGTATCCATCACTTCTTCTTCTTTGTTTGTGGAATAGTCGTCATCAAACCACGCATCCATGATTTCACTTCTAAAAAAATATGTTTTGCTTTTTGTTCTTGTGGATTGTTTGACTATTTTTTACAAATCGTTTGCTGAGAATTTCACTTCTTCTTTCTGGAAATGCTTTATAGCAACAACAACAAGTTTGAGACTGAGAGTGTCATCGGTCTTGTCTTTGTAAACCCACTTCAGGTGAACGATACCATTGACGGTGTCACCTTGCCTGATCTTGTTGGTTTTTGATGGTTTGTTGTCCTCATCAAAGATAGCACAATCAGGAGAAATTTGGAGAAACAGGATTGGGTGATCACATTTAGCTGTGTTAATCCTGCTTCTAACCGTATTTCCTTCGGATTCGATCTTCTTCTCGATACAACGGATGGATTTACAAATGTCACTGTCAGAAGAAAATTTCAGAGAGTCCTCTTGTCCTTTCTTCACAACATTCATGATATTTGTCTCATCAGTGAATTTTATGTATGGTTCCTTACCATTGATTGTCAGTGATCCACATTTATTCCCATCCTTGATTGTAATTCGACAATCAATGGAGTCAGTGAGAACATCAGCTGTGGTAAACGGGGTTGGCTTCTTGCTTGTCATCTTGGAAAGTTTGTGTAGAATCGTTGTTTATAAATATGACAACCGTTCCTCTAATATAGAATAATTAGGATCATCACCCAAAGCTGAACCACCCAAAGTTGGCTCAGGAACCGATCCCACATCAGTCCTCGAAGTGAGCCAAGATGGGGGTAAGTGAAAAAGCTGAAGTTGGCTCACTTTCGATTTTCTCGGAGACAGCAAGTTGACTCACTTTTCTGGAACTGGGTTGAGCCAACATGGGATCAGTGGTTGGAGTTGTAAAATTAGTACTTGGAGGTGTAAAATTAGTACTTGGAGTTGTAATATTAGTACTTGGATCTCACACACACATTTCTTACCATAAAGAATAAGAAGTGTATTGAAGGGTTAGAACTATAGGGTAAGAGAGGGGGGAACTGTATGGCAGACCTATCTCCTGGTAAGAGTCATTATCTGACACGTTCGCCTAGTAGTATAGGGGGAGGGGGAGACTTTGGAGGGAGGCCCGAAGGGCCGATCGAGAAAGTCGATTTTGGACCACCTGGAAGGTGGTCCAGAACCCCCTCCCCCTATACTACTAATGTTCGACAATGTCAGCCATTACTTCTTCACGGAATCGTCATCTTCACCTCTGTACAAAATGAGCTGACCGGGATAATAAAAAAGGGCTTTTTTTCGCTCTGGCGCATCGACAGGTCAGCGAAAGTCCCGGTTCGTAGGCCTAAACACGGTCAGCGTGTTCTTGAGCGCAGTAACAACACATGTGTGATCACTTCCATACCAACGGGCGTTCAAGGCAAGTAACAAGCGGACTTGACAAAGGTGACTCTGAAATCTCGTGAGCCGTGGGCCACGCGACTTGGCATTCTTGCGTCACAAGGCACGTGATTTCACCGTGCATCTTACAATAAAATTCAAAAACTGTGCTCAGGCCTTCAGTCACTTTTGCATCAACAGTCGCACGAAACATTATTGGTGGCGCAAGGAGAAGCTTGTCGTTTTGGAGTGGCAAGTGGTCACCGCTGCTTTTCCTTGTCAGAGTCAACAATACACTTTGTTCTGCGGGCTTGGGAGTAGTGTTGGAGTAGAAATTGCTGAGGAGACGTCGCGGAGGGGCGAGCTTTCCTGCGCAGGTATGACTTTGGCCGTATTTCAGCCTGGTCGAGTGGAAAAATTCAAAAAACGTTTATTTCAAGAAAACCCCAAAAGAAAGAGGGGGGGGGACATGTCCTCAGCGCTAGAAGAGGTGTTCTACTATCTGCCGGTTTATAGTTCTAGCCAATTGAGGACGTAGCTGGCTGTTTTGCCAGCGCTTGTAAATTGGCTATTTTCAAGACGATCATTTGTGGCGTCAGTGGGCGATGGACCTCGTCTTCTGGGATGCTCGCATGGCTAAGCGGTACAGCTCCAGGAACTCTTCTAAGGTGAGGCAATGTTGGCTTGATGGAGTTTTGTTCATAGCTTGTTCGTGTACGCTGTGACGTGACTCGTTTCTAGACCCATAAATAATGTGATATTTCGGCCATTTTTGAGGGGTATGCAAATTTCAAGGTTCCCTTCAGAACCTTTTTCAAGGGCTTTGCACAATCGATCCACACCCCAAGGGAACCTATCTGCAAATTTTGAGCGAAATTGGAGAGATCCATTTGCACACATACTTTGGTATTCTCAGACATGCTCTCTTAGCATCAATTATCATGGTGTGCGTTTTTCTTCCCTCTTTTCCAACAAAGCTGCAATGCTATGGAATTGCCTACCGCCTTCTCTTACCGCTATAACCAGCCTCCCCGAATTCCAGCATTCTCTCTATCAGCATTTTCGCCGATATATTCATTACACTGACTGTCGGATCACTGGACTCGTAATCTCGTGCTGTCCGGGCTGTCACAACCCTCACTAATAAAGTCACTTGACTCTCACCACAGACACGATGGAACAGGACTCAGACGAGGAGAAAGGTATTATTCGGAAGGACTTATTGCAAGAATAAACACATCATTCGAGCAGAGGAAAACAAACTAAAACTAACTTGGGTCCACTTGCGAAACAGAAAACTAACAAAAGAACTGACTGCACTATCAGTACATGTATGAATAAGGGTAGTTGCATGCAAATATGGATGAAAGTACTGCTCATGGTTCACATGGTTCAGTTCGCGCAAGCCGCGAGCACGCGCGTGTGCCCCAAACACGTATGCGCAGATGGTGACATGAGACAAGATATAACTCAGTGCCGCGACCTATCGATGGTGGAGGACCGAACATACCTCCCTCTCGAACGAACAGAAAACTTCTATGAGTGAGAATCTATTACACAACCAGATTTATGTGAGAAGATGAAAGCAAAGCATGCAGTGCCATTTGGAGCGCACATTCAGCACTGACGGTATCCCAACGTACTGATCACTCGGTGATGTCACCAATGGTCATGCCGGTGTTGACGCTGCGGATTGCGTTTGCGGGTGAAGCGTCGGGTACCTCCAGCGGCACAATAATATTACTAATCGTTTGATGGAAGAAGGTGGAGGACCGAACATACCTCCCTCTAGAACGAACAGAAAATTCTATGAGTGAGAATCTATTACACACCCAGATTTATGTGAGAAGATGAAAGCAAAGCATGAGCGGAACACACATTACTGATCACTCGGTGATGTCACCAATGGTCATGCCGGTGTTGACGCTGCGGATGGCGTTTGCCGGTGAAGCGTCGGGTACCTCCAGCAGCACAAGGCGGCCAACTGAACGACGGTAGATCTTGCCATTGATCTTGATGTCCACGACGCGCACTACACCATCTTCACCGGGGTACGTAGCTTGCACTCTCCCGAGTGGCCAGCGGGCTCGCGGCGTGTGCTCCTCAAGCACAATCATGACATCACCTACTTTGACATTCTGCTCGCTGCCGTGCCATTTGGAGCGCACATTCAACACTGACGGTATCCCAACGTACCAGATATTTTCAAGAATGCCACAGTCAGCCCAGTTTTCAAATCAGGCGATGCAGAAAGCTCTACTAATTACAGACCAGTCTCATTATTGCCCATATGCAGCAAGATATTAGAAGCATTGAGCATCGGTGGACGCCTGAGTCGAGTCCCATGTCGGATGGTAGACCTCGAAATAGAGGGAGAGGAGCAGTTGCTCTTGGTCAGCAGTCCACTTCGTGACGAGAGATGAAAAAACTAATTTTTCCAAGATCCAAGAGATCCATCAACGACAACGCCGCAAAAGTTAGCCGCTTTTGTGTTTCGCCACCAATGTTTTGGTTGTGGCGCTTTTGAGATTGCCGCGGTGGCGCCAGTGGCGCCAGGCGCAATATCTATGGTGATCTGGGGATATCCCAACTTTTGTGGTGCAGCTTTGGTGGTGTCGCAAAAGCGCCATGCATGTGTGACCGGCGCCTAAAGCATCAAGAGCTCATTGACGAGTTGAAGATGCTTGGCATTGCTGACACTGCACTTGCTTGGTTTGCAAGCTACCTGACCAGACGCGTCCAGCGAGTAAGAGTAGGACAACAGCTAGGTGGGGCCCGCCCTTGCACAAGAGGCGTCCCACAAGGCTCCGTGCTCGGCCCATTGCTATTTTGCATTTACACCCGTGATGCACCACAGTGCTTCCAACATGAGTTTATTTGACAAATTTGACAAATTATTATTATGAAATGACCCAAAGGCAATGTGCCTATCGAGGGGTTCATTTGATTGAAAGAACAGTAGATTTAGATGTATGTACAAAGAGAAGTAGGGATTGATGAGGAGAGAAATGGGGAAAATCAACTGCAAGGTGGCGGAATTCCGTTGATTGCATAAGCATAGTCAGCTGTAAATTTCCTGAGGGCAGCTTTGAACTTATAGAGCGAGGCTTCCGATGTTAGACTGGGGGGTAAACAGTTCCATAGAATAGCAGTTCGGAACATGAAGAGAGACTTAGACAATGATTTAAATTTGGGAAGAATGATTTTATTTGGTCGTCGCTCACTATTCGTAATCTTGAAATGGAAATCAGCAAGGTAATCACGATGATGGAAAACATATCTGTGAAAAGTAGTGAGACTGATGATTTGGCGACGATAGGCTAGTGACTCTAGGGAGCATTTAGAATTTAAGACAGATTTGGAAGAAGTGTAATCAAATGCAATTTTTTTCTTTTTCAGTAGAGCTCTAGCAAACCTTGCCTGTAATTGATCAAGAGTGGTCATGGGTTTCTTATTAGATCCAAACGACCACACCGTACAGCTATATTCGATCACAGGTCTTACGAACCCTTTGTACAGTATGATCATTGCCGAAGGCGTAAGTTGCTGGGACATAATTGACAGTAGGTGCACTCGATATCTGAACTTCGAAGTTATTGAGGCGACATGTTTGCGGAAATTCAGGTTGTCGGTCAAGGTGATGCCAAGATGTTGCAGGTCAGAAACCACCGTTAATGGCTCATTGTACATTAATTCCTGCAGTAGGTGTATCATTGATAGCTCTATGGCACAGCACGGATGTCTTGCTTGCTGAGAATTCACCTCCATTATCCCTGCCCCATGTTTGACATGCATCGAGATCACACTGCATGTTGGCTCTACTGGCGAGGGTGTCTTCAGGTTTGTAAGCCAGTAGGAGGGTGACATCATCTGCAAATATATATTGCGTGCAATGTTGCATAGCGTTGGGCAGGTCATTTATATAGAGTAGGAATAGGAGTGGTGAAAGGTGGGAACCTTGAGGCACTCCGCAGTTGATGCTCCGCTTCTTCGATTTAGTGCTATGTACCTTCACTTCAATTTGTCGATCCCTAAGAAGCTCTTCAGCCATTTTACTGACGAAGCTGTAGCAATCTTACCGAATTTCTTTAGGAGTATAGAGTGGTCGACCCGGTCGAAAGCTTTCCTGAAATCTAGAGATATCAGGTCAAAATTAGTGCCATTATCAATATTTACAGCCATTGATTGGGTTAGCAAGATAAGTTGGTCCGTTACAGACTTGTTGCGTACATATGCGAATTGACCTTTACAAATTACACCCTGGGTCATCAAGTATCGAAGTAGACGTTCCGAGAGAATCTTTTCCATTAGTTTCGCTATGCATGGGAGAAGGGATATAGGTCTGTAATTGGTAGGCTCTTTGGCGCAACCTCTATTCTTGTACACCGGTATTACAGTGGATGATTTCCAGGAGGACGGGAACACACCATCATCAAGGCTGTAGTTGAACAATACTGATAGAACATGCATTGAATCAACTTTATGCCGATCATATCACACTCTATATCAGGCACAAGTCCATCCAGATCATCACAACCCAGCTGAGTGCTGACCTTGCAGCTCTGGATCGCTACCTAGATCTGATAGGACTGGTGTTAAACCCGTCCAAGACTCAGTTTGTCCTGCTCAGGCGACCGGGCACGGAGCTGCCACCTGGCACCGCAGTCAACTGCCGGGGCACTTCCATAGTCCCATCTGCTTACGCTCGGTACTTAGGAATACTGGTTGACGAACATCTGTCTTTCTCAACCCAAATGGATGCAGTATGTGCAAATGTCAATAGGAAGGTCGGAGCATTTGTCCATGCAAAGCAGAATATCAGCATTTTTGGCAAACGACTTTTCTATTTATCGATCATTCAGTCCACATTTGAGTTTGGCAGCACTGCATATATTCATTGCTTATCACAAACCTATATTTTCGTAGGATAGAATGACTCCCACAACTCTTCTATACAGTCATACTAACTTGTACGCCCTTGAGAAACGCCTCAACTTCAAAACCTATGTATTTGTTTACCGCTGCCTGAATGGACTTGCTAGTCCTCTTCTGCGAGACGGCTTTACCTTGCGCGCCCATGGTGCTCGGACTGCAGCCACCACCCGTGGCCAAGTCTCTGCTGCTCTTGTTCTGCCCCCCGCTAACACTCGATATGGCTTTAGTGCAATTTCTTATTTGGGCGCTGCCAGGTGGAATACACTTCCACCGGCTTGCCGCATATCTAGTTCACCAGCTGAATTTCGCTCATCCATCAAATTATACCTAGGGTTCCATGTAAAAAGGCGCTGACGCCTGTTGGGAATTCCCTAGTAAAAGAAGAATAAATATAACGCCTTAATTACCAGATTTTGTATGCCTCGATCTATTTCCTTAGCCTATCCTCGATTACCTGCTCCCTCTACATAAAGTTGTCATTTCATTCTTCTTGCAGGAGATCCTCTCGACAGGCCCAAAGCCTTTGGGAAATCCTTAAATATACTTCCTCCGTATACAAAAACTTCGTGACTTTTCTTCAACGGTCTTTTTGAGCAAGAACCTGCTCAACGAACCACGCCAAAGGCTGTCATCGGCCACCCACATGCATGTTGAGGTAGGTTTGGTTGATCCCGAACACATTTTCCACCGAAGCCATGCGTGTGAGGACGTTGCCGACAGGAACGCACGAGTCAAATGAAGAAAAACTAACACTTACTTGCTCGAAACTGACACGGTGACGAAGTGGAGCTCGCGGCTGGAACACGGAGTCACACAGCATTCGCTGCCCTGAAACTGGCCAGGCTCGTACTTGCGGTGCGCGGCCCCCCATATGCAACGTGAGAACATAAATCGGTTCCGCTCGCACGGCAAGATGAAACATTTCAGTCGTCGTGCAACCAGCGCTGACTCCGGATCGGAATGTCGACGACCTGGCTTTCTTCGCCTCTCTCCAGTCAGACGTCTCCGTCGTCGTCTAGGGTAATCGCAGGGACCTCCTCGAAGCCGTTGTAGAATGCTGGGGGGATTATCCTGCCGAGAAAATGCGAAGCGTGTGGGTGTGCTTGAGTGACTCGTTTCACGACATAATGGAGGTCGCGGGTTGGAACGACTGAATATAGTCCACACCGATTCGTACACAGCTCTGGAGGTGAAGAGGACGTAGCCAAAGTCCCGCGTGAGATCATCACTCCAGCTGAAAAGAATCTGAACGAGTGGGAGCGGAAGCAGCGACTGTTGGCAATGCGGCACCAGCGTCGTCAGGTGACAATGACAGGAGCGACGAAGGCTCTGAATAAACTCAATCTCATTCGTCTGAGTTGCTTTTTTGTTTGTATATAGCTTGTAAAGAGGTTAGACAATGCCACGAGTGTTATTCCAAGTCAAACGGAACAATTCCAGAGCTGTGCGCAGCCTTAAAAAAAGTCACGAAGTTTTTGTATACGGAGGAAGTAATAAAATACAAAATACACTGAGTAAATTTCTCTGCCAAGCGCCTGCTCTGCGCGTCAGGTTTATAATCCTGGCACACCATACATTTGCTCACATCGTGCCTGTTCCGCTTCGGGTCTGCCCGCCTGATTGGGCTCCAAAACACTCTAGAGCAAGCTTTTCTTCAAACGTCAAAATGCTTCTTGACGGACTCTGTATGCAGAAAGCCACTATACCCTAGAATGACTGGGTTCGAGTACATGTACTTCGAAGTACAATTTCCGTATGCAGCGGAAGATTGCTATATCTAACAAACGGGACAACTGTACAGACTTGCCGATACTTTTATCGTCTTCAGCAGCCACAACTTAGCCAGAAACAGCTCTAAAAAAATTTGTGAGCTCCTACTTGCCACGAAACGTCTAAAATACGACTTTCGAAATGGGACCCCGCTTTATAATGCTTGCAGGGCGAAAGTGCGGGTTCGAAGGTTATGTAAAAAAATAGGAGAAATGAAACATTTTTAACATCCCTAGGCTTTTTTGCCTGGGTCATCAAGTTGGTAGACGGTGTCGTATTACTATTACCATCGAATGCAAAGAGAAAGTATCTAAAAAAGCATAGTGTAGGGCCCTGGGCTTCCAAGCTCTCTCGTTTACATCACTTTGAATTTCACGAGTATGGGAGAGGGTGAGAGAAGCAGGAGCAGATCGAGTTAATCCGCAGTCAGTAGATTTCTTCACAACAGTTGAACGTTCTAGGAATATTGCTCCTTCTTGATTTATTCATTATGTTTTAGTTACCTCTTCTAATAGATAAAATTTAATGTTTGTCCTTCTCCGCTTTCCCTCCAAGACCTGTTTATTTCGTACAAGTAAAATCCTCAGCTTACAAGAAATGACTTGCTTCTGGTCAAACGTAGCAGACATCATGGTGAAATGTACCAAACTGTACCCTTCTGTAACTAAAAAAACGGCTCTACTAAAGTATCGAGGAGAGCAACAGTAGAGATGACAAGACAAACAAAACGAAGGGAACGGTAGCGTGAATGTTCTGATGACGTGGCATGAACACATTACCTACCGAGTTCACTGTCATTAAGCTTAGGCCTGTTTGAGTTGTGAGCTCCTTCCATCAAGTACACAACAAAAACAACAGCCATTGCGAGCAGACCACCAGATCCAGCTCCAGCAGCTAGTCTTGATTCCTACTACGGGACTCAGGGCCAGTATTTGGCCGTGTTTGGCTATCACGCCTCTAACAATATTGGCATTGCTTGCCACGAGATGATGATGCAATAATAATAAATTATTATTATTATAAGAAAGGGCTGGCCATCATCTGTGGAGGCAAAAGTCAGCCCAGTGGCCGTCCTTTTCACTCAGCTATCCGAGAGTGGCCTCCAGATCCCTATGCATGGCTTTTTCTCCTAATTCAGCAAACAGGACTTGCAATCACACATGACACTAGTTTGCACTCCACGAAATCGCAAACAACCATACCAACACATGCACCCACACCATCGTGCGCACTTGGATTTGATCGTAAACGTTCACATCACAAACAGTATACTGCAAACTTTTTCAATCAATATCAATTCAATGCAGAAAGTGAGCAAAAAAATAATTTTTTAAGAATTTATCCAATACATTTTCTTTTACATGTACTCATTACGGGCAGGGGGGGGGCATAAAAACTCAGATGAGAGGGACTAAGGGAATGCAGAAAAGTCAACATGTATTGATAACATTTAGACTTTTTTGCATCTTCTTAGTATTCAAACCCAAATCTTCAGCACGAGCGAAGTTGTGTATCTTCACTTTTGCGTCAGCAATTTGATCAAAGACGAGTTGTAGACAGACGCACACCGGTAAATGAAAAGATACTTTGAAAATGTAAGGAAAATGGAAAAAGAATAAAAACTTGATTTCAATAACATTGGGGAAGTGACAACAATTGGAAACGCAGGTTTGAGGAAATGATGAGTTGTGTAACAGTTGCTGATATTGTGGCAAGACACTAGCACACCTTTGACAGGTGCACTCCATGCAGACTGCAAGCATTATCCTGTTACCATTCATGTGTGCATGCACACGTTTGGTTGAAATTCATACAAATTCCATCGGATTAGCAAAGCAGAGTTTCATCTGAAGTAAAACAGAAATTTAGAGGACAGGACTAGAATCAACGTAAAACCCAATAGAAACTGAAGAAATGTCCTGCCAGTTGGAAATGTCACAACCGAGTAGAACCAATGAGATTTGTAACATATTCATTCGTTTGCGGGAAAGATGTAAGGGTTGGTTTACATAATCAAAATCGGCGCCACAACTCATCGCAATATATCGGCGGTGAGCCAGCTCCCGACCCATGGTGCATACGCTTCGAGAACCAAATCTACTACAAAGTACATGTAGTACAGAATGTAGCCAATTGCTATGACAGGTTTGCCAATTGAAGCTTCAATTAGTTGTTTCTTCAGTAGTTCAAGGTCTCTCGTTGATAGCCAGTCGGTGCTACCTTTTACTGGAGATCATGAAACTACTTCTACGCATTGTATTGCAGTCAAGTAAGCGATGCTGTCGAAATTTTGCTTGAAATTGTTGATGAAGTCACAATAACTTGCCAATGTATCGCCACTTATGAGACAAATATAATTAAAACAGATAGAAAAATACAAGTGGCACAACAGTCAAGCAGATCATCCGAGAAGGACGGGTTGGTATGCTGACTGATTTGCCACCTTGAAGCGACTACAGGACTGGCGAACGGACCTCCTCTCTAGCTTCTATTTAGGAGTATTGTTTTGAAAGTTTGACAAAGTCTGGCTCCCGACACAGGCGATCACAGAGCGAACAGTTCACAAACAACTTCTTTCTCCAATGACGATGATGATCAGAACAACGAAACGTCTGGAGAGGTGTCGTAAATATTTCTATCTTACTTTGGGATAAAACACTTTTGGTCAAAATTGTAAAAGATCGGTGCCGGGGCAGATCGCAAGAGTCGGGTACTGCCCAACTTTGACTTTGCTGGCGGTCTCTTGCGATTATTTACAGTATGATTTTGTTACAACTGCACTTGTTCACAAAATCGCAATGCGCTGGGAGAGGTTGCAAGAGCCCCACCGCCGGTGACTCCCGGCGTATACTGGCGATATGTGACCCAACCCTAAACAGAAACAGATGTTAAACGATGTATACAGAAAAATTCTGAAGAAAAATTGACTAACACCCCAGGAATCGAATCTAGGATCTTTGTTTCAGGCCAGCGATGCTTTGTTTTAGCTATCATCCAGGCAGACACCCCCCCCCCCCCCCCTGGGTACGCCACCTGGTGGGACGCAGCCCTCGCTGTAACCCACACACTTCACGTACAAAATAGCACGCGGGGAGTCCCAATCCATGACGTATGCATTGTTTTGACGGAAAGGATATACTTTGTTTGCAGATATCTCACCTACACTCGAAAGGTAAAGTCAAATTATTATATTTCTGTTTTGTTTTAATGACAGTCCATTGCACGCCTGAAAAAGGTACTTAGTTTATTAGGCGGGTTACAGAACTGTCGTTTGCTGGCTTATTTGTACAGGTCTACTCTCCATATAACGTAATCTCTGGGACCATGCAAAAGTTATGCTATTTCGAGGGTTATGTTATGTAGAAAACCATGTGTAAAATACAAGATGTACATGTACCTCAAAATGAAGGGTATTACAAGGAGGATTCAACCGTACCCCGTGCAAACATATACACACTGTACCACCATCGACATCAGATAACATCAATGCCGCAGAATATATTCACAATAGGACTACACTGGCTAGCTACGGCTACAGCTTGATTGTACCGCGCACGTGAATCTACATTGTATCGAGAGTGTGCACATCAGGGACCACGCCGTAGCGTGCGCTATGCCGAGGTTTACGTTATGTAGGACTAAACTGGCCTAAACTGGCTAGCTACAGCTACCGCTTGATCGTACCGTGCACGTGAATTTATGTTGTATCGAGAGTGCACACGTCAGGGACCGCGTCGTAGTGTGTGTTTTGTCGAGGTTTATGTTAGGTAGGATTATGTTGTGTAGAACGAAATTTGTATGGGAGTGCTGCTGTTTCGGCGCGGGATTTGACTTTTTTATGTACTAGCGAGGTTAATGTACAAATGAGAGTTGTTATGTCGAGAGCAGACCTGTAGTTTGATAGCGCTTCGCTCTTGATTGAGATATCTACCATTCTCTCTTTTTTCTCCTTATTTTCTCCCCAACCCTCCTTCCCTGTAACATAATAACATATTCGCTGCCTTGTCATTGAGCATTTGTGCTCGTTAAGATTTGCGAATTCAAATAAAGTATACAAACAAACAAACAAATGTACATGTATAAGCAATGGACAAAACGTGAATCGTTTGGAACACTCCCCCAATCAACACTAACAATGCCATAGTGAATGGGGAATATGAATGTGGCCAAATAGCTCAGTGTAGAGCAGTGTTTCACAGAATTGTACTTCGAAACAGCAAATAACCAAGCTGTTCACAGCTTCTAAACCTGAAGTTGTGTTATGTTGGTGTTGTCGTGCACTTAATTTATTGCTAAAATACATGTAGAGTTCTGTACGTAAACATGCTTGTACATATGGATCCTTCTTCTGCCGCTGTGTTCTTGAAGACTATTTAGTTGTCTGTTTATACATTCTCCCCCATCCTGGGGCTCCACTTTAGCCAATTTATCATCTCTTATAGTCACACAAACATTGAAAATGCCTTTTCAATTTTTATACTAGGGAATTAATAGGCGAGAATATTGTACATCCTATTCAAATTTGAACCAGCCATGGGGAAACTACAATATTAGGATCACAATGAAGAGAAAAGGCTGAACATCACAGTGTAACTGCTATTTGAATGGTGTGAAAAAATGAAATTTTATGTGCTCTTGAAACAGAACATGGTCCAACTGTATGCCTGACTTCCCAATTGCCAGCAATAAAATTGATCTCATAATTTAATACACCGGTACACCCTTCAAGGTCCTGAACTCTGGCAGTGAATCTCTTACCCTCTTCTGAAGTTAGACTTGCATAACTGTTGATTCTTCGGTCACATTCCTAGACGATTGGGATGTTTTGCCGGCGAGGCTCTCCACAGATTGGGATGATTCACTGACAGGACCCTCCTCAAACAATTCCTTCCTGTCGCCCTCGTCAGATCCTCCATTTCCACTTCCTGCCCGGTTCATTGCTGCCTGTTTCCTCGCTTCCGCCAGCTTTCTCCACTTCGCTCCTAAAGCATTGAGAAGGGAAAATATCGTAGAATAGAACAGCTTCCTTAGAACTTTCTAACTCCTCCCCTTTAGAGTATTCTCTCCACTTGTACCGACCTCCATTCCCCGACTGAAGGGACTAAACGCCCAAAAATAGTATGGAGAGTTAAAGTGCTCAAATTATGATTATAATAACAAGGGCAAGTGCAAAAATGTGTGTAGGATGGTAAAAACCTTGCACTTGCACTTCTCATACGCACACAATCAAGAGAGGTAGGGGAAGCTGTGTTGCAACTCCTAGTTTCACATAGTCACAATCCTCAGGCAATGCACACATATCAACTTCATTAACGTATCACTCGTTTTCATGTTTTTGAATGTAAGCTGCTGAATGGGAAAGTCTTGCGTGGCGGCGGCATATACATTGCCTCAAACTGTTTTACCCTTTCACCCGCCAATACCCGGAAATCCTGAATAATTTCAACATGGTTCTATCCAAGAGTGCACGACGTCCTGACTTTTACCTCCTGCCCAGTCACACTGGTCCCTGTTTCCGCTCCACTCTACTACATTCCATGATCTCCACGTGGAACTCCCCGCCTACCGAGATTAGGATATCTGAAACCAGTGGTGTATTTTGCCGGCACGTTAAGTCCCATTTCCACAGGTAAAGATTCCATCCTCGAGGTTTTCTGACTTCCTGATTACCCCCCTTCTTTACCAGTACCCTTTTCGCTTGCTTCTACTCAGACTTCCCAATTAACCTCTTCACATTAATATTCTTGTCTTAATATTTTCTTCTTTTTAAAAATTGCACCCTATTGTACACTTATTGTACATGTCTATTTATTCTTGGAGACCCCCTTGATTTAGGCTTCGGCCTTTGGGGAATCTCTCAAATAATAATAATAACAAGTGTTTACATCTAGATTATTACATGTACATGTAGCCGGGGAAAGACACATCTAAAGAAGTTGAAATTAACTTTAAAATCGTGATACCGGTATGTGATACAAGAGTAAGTCAAGCACAGCTATTATACTAGTAATTCAAGGTGATGCAAAACCCGACAAATGCCCACCTCATGCCCAGATTGTGTGTTGCAACGCTGTCTTCCATCATAAAATGATTACGATATCTGTGGCAGTCAGAGCAACCTGACTTTTCACCTTACAGCTCATCTGCTTACTAGCCTTGGCTGAGATCATAAAGGAAAGTCCTTAATCCTCTGATGAGACTTAATAGGTACAAGCAGCTAACTGTCCGAAGATTGATGTAATACTATTAGGAGATTATGAATGTACTTACGGGCATTTTTCGGGGTCTCACACAATGGTGTTTCATACTCCCATTCTCCCCCATCTCCCGAGCAAGTTGCTCTTCCCATACTATAATAACCTTCATCACACTTTGGATCAACTTCGGCAAGAGGAAAAGCACTGACAGGAGGACCATTAGGGGGAGGAAATAGCTGTTCAATACGACCATTAGGGGTATGCGATGGTTGGCAAAAGGCACCACCTGTGCATTTCAAAGATGACAGATTAGTATGAAATATTGACTGATTTAGGGAGTGGCAGAGGTAAATGTCAAAAGAAAAATCAAACGATTGATTGTCACCATCACTGTATCTACACATTTCACGCACAAACTAGTTTCCTTGGAGCTCCAAAGTATCAAATAATGACAGATATTCACAAGTTTAGAGAATAAAAAAGAGAAAACGTGAGGAAAAGAAGTTTATATTTTGGACACAGCTGGCAGGCGTCTCACTATAGACAGTCGGGAGGCCACTATGCAATCTAAAACCTGTAAACAGTCGAATCGTGTGCACTGACTCATCTATAGGCAGTCAAATCCCCAGTACGCAGTCAAAGTCCTACAAACACCATGACTACAGTGCATTTCAAAACTATAGACGCGTAGGGTTTTTGAAATATTTCAAATTTGGCTGGAACTTTTTGAGAATAGTTTTCGGAATATTGCTCAGGATCGCTCCACAATTACTCTCATATAGTTTCTAAAGGATTGGATAACAGACGCCCAATTTGGAAAAAATTATGCACAAAGTGATCACAGATTTTATGTAGTAGTAGTAGTAGTAGTATTTATTATTTGACTAGGGGAGTCCCAACAGGCATGGCCTTGTTACAGGGAACCCTAGGTGAATCTTTGTGAGGTGAGCAAAAGTACCAGCAGATTGTGCCTGACGACAGTTTGGAGGAAGAGTGTTCCACCGACCTGCCGCCAGAAAAGAAACTGAGCGCAGTCCATACCCAATATGTACAGTAGGTAATACTAAGGCAGCTGTATCCTGGCCACGAGTACGAGCATTTGTGTGCGGGCCAACTGAACGCAGGAGAAACAGTGACTGAAGGAGGGGGCTAGTAATTGATGACAAGCAGCGATAGACCAAAACGTATAGTTTCAAATTAACTCGTTGCTCAAACGAATACAGATGACACCGTTGTAAAACTAATGCAGTTGGGGTCATTCTATCTAAACCAAATGCCTTCTTCATCGCAATATGGCTGACCGTTACAAGCCTGTTATATAGGGTAGTTTTCAAACAGTGCACATACGCATTACTTGCATATTCTAGAGTAGACTGTATAATTGACAAGAAGAAAGTTCTCCGAGCTGTAGCTGATAAATTGCGACGGCCATGAGCAAAACAGGCTAGTTTAGCGAACACCACTGAACACACCTTTTCTACTTGTGGGCGGAACGTTAGATGCTCATCGATTAGTATACCGAGGTATTTCACAGTAGAGACAGGGGAAATGACAATACCTTTACAGGTCAGGTACAGGGCTGGGCTCAGTGCAGGCAGGGCAGGACGCCGTATCAACATGAACTGTGTTTTAGTGGGGTTGAGCAGAAGGCCTTTCTCATCAAGGTATTGCTCTAGCAACCGCATACTATCCTGCAAGCGTAGCATAATTGTAGCCACATCAGAGCCGAATACGTAGAACGCAATATCATCAGCGTACAGCTGCACGACACTCTGGTGAAATATATCGGGTACCCGGCGAATGTAGACGCAGAAAAGCAAAGGCCCAAGAACAGACCCCTGGGGGACCCCTCTTGTACAGGGTTTGGTGTCACCCTTCTCACCATTGACAGTAACCTGCTGGCTGCGGTTCGTGAGATAGTCTGAGAACCACTTGAGGACAGTGCCGCCTAAGCCAGTGGTGGCTAGCTCTCCCAGCAGACCTGTGTGCTGCACACGGTCAAACGCCTTGCTCATATCCGCAAAGACTACTCCGCATTGGTCACCGTTGTCAAGTGCTCTGTTCCATCTGTCTATGCAAAGTGTCAGGGCATCCTCACAGCTATGGTGTGAGCGGTACGCAAATTGTTCAGCTGGTATGGCTGACAGGTCTGGATTCTGGGTGAAATACGAAGTGACTTGCTTGTGGACAACCTTCTCTAGGATCTTGGCCGCGATAGGCAACAGTGAGATTGGCCTGTAGTTGGTGGCTGAGGTCTTATCACCAGATTTGTAAACAGGGCAGACATGGGCATGTTTGTAGGCAGCAGGATATGTGGTATAGATGCTGGCATAACGGTTTTTGCCTAGGTACGCGTCTATAGTTTTGAAATGGACTGTAGTAGCACTCTGAACTAACTACCTTCCTTTCCTATGACTACATGCACAACTTTCAGTCTAACAACGGGTTTAGCTATTTGGGTTTGAATGCAGGGACATCTATGTATACAACTTTCAGTCTAACAACGGGTTTAGCTATTTGGGTTTGAATGCAGGGACATGTATGTACACAGTTTTCTTGTTGCAGAGAGTAGGCGACATGGAACAAAGCACGTGCACGGTGGACATTTTCGATTGCTAATGTTCGGTCTTTGGAGTGCTACTACTAAGCCATAATCATTGCCTTGCTCTTCTCTGTAGAGTCAAGAAGCCAACAAACGTGTAGGGCTCACTTCACTACTTGAACTATTTGGACTATTTACACTGGGGGTGGAGACGTTTCCATGGCTGACCGTCCGTGATCTGGTTCCACAGGCCTAAGCTGTAGAGCATTCATTGGTACTGAATTCACACAGGCGGGCAGGTTATTCTTAATGTTACATCAACAATAGAGTTATGCCAAGATCGTGAATAGCAAATGAATAGAGTGGTTGACAGTTGGACCCCTCCCCCTTCTTCTATCAGAAATATTCCTTATTACACTCACAAGAAGGGGCTTCAGACCATTGTCCATTTTCTTGGCAGATCACCAGACCAGATCCCATCATGTGATAGCCTGGGCTACAGTGATAAGTAGCTACGTTTCCAACACCTGCATCGACTACTTGATATTCCCCGTGACTGATAGTTGGGATGACACCACACTTCCCCTCTGAGGCAAATAAAGGAGCAAGAAGAAACATTAAGGAAACTTCACTTCTCAACTCCAAAACGTTCTCTTCAGTGCGATTAAAACGAGAGAGCTTGGAAGCTCAGGGCCCTACGCTATGCTTTATTGGGCCTTGATGACCTAGACAAAAAACAGCATAGGGATGTTATAAATTCTTTTAAAAAATCCTTTTTTTAAAGACATAACCTGGGATTCGAACCTGCACTATCGCGCGCCCTGCATGCATCCCCGATACACTTCGCATACATTTGTTTGTTTGTGTCACGCCTGGCGCTATCCGTATCTACCGGCAAAAAAATCATAGGATGTTATAAATTTTTCAATTCTATCATTTTTTCAGGCATATCCTGGGATTCGAACCCGCACTATCGCCCTACATGCATTCCCCCATACACTTCGCATTCATACCCATTCTTCCAAGTTGTTTCACATTGTGATCTTGCATTTGAAAGCCCTATTTGAATATGCATTGTGGCCAGCCGTCTTTGATGGCACGGTACGGTAGGGGATAGGTACGGGACAGGTACGATCGAGGGTTATACGACACCGTCTCCCGTACCGTACCGTACCATCAAACACAGCTGGCCACATACAGCTGCCCGCAATATTCAAATAGGGCTTTCAAACGCAAGATAATAACGTGAAGCAACTTGGAAGAATGAGTATGAACGCGAAGTGTATGGGGGAATGCATGTAGGGCGATAGTGCGGGTTCGAATCCCAGGATATGCCTGAAAAAAAAATAGGAGAATTGAAAAATTTATAACATCCTATGCTTTTTTGCAGTCAGATACGGATAGCGCCAGGCGTGACACAAACACACAAACGAATACCAAATTAAAGCTGTGTGGACCCTGACTAGCGCCAGACGTTACTGAAGTAACGTCTTCTGCATAGCTACGGGAATTAAAATTAAGATTTACATTACACCAAATTTTCGGCCCTGGCCCATCATCAGGGCCATGAATGACAAAATGTCTGTTCTGTCGCGCACACACACTGGCGCAGAAGACTGTATCATTGTTCACAAGACTGTTGTTATTCTTCAAGACTGAGTAGCACCGACTCTTTTTGTTCCAAGTACTACTAAAGAAAACTTTCTCAATGCATTACAGCGCAGCCAAACAAAAGGTACCGCAAAAACCTGATGCCGCACGCACAAGAACACAACCAAAAAAGCTACACGGTGCAAAGCTGACTCAGCAAAACTGACTCGAGCAGAACCTAAATCGGAGCTTGGCGACCAAATTCATTATCACATGAGGCATCGAGGTGCAACCAAGCTGAGCGCATACATGGATAGCGATATTACCAAGAGCTAAGGTCAACACGGAGAACAGTCAGTATGACCGCAATGGCCTCGATCACAGCTAGAGGACGAGAAAGCAGACCGCAACTGAACAATGTCCATTGCATAGCTGCTTATTGAACTACATGTCTGAAGACAACAACAATGAACATGGACAGTTGACAAGAACATTAAATTATCGGCTGCATAAATACGCAATATTGGTATCGTCTAGGGCCATAATTTCAATCGATAAGCACGCTCATATGGGGAAGTGCCTTTGCTGTTAGCGTTATGCAGACCTCACTGACTTGTCAGTTTGAGCACTCTGGCAAGGTACGTGTGGCTTTTCAGTCCGACATCAGTGTATATACACACCACCACCCAAGTTCCCGCAACAGTCTAGACGATGTAGGGTGTAACCTGGTATGGACATTTCTGCTGTTGTAATGGTACCATCAGGCCAAGTTTCTGAGACATCTATTACATTGGGCACACTATTAGGGGCCAGTTGCATTAAGAGAGCATGTCTGAGAAAACCAGAACATATGTGCAAGTCGATCTCTCAGATTTCGCTCAAATTTTGCAGGTAGGTTTGCTTTGGGGTGTAGATCGACATTCCAAAGCCCGCACAAAATCTTTTGAAGGGAACCATGAAATTGGCATACCCCTCAATATTGGCCCAATATTGGCACGATTTATGGGTCTACAAACGAGCTACGGCACAGCGTACAAGAACAAGCTACGAACAAAACTCCATCAAGTCTACATTACCTTACCTTAGAAGAGTTCTTGGGGCAGCACCACTTAGCCACGCCAGCATCCCAGAAGACGAGGGCAATCATCCCTTGACGCCACAAATGATCGTCTTGAAAATAGCCAAATTACAAGCGCTGATAAAACTGCGAGCTACGTCCTCAATTAGCAAACACTAAACACCGGCAGATAGTAGAACACCTCTTCTAGCACTGAGGACATGTCCCCCATCATCCTTTTTGGGTTTTCTTGAAATAAACAATTTTGAATTTTTCCACTCGACCATTCTGAAATACGTCCAAACTCATACCTGCGCAGGAAAGCTCGCCCCTCCGCGACGTCTAGTCAGCAATTTCTACTCCAACACCACTCCCAACGCTGCAGAACAAAGTGTATTGTTGACTCTGACAAGGAAAAGCAGCGGTGATCACTTGTCACTCCAAACGACAAGCTTCTCCTTGCGCCACCAACATAATTCGGTGCAACAGTTGATGCAAAAGTGACTGAATTTTTGCGTGTAGTTTTTGGATTTTACTGCAAGAGGAATGATGAAATCACGTGCTTCGTGACACAAGAATGCCAGGTCTCGTAGATCACGGTTCACGGCTGTCCGCGGCTGACCAGATTACAATATGGCGTCGTTCCACCGGGTTTTAGAGAAGTTTTGGAAACTCGATGCGAATCGGTAAATTCTTGTGAATAGTAACAAAACCAAGTTGGTTTTCAGTATGATTCGACACAAAAAACGCAAACAGTTGAAGATCGTTTGAAAATTTGAAAGAGGAGCATGATCTGGTGCTCCAAATGTTTTTTTTTGGAGCGTTGGAAATACAAAACACGAAGACAGACATTGCTGTCACCACGCTGTCTTCTTACCTGTTTACGAGGAGACTGGACCTTGGTCCTCGGCTTTCCTCTTCTGTGGACGAGGAGCCAGCGTACTGGCTTCTTTGGTGGTTGTTAGCAGATGCTGCTCGGCGACAACTTTCAGCCTGGCGAGGTCTCCTGGTATGTTTTTATAGATGGTGTTGAGGGTGTTGAGACTGGCGTGCAAGCTCTCTGCCCCTTGCTCCGCGAGCAGGCCCAGACCAACGCCAAGTTTCCTGATGAGCGGCACCGTATGATTCTCTAACAGGTGAAGTTTCGGCGTGATGTTTCCAAGTCGCCGTGCCACAACGTGTCGTCTGCACATACTCAAGAAGCGCCGAACTTCAGACTCCAGCTTATCCATCTCGTCTGCTGAAACTGCCTGGCTGTGACTGAAGATAGCTCGACAAGAAGTGTAGCTGTTCATCAGATTCTCGTGTAAAGATGCTATTGTTTGGGCCTCCTCCGCCAGGACTGGACACCTGGACGTGATGACTGGTACGTGAGCATGGCTGATGGCAGCGACCACGGTGGGCTTCAAGGCTTGGTGGACGTGATTGCCGATGAAAGCACCACCGTGGTACACTTGACGTTCAATCTTGTGGTGTTGGAGAACAGGCTCCACAGAGGCTACGCATGGGCCACTGAAGTCCTTACTGCGGCATAGCTTGGTGTGTTGCTGGGTCTTCGTAACTGCTGCCTGACATGTTTGCTGTAGAGTAGTCACCAATGCCAGTAACGCCTGTTCCACTTGGTTCTGGATGTGGAGAGCTACAAATTGCATCTGTTGTTGGACCATTTGCTGTTCGTTGACGGCTTGGTCAAGTTGCAACTGTGCGCAGCGGAGTTTCTCGTGGAGGGCACACAACTTCGTGAACGTACCAGCATCGTTGGTGTCAGCATTGCATTTCGAAGCAAGCTTCGAGTCCAGTTCCTGCAGGTCCTTCAGAAGGGCTTCAAACATCCATGTGTAGATGCCCAAGTCGAGATGCAGCACCGGGATGATTGCATTTTCAACGGGCACTGGCAATATGCACGGACGAATGACATTGTTATAGTGCTTTGCCTGTGATATCTGCGAGCCAGCTTCAGAAAATCTGCCGTAATCATCAGCCAATGTAGTCAGTGTGCGTGCCTGTCTATGCGCATCTGTTCTATCATCATTTGGATTGGCCATCTCCTTCTTCGGACACAAACAGTGCAAGCATGGACGCAGTCCGCCAGAACCTGACAGCCCGTAGTTCATAGTCTGAAATTCGTAGTCGCCGAACATGTACACTCTCAGCTGCCTGCCGTTCCATACCGTGCTTTGCAAATGCTCAATCTGTGGAGCATACTGTCCAAGAGCAGTCTTCAAATTGGCCGGAGTGTCTTTCTCCTCGAATATGCACAGTGGAATGGTGTTGTGCGTTGCGTTCGGTGCTAGTACGTTGGCGATCTGCAAACTTAACTTAAAGTTGCCTCCTCCGTGATCACCGCCAATCTTGAGCCATACTTCGGACTGTGGAATCGTGCCTGAATGCCATGTCAAGCTGTCACTCTCATTGAGGATGTCGAGGAAGTGCATGACAACAGCGACAAGGTCCGGAAAAAATACAGTGGCAGCCATGGAGACATCGCCATTCCGCTTCGACATCGGCAGCTCTGTAGCGGTGTAGCTGGGCAGCGTCTTCGCGATGAACTCTCGTATAGAACGCTCAGACTCCAACTTTACTCCGAAGACCTTGAGCCACTGCCGCAGCTTCCTCAATTGGCTCCATGGCAGTCGGAGGTCTGCCTTGATGGCCAGCGCGGTGCCAGGCGAAGGTGAACTACACTTCAAGCCAGCTTCCTGCAAGAGCTCCTCCTGTGCAGCTGATGAGAGCCGCTTCAGCCCAGCAATCATTTGCACTCGAGCTCCATCCGATCCACCACAAACGGACTCAGCAATTCGGGTCAGCTCAGCAGCGCGGCGTTTGAGTGTTGAGGCAGACGCATCGGTTGACGGTACACTGCATTCTGGTGTTAGCTGGTAAACTTGCGGTTTGCCCCTGCCTCCCTCGCCAGTTTTCACCTCCAGCCTGCCACCCTCTGCCCTAGCCGTGACCAGACGTGCAGTGAGGTTGGTTGCCACATTGCCCTTCAACTTCGACGGAGAAGCACTTAGAACCTCAGCCACTGTTGACGATGGGCGCACTGAGCGGATAGGTGTCGTGCTCGGCGGCGGGCTACGTGCTGTGCTACATGATGGCGTCTCTGCGGGATTGAACGGGCACATGTTGACATGACGTTGCAAGTCATGCAGCGGCACGACTTCAGGACATCCACGTAGCGATGGCTCGTGGAAGTCGCAGTGTATGGACTGGCTGCTGACAACCCTGGCTAGACTAATGCTGGGCGTGCGCATCGATGATGCAGCCATGTCAGCGCTGCAAGACTTGCATGTGTTATTCGTGCTGAGCCATTCGCTTATGCACTCTGCACAACTCAGCTCATTGCAGCATGCTGTTTCCAGGATACCGTCTGCGGCATTCTGACAAATGATGCAAACTTGCACCGCATTTCTGTCCAAAAATCTGTCCCTGTCAAGCGGCAGTATTGCACGATGTTGTCGCGCTGCTCTTGATTGTATGCATTCTGCACTGATATCTAGACCACTTACACTGCTGCCGGCTGCGTGTGCAGGTGATCCATCATCGCTCTGGTGGCTGGGTGCTGTCAGGAGTGCGGCACCTCGCAATGCTGTTTTTGGTTTTGCATGGTGCGCGCTTGCGCCCCTTTTTTTCTGGCTTGCACACACAGAGCAGTTTGTGCGATGGTGTGGCTCCCATTTGGTGACAGGTCCACAGCCACCTCCACAATGTTCTGCCTTTCTAATGGCTCTCTTTAGGGCTCGCTCGCACAGAATACAGATGTATGGTGGGTGGATGTCTGGGCAATCTTTCGAGATATCAATGCCATGTACAGATTTCAGCAGATCACTATATTTTTCCACACTATATCTAGTAGACTGCTTGAAACAGGAAAACTTTCTGCCACCGACTCGGCAGACTTCTTGCAGCAGCGATTTATGCTCATCCATGATCACTCTACGTCCTCACAACAACTGGAGAGTAACACAATTGCAGTTACGATCCAGTAAGTGTGGGAAATACCAAAAGTGTGGGAATATTGCAAACGCAAGTCACACGGAATTGATGCACGTCACGGAACGAAATTTTCTACAGCACCAGAACGGACACTTACCTACCCGATTCCAAATTATCTAAACGATACTCAAATCTGGGGATACTATTTGGGGCACAAACGTTGGCTCAAATTCTGCACGACGAACGTCCCAGGACAGGAAAACAAACGTCCTCCATAGACAAGGAAACAAATCGAAGCAGTGGTCGCGCGGCATGTACGCGGAGCTGAGGGAAAGGCAAAGCCGAAAAATCGAAAACTCAGGGCAAACCAAGCTGATTGGAGACGAAAAGTGGCGAAGTCTGTGGAATACTTAGCTGTCTAAAGCAATTCCTGGACGAAAATCATGAATTTTTACGCGTTCTCGGCCGCCATATTAAATGGGCCAAAATCGCGCAAAAAAACAGCCGTGGGTTCAGCAGTTGTTCCGAGTCACCTTGATCAAGCGCACCTGCACTTACATGGATCACCCGTTGATCAAGATCGGATCAAGTGCATCTTGATGTCCAGCTCAAGAGCACGCATGTCGTGTTGTAGGCCTTCCAGCCGGGACTTTCCCTCAACATGCAGCACACAGACTAGGGCGAGTAGGGTCAAATCACGTTGTTCATGACGTAAGAATCTGCCATGTGGGCGCGCCACATACCCATGCAACCAGTGTAGCCTGTAGGCCGCGCGCTGGTCAACTCCCAGCGACCTTGATGGCATGGACAACGCCAACGGTCATTCCTTGCTGTTGCAGATCTACGTGGATCATCAGCATGTAAACTAGCCGTATACGCGTAGTTCCTGTTGAACCATGTTCGGGATGAGCGAGGTTAGTGTGAAAAAATGCATCCCTGTTCTTACTGCAAGAGGAAATATCTCAAAGAATTCTTGCCAATGCAATACTGCTAGTGCTATAACGATAGTTTCTGAATGTTCTGGGCAGAGCATGCAAGAAATATAATGCATCTTACCTCCTCCCTCATGGTCCGTTTCGAATAGCGCCTCGGGAACGATCGTGATCATGTGCATTGTGTCGTGCACCAGAAAGCATTATTCTACGTCACGATGCACGTGATTTCTTCATTCCTCTTGCAGTAAAATCCAAAAACTACACGCAAAAATTCAGTCACTTTTGCATCAACTGTTGCACCGAATTATGTTGGTGGCGCAAGGAGAAGCTTGTCGTTTGGAGTGACAAGTGATCACCGCTGCTTTTCCTTGTCAGAGTCAACAATACACTTTGTTCTGCAGCGTTGGGAGTGGTGTTGGAGTAGAAATTGCTGACTAGACGTCGCGGAGGGGCGAGCTTTCCTGCGCAGGTATGAGTTTGGACGTATTTCAGAATGGTCGAGTGGAAAAATTCAAAATTGTTTATTTCAAGAAAACCCAAAAAGGATGATGGGGGACATGTCCTCAGTGCTAGAAGAGGTGTTCTACTATCTGCCGGTGTTTAGTGTTTGCTAATTGAGGACGTAGCTCGCAGTTTTATCAGCGCTTGTAATTTGGCTATTTTCAAGACGATCATTTGTGGCGTCAAGGGATGATTGCCCTCGTCTTCTGGGATGCTGGCGTGGCTAAGTGGTGCTGCCCCAAGAACTCTTCTAAGGTAAGGTAATGTAGACTTGATGGAGTTTTGTTCGTAGCTTGTTCTTGTACGCTGTGCCGTAGCTCGTTTGTAGACCCATAAATCGTGCCAATATTGGGCCAATATTGAGGGGTATGCCAATTTCATGGTTCCCTTCAAAAGATTTTGTGCGGGCTTTGGAATGTCGATCTACACCCCAAAGCAAACCTACCTGCAAAATTTGAGCGAAATCTGAGAGATCGACTTGCACATATGTTCTGGTTTTCTCAGACATGCTCTCTTAATGCAACTGGCCCCTAATAGTGTGCCCAATGTAATAGATGTCTCAGAAACTTGGCCTGATGGTACCATTACAACAGCAGAAATGTCCATACCAGGTTACACCCTACATCGTCTAGACTGTTGCGGGAACTTGGGTGGTGGTGTGTATATACACTGATGTCGGACTGAAAAGCCACACGTACCTTGCCAGAGTGCTCAAACTGACAAGTCAGTGAGGTCTGCATAACGCTAACAGCAAAGGCACTTCCCCATATGAGCGTGGTATGCCAATTTCATGGTTCCCTTCAAAAGATTTTGTGCGGGCATTGGAATGTCGATCTACACCCCAAAGCAAACCTACCTGCAAAATTTGAGCGAAATCTGAGAGATCGACTTGCACATATGTTCTGGTTTTCTCAGACATGCTCTCTTAAATCCTTCAGCTTCTGGCGGAAGCTGGAGATGTTCAGGGACAGTACTTTCAAAGTGGAATGTGAACTAGTCATGATCTAATAGATTTGTGGTGGCCTTATCGCATCTTCAGCGTCAGGAGGGGAGAGGTGCGAGCTATTTCTCTTCTGGCTGTTGTCGAGTTGTGTTGATGCACCTTCTATCGCTGGTGGTGCAGCAGACAAGTTGTCTGTCACCATCCGCGCCTCCTGAAGGAGTTTGTTCACAGTGGCCTCAGTCTCCTGAAGGAGTTGGTCTTAGTCTCCTCAAAGAGTGGGTCGCCGGTGCTGCTGCTATTGTTGACCATATTGTGGCTTTGTGTGCCTAAAAAGGGCTCTCCATGGTCAGCGGGCTTCGGCAGCTGTGCTTTGAGCACTGCCATTGGAGGATGTGCAATGCTAAATGCTGTCTCCAATATCTTCGCCAGATGTGGCTCGCCCACTGCTCCCCCACTGCTGTTTCTGTCAGCATCGAACTTCCACGGCCTGGAGTACACGCGGGCTGGCCAAAAGTTCTTGGCAAGCAATTATCCAGCATCTTGTGCATTGATCATGACCCCCCCCCCCTTCCACCATTAAGCTGTGAGTGAGTGGCTGTTTCTCCAGTATTGCCATACTGTGTAAAGGGAAATCAGGGAGTGCAGCAGCAGCAAAGTCTCCTGTGCAAGTAAGTTGCTAGTTGCTCCTCAGTTGTGCCCGCCTTGAGGTTGCCAACAAAGATGACTTTCTTTTGTGGTCTTCGAGGCTTGTCATGCGATACCAGAGTCCAAGCGTCATCCTCGTCACCCATGGGTGGGACAACGTGGGACTGTCCACATCCTTTGTGTCCTTACCACAGAGGCCGGTGCTGTGCTTTTCGTTCGCTGTCGCTGCTGCAGTATGCACTTCCCTATGGTTTCCTGTAGCTGCAGCGTGGGCCTCAGAGCTACCGGTGTTCTTACAGTACGCGTCCCCAGCGCTGTCCGTTGCTATAGGCATATATTGCATAGCTCTATTTGACTATTGTTGACAGAAGTCTTTGATGGTACGGTACGGGACAGGTACGAAATAGCGCCGACGGCACAAAAACAAAGAAACACGGAAATAGAGCTGTGTGGAATCTAACCAGCGTGAGACGTTACTGAAGTTATGTCTTTTGGATAGCTATGGGACGAGACATATCCTGGGATTCGAATTCGCACTATCCCCCTCAAATACAGCTGGCCACACTATTCAAATAGGACTGTCAAATACAAGATCATAACGTGAAGCAACGTGGAAGAATGAGTATGTATGCGAAGTGTATCGGGGGAATGCATGCAGCGCTATAGTGTCGGTTCGAATACCAGGTTATGTCTGGAAAAAAAATATTTTACGACCTCCCTATGCTTTTTTACCTAGGTCATCAAGGTGGCAGACGGTGTCGTATTACCCTCGACTGCAAAGAGAAAGGTTATTTCTTTCGCTCAGGACCATACTCTATGCTTTTTTGCCTAGCTCATCATGCATGTTATTCGAATAGATGGAAACATTTTGCAGTACAATTATGTAGCTGATCAGGTCATTGTGGTATGGTTGGGCATTGAAGCCATCATGGTCGACGAAAAACACTATAAGACCGCAACGCAGTTTGGGCCAAAGAGAAAGTTCCATCAGTGCTAATAACATGCATGATGAGCTAGGCAAAAAAGCATAGCGTAGGGCCCTGAGCTTCCAAGCTCTCTCTTTATTGTTCACACATATCGGCCGGGCAAGTACGCGTGGCCCATTCACCATGGCGATCCACATATACAAACCAGCATATGTTCCCTCAGCAATACAAGCTAGCAAACAAGCAAGCAAAGATAAATGAGAGCTCTGGCAGCGAAAACATAAAGTCATCGATTGATCTGATTTGTAGTGTTTGCACACTCTTTCCTGCCACTTTGGCAAGTTCGTATTTTCCGTGCGGCTGCGCTGTCCACGGCTGCACTAGTCGTATTAACTGTCGTACCCATTATGCACACATACAATCCCTGGCTCCGCTTTGGAACTGTGTTCGTTGCTTATGTCATCATCTCTCCACGCTATATATATAACCAAGTGCTAAATCTAATCAGGTGACCAGGAGAAATCTGTATCTGAAAGAGGAAATATTCTACAGAAATGGATAAATCTACTTTGGCAGGAAGCACCAAGAAATATTCTTGTAACCGTTATCTTTGTAACACATAAACCTGACACTTTTAAGAAATCATTATAATTGCGGCTCGTTAGAATAATAGCTGTTTACAGTGTCACAACGAATCAAAAATAAGTTGTCCATAATGTTGTGGGTGGTCAGAACTCCTCCCACTTCCTAATCCAAGACGGTGTGCCGCAAGGCAGCATCTTAGGACCAACGCTCTTCCTTATTTATGTCAATGACATCTCTGACTGTGTCTCCCAAGAATGCCAGCTAGCAACGTATGCAGACGACACAATACTGTACTGCTTGATCCGTGCCGATCACGTGTCCCCGCCACTTTTAACTCACTGCAAGCCTCCCTCGATGAGGTTCAAACTTGGGGATTGAGATAGAAGGTCCAGTTTGAGCCGTTAAAGTGCCAAGGAATGTCGATGAGCAGGCGATGAACACCCTTCCCACCCTCTTCTCTCAGCTTTGGGGTTCTGTGGTCAGACAAAAAACCGATGTTAAGCTTCTCGGTGTGACCTTCGACCATAAACTGATGTTCCGCAACCATCTCCATCAGGTTGCAGTCAGAGCAAGCCAGCGCCTTGGCTTCTTCAGGAAGGTGTGCCCAGTGCTCGACCACAGCGGCTGCCTCAGCGTATACAAAGGTTTCATTCTCCCAACCATGGAATATGCTCCCCTAATCTGGCAAGGCACAGCCTGGTCCAAACTAGCGAAGCTTGACCGCATCCAGCAACGGTGCATATGCAGCACTGGCGCTGGGACCATGCTCCCAAGCCTATCAGTGTGTCTGTAAGTCTCGAGACTGTGCTACCTGTTCAAGCTGCACTACATTTCTGGTCCGGCCCAGCTGACAGGCATGCTGCCACCTGCTGCCCCTGAGCCCGCCCGCCCCAGAACCCGCCACCAACATCAAGTGAAACACTCCCATGCCTGCCAGTTGTCAACCCCCCTCCCCGCAACAGGTCCTGACATCCTACACCTATGCCTCGCCAATGCAGTTGTTAGGCCCACAAGTAATTGCAATATATTATTTCATATAGTTCATTAGTTAGAATGAAGTTGAAGACACCACTGCAGCTGTACGTATGGTTGATACACACCTGGAAATATGGCGGTAAACACATAAGTTATCAACCATAAGTACAGCTGCAGTGGTGTCTTCAACTTCATTCTCGCGAGTCAAGCTCCGTATGAAGACATCCAAGAAGAAGATTGCCTGATGAGTCCAGCGGGGACGAAACGTACGTCGCAATCGAGCTATGTCGTTGCTGTGTCATCATCTACGTGCCATGCGCTACTTGATGTACCAGCCTGCTATGCCGGAAACCGCCAGCTATGCATCGACCAGGCGCCAGGCGCGAACTGATGGTGGTGGTGGTGGTGAGAAGGAGAGCTCTGTGTCAGAACTTTGCAGCCTAGAGAGCGTGTGGGCAGGCGTGTGTTTACCGCCATATTGCCAGGTGTGTCTTTACCACCATATTATCAATTCATTAGTTCATGCATTATTCATTTGGCCTTGGTAGCTACTTGGGCGTCCATGTTTGCCATAGCTACCCAGGCCCTTTATACGGCGTTGCTCTCTCTTCAACTCTCTCTTCAATAAGCTCTCTTCAATAAACTCCCTCTTCAATAATCACCATGTAGTCGTTTCGTTCGTCTTGATCTCTTGTCCCGTTTCTAATGTCGTTCCACCAACCTACTTGTTCCCGTTGTCAGTCTCTTGTTCGGGCTCAACAAAGTAACGAGCTTGCGTAGTAAGCCGCACTATTGGCAATGGCAAACGGATTGCGTCACAGATATTTTGGTAACTTAGAAGACAGCTTGTTGCTCTGTGGCCTACGTTCTCAACTAGGCAAGTACACAACACTTCAAACTACGAGAGAAATGATTGTTCTAAATGCTGCTTGAAAACTGTAAGACATGTTATTATAACGAGTCGCAAATTTAAACCCCAAAATTCATAGGTTATTGAGAACATAGGACAATATCTCGCAATCTTCATGGAAATCCGCACACTTCACAAATATGGCCTTACAGCCTCAAGAGAGCTTATCATTACGAAAATAACTCCCGCATTAAAACGTAAGATTTTCTTCCCGTTATTATTTTATAGGCAGTAATAGAAAGTAGAGCGGTGCTGCAAAAGCATCATCTGTCCACTTTGTCCTCCGTAGGTACTTACCAGGGGGAGTACCCACTGAGAACTTGGCACCGATAGGTGATCTCCGACCACTGCTGACACGAACATATTGGAAACCGTAGATATGATAGCCTGGGGTTAGAACCAAATAGTTGCTGTTGACATTCGCCTCTTCGGAGTTGTTTCCCATTGAAACATCCACCAAACCCTGTTGTTCAATCTCCACCAACTGTATTGAGTGGCCAGGCTTTACGGCTGGGAGGGAAAAGCTAACTATTTTGCGCGTACGATCAATGAAAGCTGGATTGAACTTCTCCACCTCTAAGAGACAAAACAAATCAGAGAGCTCAAATTTAACAATTGTGATTCACATCTAACAAACCAATATTGTTTAACGCGAGTATTCCAATATTTGGAGGTGCAACTGCAAAGGTTAATAATAATAATAATAATAATAGTTTCCTCTGAGACAAAAATGCGATAATACTCATAAAAAGGACACACTTCAGGCTCATTACAAACATCTTGAAAGTTTTTGTCTTCACAAGTATACTTTCAAGCCTTCTCATCAGGTGAAATACAGGCAAGGGAAAAGGAACAGGAACAGTGGATTAAATACAGTAAGACTGTACTGTATTTAATCCACTGTTCCTGTTCCTTTTCCCTTGCCTGTATTTCACCTGATGAGAAGGCTTGAAAGTATACTTGTGAAGACAAAAACTTTCAAGATGTTTGTAATGAGCCTGAAGTGTGTCCTTTTTATGAGTATAATAATAATAATAATAATAATAATAATAATAATAATAATAATAATAATAATAATAATAATAATAATAATAATAATAATAATAATAATAATAATAATAATAATAATAATAATAATAATAATAATAATAATAATAAAGTTACATTGAACGACATAACCGGATAGTAAAGTATGTGCACTTCGAAATGTGTAAAGCACGAAATCTACCTACTGGTGCTTCACGATTCGACCACCAGCTCAAGGCATTGGTCAAGAGTAATCAGTATCGCCTCTATTGGGAGTATTCGGTCCCAACTGACCTGAAACTATCAGCAAACAGGCCCGATCTGCTCCTTGTTGATGACAAGGAGCGCATCGCCTACATTATAGACATCAGCGTTCCTGGTGAGAACAACATCAATAAGAAAATGGCTGAAAAGCGCTCGAAATATTATGATTTGAAGCGGGAGATTTCGAGGATTTGGTCCCTCAACCAGGTTGACGTGGTCCCTGTGGTTGTCGGTGCCCTGGGAGGCTTGGTGGGGGAGACTCCTCAATGCCTTCGGACTGTGCAGGGAGGAGACCTGGCTATTGTGCAACAGGAGGCTATACAAGGTTCGATTAAAATACTGAGAACTATCCTTAACATGTAGATGCACCTCTGCTGCGTTTGCATGTTCAATAGCTAAGAGACTTGAATAACGACTGATAAAGACTGATATTTCCTTTGTTACTACTCCCTTCATTGGTTGATGTATTTTGCCTGTCGCTGCAAATTCTTTATTATTGTTTTGATGTTGGAGTTCGGATTGAGTTTCTTTCCTTTCTTCCTCTTCCTTCAACTAGTTCTTGTCCCTTTGGTTTTAGGTTTTATTTATTTATTTATTTTTGTTTTTGTTTTTTCACTTTCTTTTTGCTGTCCCACCCATGGAAATATTTCCCGGTGGGTCTGGCTTATCGCCTTCGAAAGAAGTGAATAAAGGAGAAATAATAATAATAATAATAATAATAATAATAATAATAATAATAATAATCTGAGATCTGAGGGCGGCCGAGGGATTGTATCGGTTGAGCACCTGCTGGAGAGGAAATACATCCGCCTGTCTAGGTATCTCCAGGCGCACTCTGACCTGCCGCTGATTGCTGCGCTGCATGCTCATCATGAAAATCTTCCGCCTACAAAGTCGATCATCTCCCGGGCGGCCACGGCAATGGAGCACTTCAACATCCTGGACATCGGAGGTGCAACAACTGACGTTGTTAAGTCTGCTATCAGAACCTCCACCCAAGCTTCTCTGCGGCAGAAGCCCCTGCATGGTCGCTATTGGCAGAGGAGTGGCGGTGTATTGGACATGCCTCTCTCATTCAACTTCTTAAAGTCTCCAACATTGCGTCCATCCACTGAGTCATCCGTATTTGCTGCTCAGGATCAGGTGGTTAATACCAGGAACTACCAAAGATCGGTTATTGGCGACACTTCCGTGGTGGACGTGTGCCGTTTGTGTGGAGGTCCGGGGGAGACTGTTGACCATATTTTGGCATGCTGCCCCGTGTTGGCACGGACGGCATACATTGCTCGCCATAATCGTCTTGCCGCTATAGTCCACCGGGCACTCTGTCATCGCTACAGACTGGTATCTCCTGCTCCCCCTGGCCACTTGCCACACTACGTCGAGGATAGTGAAGGCCGTAAGTTAATGTGGGAAATGCCAATCCCTACAGATAGGATGGTTGGAGCAAATCGGCCGGATCTTGTGTGGGACGATGGCAAGTCAGTCCAACTTATTGATGTCAGTGTGCCACTGGATCATAGAGTAACACTAAAACATGCTGAAAAGAGAGCGAAGTACTTGCCCCTCGCAGTGGAAATTGGGCAGATTTGGCAGCGAGAGGCAGTGTCCGTAGTGCCCATCATAGTTGGTGCTCTTGGTGGCCTGACGAAGGAAGCGGCTACCTCAATTAAGCAGCTATGTGGAGAAGAGCGGCACCTTCATGAACTGCAGCAGGCTGCTATCCTTGGCTCGATGGCCATTCTAAGATCTGTTTTGGGTGCAGCATAGGGCTCTTCGCTGTCCCTGGTGGGCTTTTTATGCTCTGTATGTTATTGTATTCGTTTTAGTTTGTAATTGAAACACTGTGGTATTTCTGTGGGTATTCGTATTTGATCTTTCTGTGGGTGCGCATTGGAGGTTGTGCCCAGTGATGAGCTTTGCTGGCCTGAATTTTTCGCCAACTTCTGATGCTCCCCTTTCTGCAATACCTGTTGCCATGATACCTTTGGGCTTTAATGCCTGTGATGGTACATGCGCCTTTCTCCCTTCCTCTCTCTCTACCTTACTTTTTTCCATATATTATTCCGTGCTGCTTACCTTTGGCTATGATAAGTCCGGTGAGTTAGTGTAATACCTCCAATTTTTATTTTTATTTTCAATTTGGAGTGGAATAAAGACTCATAATAATAATAATAACAATAATAGAGAGGTTCAGTGATTCGTTGTCAACTCGTAAACGAAACAAGATCGAATTCATTTTGTATTCGGCTCGTTCAGTACCCAAAATAGGTTCAGTGACTCGTGCACGAGAAGACAGCGAGTCGCATCCTGATTGCCATGGTAAATATGGCGGAGAGAAAATTTGAAAGATCCTCTGCAAAATTTCTTCGCGCAAAGACTTTTTCAGCTCGGTCCTTCACTGCCCGGCTGGTGATGCCGCCCAGCTTTGGCTCCGACCGTGACAGGACGTTGCCAATGTCCTGCAAGGCCCTATTCCCTTGCAGTAAGGCAAAGACGTTTTCATGTCCAGAGGACAAGATCAAGTTCACCAACTTGAATCATGTCATCTAAGACTGCAAATTTCCGAATTCTTCTGCATTCTACAGGAGTTGCTACAGAGGGAGACACGGGGGTGGAGGGGGACGTTGGGGAGCCTGCACTTCACCTGACATTGCGGAAAAATAAAAGGAAAATTCTTACCAAACACAACGAAAGTGAAAACGAAAGAATCGATAATCAACAAAGATGAAAAAAATTCAAAAAAGTCCAAACGTTTTCACACTTTCTGGGGCAGATCGATCTCGGAGCTGCCTACGAATCAGACAGCGAAAACAACCCTTAGAGGTTTCGTAATTTTTTCGAGAAATAGGTCGATTTGTGACGTTCAACGATTTTTGATCGCGCTGCGAACAGCACGACGACTTCTTGAACCCCTTGCTTGAAGTATTATTTATTTTGAAGTTGAAGTTGTGTCGAGTGGCGATCTGGCTGCGATGGCTTCAGACGCCAGAGTTGTTCAAGGAGCGCACACGGCTCCGCTGCTGTTCCCTAGCTCTGACCAATAAAGGGCCTAAACCAGCGAAAACAGCCCTTAGGGTCAACATTTTCGAAATTCCTTTTTGGTTGGAAATTTGTTGAAACACATCTACTGAAGGACCTCAGCGAAGACAAAATTCAATATTCCGATTCAAAACGGGCGTATACACTAATATACAAGATGTACTCCAAATTGGTGCAATGTATGTATACGATGTATGTGTACAATGAATATTCAGCTTTCGAATGTGGGTGGGCAGCTTGAATACTTTTGAAATAGTACAGTAAGCAGCTATGATGACAAAGAATAGCTGATGAGTGCGGAGAAATGACCGACATATTCGCAGCTGCATCCTGCGTGGAGTCGTTCCGCAATCTTGTCTTCCATTTCTTCCTCCGCAGCTGAAGACACGGCGTCGCTGCCGTCACTAGCCCCAGACTCAGAATTTATCTCAGGTGACGACTCCTCATCTTTCGACTCTGACGAGTCATCGGCCACCTTGAGCCGCATCACAGCAGGAGATGACGGCTGCGATTCCGCCTCGCTGTCGACAACGATGTCGTAACCAAAGAACGTCTCACCTTCACTCTGAACTTCAGCGGCTACTTCAGCATCCACTCTCCACCAGGTTCGAGTTAGCTGTACACAATGACTGCCGTGTGCGCTCCTTGAACAACTCTGGCGTCCGAAGCCATCGCAGCCAGATCGCCACTCGACACAACTTCAACTTCAAAATAAATAATACTTCAAGCAAGGGGTTCAAGAAGTCGTCGTGCTGTTGGCAGCGCGATCAAAAATCGTTGAACGTCACAAATCGACCTATTTCTCGAAAAAATTACGAAACCTCTAAGGGTTGTTTTCGCTGATTGCGGCTCATATGTTTGTCAATATCCGACAGTTGTGGCGACTCCTTCAAACTATCTGCCGCCATCCATTGCGATCCACAGCAAACTGTCTTAGGTCGTCCAGATGGCTTCGGCTTGAGCGACCCGGCTTGCCTCTGCTGAGCATGTCTTGGTTCAGGGTGCCGACCAGCGACGATCTTGGCCGGCCCTTTCACCCACGTTGCTGTGGAGTGAAGTACCCACTCATGGCTTGCTGCGCTGGGGTGTCCGGCAACAGTCGCAGTGCATGTCCCGGCATCCGCAGACTAGCCTTCTCGATGGTGGATGACAGCGGCTCTTCCCGACAGCGCTGGTACGGGTCGATGTTCGATGTCCTGTTCGGGAACCTTATGCCAATGAGGCTCCTGAGCTGGCGTCTGTGGCATCTGTCAATCGCACTCGCCAGGGCCTTCGTCTAGCACAGTTATAGGTTAGGCATGGCTTCACAAATGCACGGTACAATTTGATTCTCCGATTCTCGCTGATTTTCTCCCATCTGATCCACAGTGAGTACATTCTAACAAAATACTGTCGAGGCAACCTGTATCCGGCGCTCACAATCCGCTACATACCCCAGCAGCAATCCCAGTTGCTTGGAAGACTTCCAGATATCACTGTCGTGGGTGAGGTGGATCCATTCTGTTTTTTTTCTGTGTTGAGTTTTAGATGCCAGTCTGCGAATACAATGTCGATAATAGGCAGGGCCAGTTGTAACCATTGTTTGCTAGTGCTCATCAGCGTCACGTCATCAGCGTAGCGTAGAATGTCCAGATGTTCAGAGCAGTGAAGGAGTTCCGACAGAAGGCGAAACACTCATTGCTAGTTGAAACGGATGATGGGCATGTGATACCGCAACGGCAAAGCGAGGTAGCACGGGTGAAGAGTCATTTCCAATTCCTGTTCACCGCTGAAGAGCAGACCGGCTTGCCACCCCCGCACGCTCACATCATGGTTACCAGAATCAGTTGTGATGAAATAAGCAAAGCGGTGGCCCGTTTGAAGAACCAAAAAGCTGTCGGGCCGGATGGCGCACGAAGAGAACTCCTGAAGTACAGCCCAGAGGTTCTCCACGGTGTGATGGCCGATGTGTTGAACATCAGCTTTGAGAATTGTGCGGACATTTCGGAGGTGATCAGTCAAGGAGTGCTGATGCCCCAACCCAAACCCAACAAGCCGCAAGGGCCAGTCAAGAACCTGAGGCCTGGTATACTTCTGAATACGGGCAGAAAAGCTCTATCCCTCATTACGCTTCGCCGCACCCGAGCTCCTATAACGGATTTTCTGGGCCCAGTTCCGGCACGATTTTGCTCCGGCAAAAGCACATGTGACGTCCTGTGGTGATTACGCTGGCTTGCGTTGAGAGCACAGCGGTTCCACTGGCAGTGTCATGGCCTGGGCCTGGATCTGAGCAGAGCTTTGGATAAGGTGGATCGTCGTAAGCTGCTCGAGGTCATGAGAGGTATCTTCCTTCCAGGTGAGCTCTGCATGATACACCACCTGCTGTGCTCGACGATCCTGGTCGTCAAGCTGGAGGGCGCCATGTCGGACTGCTTCACCAGCACCATCGGCAGTGAGCCAGTGCAGACAGCAGTTCTCGGAGCGACTCCTAGCTGACCGTACTGTAAAGGTATGTGAATGTAAAATTTAATGTAATCAAGTGCTAAGTCTAGTTAAATGGAAAACGTTCCTCAGAATTGGATAAATCTATTGTCGCTAGTAAGCACTGCGAACTATATTTGTAATAATAGCGGTTATCTTTGGTACACGTAAACCGGCCAATTTAAGGACATCTTTATAGTTGTGGCTGGTTAGAAAAATAGCTGTTTAAAGTATTATTAGTTCTAATAACATGGACGATGAGCTGGGCAAAAAAGCATAGCGTAGGGCCCTGAGCTTCCAAGCTCTCTCGTTTACTCCATGCTTTTATTCGCTCGTCTTCCTGCTGTTCATAATCGCCTACATTGTAGTTAGAGACCTGTGAACAGGCATGCTTAGACTGTGTATTTACATACTGAGCTGGCATGTAACCAGGCATGGTTGACAGAGGTTGTACATGTACATTGTAAGGAGTAATGGTTGACAGTGTTTGTGACCAGTCATGGATGACAGTGTTTGTGACCAGTCGTAGTTGACAGAATTTGTGACGAGCTATTCTTAACGGAGTTTATAACAAGTCATGGTTGACCGAGTTTTTAACGCGACATAGTTGACAGAGTTTGTAACGTATTATGGTAAACAGAAATTTTTACAAGGCTTGGCTGAAAGAGTGTGCAACAAGTCATGGTCTACAGAGTTTGTAACGAGTCATGGTCTACAGAGTTTGTAACGAGTCATGGCTGACAGAGTTTGTAACTAGCCCTGGTTACTGTAATAGCAGTGACGTCATAGATGACAGAGGCTGTAGCGGGGCATGGCGGGCAGAGCTACTTGACTACACATCCTCACGGAAAAGCTGCTGCTGTGTACAGGGCTTCCAACAAAGAGACCATGATATGTCTGGAATGCGTGCCCTGGCTCCGCAAACTGGTATCGCATGTGAAGCTATTGTGGTAGCTAATAAAAACTGTTTGTTGTTGTGAGCAAATAAGTTTAAGCCAAGATCAACGGCAAGTTATGAAAGATGTCAGTTCCTTCTCTAAAGTCTTGGATCACGTTTTCCACGTAAATGTTTCCACTTTATAAAAAAAACACCTTACAGGCACTTAAAAGATAAACACACACTTAGCTGATGCAGAGGAAGTATAATGCAGGCAAGTTGAATTCAATGCCTTCAACTCACCTGGTGTAGATACTGGAGTTTGTTGTGCAACATTAGCATCAGCATCAGGTGTAGCAGCAGCATCAGCATCAGCACCAAAAACAGCATCAAGAAAGTGTTTGGAGGACAAGCACAAGGCACAGAGTATGGGAACGTTAGTGGCATGTCATAACTGCAGATGGACGATTTCCAAGCAGGATTATGAGAGAGAGATAGGGAGATAGAGATAGAGAGAGATATGGAGAGAGAGAAAGACAGACAGAGAGAGAGACACACACACAGACAGACAAACACACAGGCGGACAGACAGACTCTCTGTTATTCTGTCTCTCTTTGTCTCTTCGTCTCTGTCTATCTGTCTCTCTGTCGCTGTCTGTCTGTCTGCCTCTCAGAGAGAGAGATAGATAGAGCGATATGTAGACAGAGAGACAGAGAGCCAGAGGGACAGAGGGACAGAGAGCCGGAGAGACATAGGGAGACAGAGAGAGACAGACAGACATATTATCTGTTCCTCTGTCTCTCTTTCTCTCCCTGTCCCTGTCCCTGTCTCTCTGTCTGTCTCTGTCTGCCTCTGTCTGTCTCTGTACGTCTCTGTCCGTCTCTGTCCTTCTCTGTTCGTTTCTGTCTGTGACTCTATCTCTCTGTCAACGGGGACTGGAATGTCAACGAGATAGGATACGAAGCTACAGTGCACTCAAATCTCAGCCAGAAGAAGTACATCGGCATCTCCGAAACCCCATTCAAGCTCCTTTTCAACAACCACACGTCATCGTTCCGGAATGCCCCACAGAGAAACAGCACAGAATTGTCAAAGCATGCATGGGCGCTGAAGGAGGCAGGTGAAGATGTCAACATCTCGTGGAGAATCAGACAGAGATCCAGCGTCTAGAAAAGAACCTCGAAGCGGTGCAACCTATGCCTAACGGAGAAAATCGCCATAAGGAACAGTGACAAGGCATCGCTCTTCAACACCCGATGCAATCTGTTGTTGTTGTTGTTGTTTTTGATGTTGGTTGTTGGTTGTTCTTGCTTGTTGTCGTTGTCGTCGTTGTCGTCATCGTGGTCGTGGTGGTTGTTCATCTTCTCTTTCATTCTATGGGCATGTGCACTTTCATAGACGTGCAACTACAAAAATCCTTCGACTGGCGACTAACTTGTTCTACTATGTAACCCTAAATGTCAATTTTGTTAACTTTATTTGTTCTCTTGGTGGCATTTTGATAGGAGTTCGCTTCTTTTGTTCAGGCTGTTCGGGTTCTTGGCATTATTCAGTACGGTGAGCTTCTCGATTCTCCACCTTTTCGAAGTACACAACACCTCAAACTACAAGAGGAGTGATTGTTCAAAATGCTACTTGAATAATCAAAAGTGGATCGGTATTGCAAAATCATCAGTTGTCTTGTCCCCTTTGTACTCCTTAATTACTTACCCAATGAGAACTCGGCACCGACAGGTGACCTACGTCCATCGCTGTCACGAACATATTGGAAACCATAGCTATCATAGCCTGGTTTGACGAACACATAGCTACGGTCACCCAATTGAGAATTTTTGAATTCCTTCGAAACATTCACCGAGCCATGTTGTCCAATCCCCACCAGCTGTCTTGAGTAGCCAGGCTTGACGGCTGGGAGGTAGAAACAAACTATTTTGCCCTCATGATCAGTGAAGAGTGGATTGGCCTTCTTCACCTCTAAGAGACAAACAAATCAGAGAGCTCAAATTTAACAATTGTGATTCACATCTAACAGACCAATATTGTGTAACGCAATTTTTCCCCATATTCGGAGATATAACTGCAAAGGTGTGTGACTGTAAAAGCCTCATATGTAATCAAGTGCTAAATCTAACGAGGTGATGAGAAGAAATCTGTCGGTGAAAGACAAGACATTCTCCAGAAATGGATAAATCCTCTCAGATTTATATTTCTGATGATAGCCGTTATCTTTCGAATACGTAAACCGGCCAATTTTAAGTAACCTTTATATTTGAGGCTCATTAGAATAATAGCTGTGTACAGCAACAAAACAAATCGCCTTACAAGTTTTCCAAAATCCACAGATAACGAGAGAATATGCTATCATATCCGCACATAACACATAGGAGGCCTTACAGCCCCAAAAGCACTTGCGGTAACGAAGCAACGTCACTTTTTGATTAATTTGATATCAAACACCATTGATAGTTTTCGCTAATCCGGGCGCATATGTTAACAATCTTGCAGTCTTCAGACATGTTTCGCATATAACAGATATGACGCCTTACAGCCCCAACAGAACTTACGATCGAAGAAATCTCATTAATCAAAATATTTTATTTACTTCCTGGTTTTATCAAGAGTCCATAAACAAGAGTGATCTCTTTTCTATGGGCCAGATTCGCGGCGTGCTGCCTACATCATTCAGCTGCAGTCCGCGCACTGCGGAAAATCAAACTCAGCACTTTCCCTCTGGTTTGAAATGAACTTTTGTACGAAACTGGAGTTCACTCGCCAGAATTGAGAAATTGCGTAGGTACTGCAACGTATCGAGTAAAAACGGATGGGCTCGTACGAGAAATTGTGAGTTTGAATGCATGCTTTCAGAGCGTGATGAAGGCAAATTACGTAATGAAAGCAGCGTGCCGCGCACTGACCCATCGCCACAGTTGCATACTCTTGTTTGTGCACTCTTGGTTTTATTCACATGTCTTACAGCAGTTCAGAATCATCTAGTTAGAGACCTGTGACAAGGCATGCTTAGACTGTGTATGTACATACTGAGCTGGCATGTAACCAGTCATGGTTGACAGAGGTTGTACATGTACATTGTAACGAGTAATGGTTGACAGTGTTTGTGACCAGTCATGGTTGACAGTGTTTGTGACCAGTCGTAGTTGACAGAATTTGTGACGAGTCATGGTCAACAGAGGTTGTAAAAGGTCATGGTTGATGTAATTTGTAACAGGCCATGGTTGACAGAGTTTGTAACAAGCCATGGTTGACAGATTTTGTAACTGGTCATGGTTGCTGCAATAACAGTAACGTCATAGCTTACAGAGGCTGTAACGAGTCCTGGCTGGCAGAGGCACTCGATTAAACACCCTTGCGGAAAAGCAGCCGCCGTGTACAGGATTCCCAGTAAAGAAATCATATGTGTGGAATGGGTGCACCGGATCCCCAAACTGGCATCACATGTGAACGTATCGTGGAAGTGTTACTCGATGAAGGAGTACTTCGTTGAATTTGTTTGTTGTTTTTGCTTTGTTCTTGTTTTTTTTTTGTTTATTATCGTTTAGCTTCCTTTTTGCTTGTGCGAATATTGTTCTTGTTTCGTTTCCTCGCGATTTTTTTCTCTCTGTATGTTTTTGTCATAGGGCGTTGGCATAATCAGTTTGGCACAAGCGAACCTGGGCAACCTCCATCTAATGGGGTCCCCAGCAACGCGTACTTGCATATAATAATATTTTTTACAAGACGGCGGAGGCGGAACATACTTTAAAGGTACGTTTTGTTCGCAAGTATCCACGCAAACACACGTCCAGACAAAATATGGCACTTGTGCGAAAGTATCCGAACGTTTTCGGTCATTTCTCATCAAGGATTTTACAGGGAATCGCTCAAGTTGGAAAGACTAAAACTTATATAGTGTAAAGATCATGAGATAAAAGCACTCGTCACAAAGTGGTAAATTATCAAGTTCAGCACGACACAAAACTTGAAGGAAAATAATAATAGTGCCCACAACATAGTGAGCAGATTAAGTTACATTGTTAACACCTCGACGAGGAGTAACACCAAACAATTGTAGCGACAAGACATTTTCTTTCTGTACGCAAAGTTCAGGATCCAACTTACGGATATACAAAGTTTAACTCGGATGGTGAGCCGATATAGTTATTATGAAGAAAGCAAAAGGACAAAATGTTACGAGTTATGACTAACGGTCCACCAACGTAACCAGATCTTATACAGTCAGCGAGTGCGACAAAACGGCACAAAACTGACAAGGAGTGCTGAGATATTCGGCGACCTGATACCTAGCTCCAACACTTCCCCAAGGCGCAAACCAACAAACCTTCCAACTTGGAAGGCTCAAGTTCGGAAAGGTCCAAGAGGGGAAGGAAAGCGCAATGAAGAAGAGCACAAGCTACGCATCACGGCAACAAAGAATGCCGAAAGTTACTGGATGATGACGAAACTAGTAAGACTATTGGACAGACCGGCCTTACTACAACTCAACGACTTTTGTCGCACTTGCTGAGTGTATAAGATCTGTTTACGTTGGTGGACAGTTTGTCATAACTCGTAACATTTTGGCCTTTTCCTTTCTTCAGGATATACAAAGCTTCTAACACAGCCAGCTGCAACGCACATCTACCACGTAACAATATTGAGAAAACATTATCACTGTACAACTCACGACAATTGGTACCGGCTGACAGATGTTGCTTGATTGACGAACCTATGGAGGAGCACCATGTCAGTGATCGAGTGGCTCAAGGAGATACCCGACAAACAGCGCCACAGGTTCCTATGCTTTAACGTGGTAGAATTCTACCTGTCAATTGGTGAGCAGCTCCTCCGTCAGGCCTTATCGTTCGCGGAGAAATTCACCACGATCGAGCCGCATGAAATGGACATCATCTTTCACGCCCGGAAATCGCTCCTATTCCACGATGGCCGCCCTGGATGAAGGACAAGGGCGACATGTTTGACGTAACAAGGGGAAGTTACGATGGCGCCGAGACGTGCAAACTTGTGGGCGCCTTTCTTCTCAACCAGCTCTCAAGCCTCGTTGATAGATCCGCTATCGACCTCTTCAGAGACGATGGACTGGCCGCCCTCAAGGACACCAGCCCACAGGCTGCAGACCGCCTCAGAAAAAAGATGACGGAAATCTTCAAGCGCTTCAACCTAAAAATTACCATCGAAGCGAACTTGAAGGTGGTGGGTTTCCTGGATGTCACCATGAACCTGGACACCGGGAAATTTCAACCCTTCCGAAAGCCAAATGACAACCCGCTCTACGTCAGCAAGCAGTCCAACCACCCTCCTGGGATCACCAACAACATCCCTGCTGCTGTCAACAAGCGCCTTTCCGCTATATCAAGCGACGCGGAGGCATTCAACCATGCAGCCCCCGTGTACCAGACCGCATTAAAGGCCAGTGGATACACCGAAGTGCTGAGTTTTCAGCCCGAGGCACATGAGCACAGGAGCAGGAAGGTCATATGGTTCAACCCTCGCTACTCCAAAAACGTTAGCACAAACGTCGCTGGTAGGTTCCTGAGCCTTGTCTCCAGGCACTTCCCGAAAACATCCAAGCTCGGGAAGATTTTCAACCGTAACACTCTGAAAGTGAGCTACAGTTGCATGCCCAACATGGGAGCGGTCATCAGCAGCCACAACAAGTGCAACCTGCGAGAGCCAGAACAAACCAAGGCATGCAACTGTAGAATCAAGGAATCCTGCCCGCTGCGCGGAGAGTGCCAGACGAAGGAGATTGTGTATGAGGCAGAATCTACCAGCAAGATTTACATCGGCCTATCAGAGACACCTTTGAAAGCCCGTCACGCCAACCACCTGACCTACATGCGTCATGAAAAATACAAAAAACAGCACTGAGCTCGCAAAACACGTATGGGAGCTGAAGAGCGAAGGAAAGCCGTTGATCATTAAATGGAAGGTGCGGAAGAAAAGCCGATCATACAGATGTGAGTCAAAAAAATGCAATCTTTGTACTGCGGAAAAATTCCACATCCTGACTACACCCAAGAAGCTCCTACTCAACAAGCAGTCTGAGATGGTCTCGAAATGCAGGCATGAGAACAAGTTCCGCCTCGCAAATTTCACACCTATAAAATGAACTAACCAAGTACTGTACTGCACTTTGCCTGAGCACCCATTATTATTAATAACACAATCCCTTGGCCTGATGTTGGCGATGCCACTCTGCTCACGCCTGCCCGTCACCAAACGACTCCCTACTTGTAGCGATCTCACTGGGCCATTGCCCGCCACCCTCCTGGCACCTCCACCCATCTGCTGTACACTGCCTCTCCCTCGCCTCTTTCCGTGCTTTCATGCTCACACCTGCCTGTTGACCGCCACCCTCCTGGCACTTCCACTGTCGCGCCTTGGCCCGCGCCAGCTTTCTCCCCATGCCTCACACCAGATTTAGCGCTAAATTTGTTTATGCTTGTGGCCCTATGTGTTTATAAGCATACTGTTGGGTAGACCCGAGTATCAGTTGTCTGATGATTGGCTAGCGGCATGAAACTCAGAGTTGCAACCAACCTGAACGTCCTCCGCTGAGTCTGCTATGTACTAAGCTCTGTCTCTGACATTGAGCACTCTCTGCAGCTCGGGGATCAACGAATTTGTTCTACTTGATAAATTTATTGTTCTCTCAAACTTATTTCTTCGTTGTGTTCGAACTGTTTTTGAATTCGTTTCTTTTCTTTCTTGCCCTGTGCCAGCTGCCGAAGTGTGCAATCGCAGCAACATCTTTGAATTATTTTTGAATTATTCCATCATTGATCATGTGATCACGCGCGATTGTTGCTAGCGCTAGATCCGCGGGATCTGGTAGCCATGCATACGTGTACTTCCTCCGCGTCATCGAAATTGTCGCAGTTTGACTTTTGATATAAAACGTGGTGTTTACTCACCAGCACTCGTACCAGAGGCAAGGAATCGGACATAGGTGATAGTCATTAGTATAGGGTGACGGCAAAGTTCTATTTTCTGTTATTGGAAGCTGGAATTTTTGAACTAGACTCAATTTCTTCGCTGATGTCGCTGCGATGGAAATTCGACTCGCTGAGATCAGTTAGGCGTTGCAGCCTGCACATTTCTCGTGCTAATGGCCATTCACTCAAGCCTCATCACTGTTTTACCTTAGCTGGGGTGAGAATGACTTCGTGGAACAAGTAGCAGCGCTTGGAGAAATATCCAGGGGTCAGCAAACTAAATGCCTGCAACAGCGGTAAAATGTGTTGCTCTGGCTGAGACACTCAGTACATGATTGTACCTGCAAGAGCGGTGTGTACTCTACACGTAGTGCTAGTGATGCACGCGCAGGTGCCGTACCATGGTATACCAGTGATGCTGAAAAAGAGGGCGCGCCGGACGTGATAGTTCACTTACCTGCACGAGCTGTGACCACACAGCTAAAATAAATGGGCATGCCCCGGCTAAAAAATGTTCTTTTCAAGATCGAGGTGATTCCGCCGACGGTAATCAACCGGCCTCGCAACGATCGTGTATTCTTACTAGGCTTCGTTGGTCATCCAGATCATCCAGAGCTAGCAGACGACAAGCATAGCAGCTCTTGTCCTGTGGAGAAAGTCAAAGCGTTTGAGATGAGGCACGACCAACTTTCAACCTTCCTTGAAATATTTCGGAACGATATTTTTGCGTCCATTGACATCAGCGACGACGAGGACTTCATCTCTTCATGAAGACTCTCAGTCCAACTGTCCTGGAATGTTACTCTAGTCTTCAGACTATCATACTGTGTAATAATGGCTTAGCTTATGGAGTTGTCAGTAACAAGTGACAAGTCACTAGTCCAACTGCGACAATTTCGAAAGTAGTTTGACTTGCCTGCGATAGTTTTCTGTGATCTGCTGTTTTGCACTGGAATCGCACTTGTACTTTTGACCTCTTCACACTTCTCCTTTTGGCAATGCGTGTCCTGAATCTCTCCGCGAAGTTTGCGAAGATCCCGTGCGGGGCTCTCACGCACAGTGCGGTGCAGTACGGAATTTTGCACTTTTTCTTTTCTTGTATCCGTTTCTGGTTTCCTAGCACCTTTTCGGGACTGTTCCTCTGGGCAAGAGGTAGCCTTGTCTTGGTGGCTTTCTTGTTCATGGTAGAGTTTTTCTTTGGTGCTCATAGAGTTTGCTTTGTCTTTCTTATCAAATTTACACTATCTCCATATACTAAGCACAGCTTTTGAGTGTTTTGGAGTGTTGGTGAAACTACAAGGACGTTCTACCTACCCTTAGTAAAAGCAACCTTATCTATTTCTTTCAATGCCGTCAATGTGAAGATCGTTATGTAGGTAGAACCCTTCAGCACCTGGGCGTGCGCATTCGTCAACATGTGCCGTTAAGTTTTGTTCCGCTTGATGCACGCGAGATGACGGGACATTGGAAGAGACAACACCCAACTGAGCCAAGAATTGTATTTCGTTAATCAAGCAACAACAGTCAGCCCGTACCAATTGTCGTGAGTTGTAGAGTGATAATGTTTTCTCAATATTGTCCCCTGTGCGTTGCATCTGGCTGTGTTAGAAGTTTTGTATATCCGAAAGTTAGTTCCTGAACTTTGCGTACAGAAAGAAAATGTGTTTTCATGACAATTGTTTGGTGTTACTCCTCGTCGAGGTGTTAACAATGTAACTTAATCTGCTCACTATGTTGTGGTCACTATTATTATTTTCCTTCAAGTTTTGTGTCGTGCTGAACTTGATAATTTTCCGCCTTGTGACGAGTGTTGTTATCTCATTATCTTTACGCCATAATAAGTTTTAGTCTTTCCGAATTGAGCCATTCCCTGTATCTTCCTGGATGAGAAGGGACCGAAAATGTTCGGATACTTTTGACAAGTGCCTTATTATGACTCCGTGTATGTTTGCGTGGATACTTGAGACCCAAAACTTACCTTCCTTTTAAAATAATAACAATAATAGGAGGGACTCAATCTGCGGACAGCATGCAATATTAGGAAGTATGATGCGGACAAGTTGAATTCAATGATTTCAATCTCACCTGGTGTAGGTACTGGACTTTTTTGCTGCTGTGCGACATTTTTGTTAGCATTTTGAGAAGTGGTGTCAGCATCTGCATTAGCACCAAAAGCAGCATCAAGAAAGTGTTTGGAGGAAAAGCACAAGGCACAGAGTATGGAAACGTCAGTGGGATGTCATAACTGCACACAAACGATTAGAATTTAGGATTATGCAATATAGAGATTATTATGAAAGGAATTCGGGTGGACACACCCATTCTCATAGCGCTGCACATCACATCCGAACCAGTTCCGTTCTTTTTACAACATTTCGGCACAGGTAATACCAATGAATTCAGTGGAAGCCACACAAGAGCAGTATGTAAACGCAGAGTGTAGCGCCAAAAAAAGATGCGAATTATGTCACCTACCGCATTTTTCCGGTTGTAAGTCGACATTTCACGACTCAAAAGAGAAGGAGAAGGGATGGGGGTCGACTTACAACCCGGATTCGACTTATAACCGGGAACTATCAGTATGAAAGGGTTTGCTCCCCACACTGGAGCTCGTGCTATTCCGCTAGTGTTCACGAGGTGTTCGTGGCGCTGAAAACGGAGCGTCTCTGTAAGTTTGTATCCCTGGTGATGTTTGTGCCGGGAGAGCACTATATAAGTGGTGCTCTTCAGGCACAATCTTCCTCAGCCTACTCAAGCTCAACTGATGAGGGGTGAATTCCGCGAAACAATGTGTATTGAGCAGGGAGTGGTGCTTTCTTGCAGGTTTGCCGAGTCGAAGGTTCGATGGACTTCTTGTGTGCTCTGGATGGCAGTCGTGAGTCAGTCACGTGTCAAGTAAAGTAGGCGGAATAGCGCGAACTCCAGTGTGGGGAGCAAACCCTTTCTTACAAATCATCGCCGAAGTCGCAACCACTACTTTGAACTATTAGTATGTGTGTGTGTGTGTGTGTGTGTGTGTGTGAGAGAGAGAGAGAGAGAGACGGAATGTTTGTGTGAGATTTGGAGAATGTGTGTGTATGTAAGATTTAGAGAATGTGTGTGTGAGATTTGGAGAATGCGTGTGTGTGTGTGTGTAAGATATAGAGAATGAATGTGTGTGTGCGTGTGCATGTGTGAGATATAGAGAATGAATGTGTGTGTGTGTGTCTGTGTGTGAGAGATAGAGATTTAGAGAATGTGTGTGCGGATGCGCAATAATAATAAAATATTTGAACTCGGATGGTGAGCCAATATAGTTATGATGAAGAAAGGAAAAGGACAAAATGTTACGAGTTAGTAGTAGTAGTAGTATTTATTTTATTTACCATCGGATGCCTCAACAGTGATACACACAACTCTTAAGAGGGCCGATAACGGGATAAGTGGAAAGGAAAGGAAAAGAAAGAAAAAATAGAAAAAAAAATTGGAATTCAGACATCAAGCAGTACAGTAATCAAACACCAAGTCAACTTCAATCTTAGTACAAGAACTATCAGAGTTATGACAAACTGTCCACCAATTAACCAGATATTATACAGTCAGCAGAAGCGGACTTGGCTTAATTTCAGTGTATTCTCATGCATTGTTCTTTGGCCTTTGCACGCGTGCTGTGGCATAATTATTATGTCTCCTTTATTCACTTCTTTCGAAGGCGGTAAGCCAGACCCACCGGGAAATATTTCCATGGGTGGGACAGCAAAAATAAAATGAAAAAAATAAAATAAAAAGCCAAAAACCAAAGGGACAAGAAATAGGGGAAGGAAGAGGAAGAAAGGAAAGAAACTCAGTCCAAAATCCAACATCTTATTATCATGGAGTTGGCTTTATTTCACTCACGTTGGCATGACATGAGGTAAGAACCTCATAACCGGGCCTAACGAGACCAAGGGTAATGAGAGAAAAAAATAGCAAAATGGGCAACGCAATGAAGACCGAAGCAAAAAGGATTGTAAAAACCAAAGCAAAAATACTGAGAGACGAACAGAAACAGAAAGGACATATTCGAATACAAGAAGATAGAGGAGGACAGAACATATTTTAATACAAGAAGATAGAGGAGGACAGGACATATTCGAATACAAAAAGAGTGATCACAAAAATGGACTACCTACTACGAAGTACTGTTGTGCCCAGCGCGGGCTTGCGACTAGTTGGTTTGGAGGTGACAGCGTTGCGAATGACCAAGGGTCCTCGACGTCTGTCTAACCATCCAGGAGCAACACTGACTCACGCTGCTATCTGGTGTTCACGAGGTGTTTGTCGCGCTGGAAACGGAGCGTCTCTGTAAGTTTGTATCCCTGGTGATGTTGTGCCTGGAGAGCACTATATAAGTGGTGCTCTTCAGGCACAATCTTCCTCAGCCTTCTCAAGCTCAACTGATGAGGGGTGAATTCCCCAAAACACTGTGTATTGAGCAGGGAGTGGTGCTTTCTTGCAGTTTTGCCGAGCCGAAGGTTTGATGGACTTCTCGTGTGCTCTGGATGGCAGTCGTGAGTCAGTCAAGTGTCAAGTAAAGTCGGCGGAATAGCGCGAGCTCCGGTGTGGGGAGCAAATCCTTTATTACAAATCATCGCCGAAATCGCAACCACTACTTCATATTATTATTATTATTATTATTTAATAAGGATGGCGTAACTCCTCTGTAGCCTTGTCATGATTTCTAATTTTCTTTCACCGCCCACGGCCGCACAAAGTCCTTGGCTACAAAAAAAAACCGCAACGAAAACTAGCACAAGCTACAGTCCCAACGGAACAAAGAATGTCGATTGTCGCTGGACGATGACGAGACCAGTAGGCGATTTGACAAAACGGTCTAACTACAATTCGAAGCAGCAAAGCAGCACACCACCCAACTTGGGTGGGTCGAAAATATCAAAGATAATTTAAGAAGGAGAAGCTTTGCGAGAACGAATTGTACAAGCCAAAATCCAAACTCCTACAGTACTCCTCATGCATGACATTGTGATGGACTAGTTGACTACAAAACAAGTTGTTTCACACAACGTACGTTTCGCCGTATGATTCGTGACGGCTCATCAGGACAATTCGTTCTCGCAAAGCTTCCCCCTTGATTAAAGATATAGACCGAACTGCTATTATATAGGGGGTTTCCATATAATATATTTTTAATCATTCAACATCTACCTTCACTGATGAGCTATGTATTAAAGAAACAGCTGTCTGAAGGAATTTATCAATATCGTCTACGGAAGGTGCTCGCAATGGTGATGGTTGTGTGCAGGAGGGTCTAGTCGGCTAAAGAGCGCAGTGTGGTGGTGGAGGTGACTCAACATTTTCTTCAATGGCCGAGAGCTCTGTCGCACCCTGTAATATTATTACTATTATTATTATTCAACACAATAAATAGAGTAAGCTGCGCACTCAGTACAAACACCATTAGAGAAGCTTGTTCCTAAACGTTTTCGTCACCATCACATCAGAGGATTACTGGCAAATCAACATTAGCTCTAAACTCAATATATATCCGCACAATGCAAGGAATAATTTAGACCCTAACTAGCGCGAGAAAATGAGAGGTGAAAGAAACACTACTTTCTAGTGGTGAATTTATCGCATATGTTGTCACCTGATATCGTTGATTGATGTAATGTTTTTTTTTCTGAGCCGGCAGGCTCTAATGTAATTGTGCGTATGCGGTACTTGAACAGAACAACAAGGTCCTTGCATATACTGGACGACTCACCAACACAAGTATAATTATAGACAGTCCCGATGCAGCCACTCTGGCACCTACGCTCATTCTTTGGTATGTTTTCACAGCTACTGTGACAGAAGGATTCAGGTAGGTCTGCAACAAATCACAAGCACGCACATCAACCAGCAATGAAGTATTAGGTGTTTGGGCAATACGAGGGGCTGCATGTGCCTCAAGGCAGAGAGGACTCCCTTTACACGAAGTTTTATGATAGGTGGTGAACTATAACAAGATCATTATGTTGTGGTGTTGGTTACTTTGGTAGAAGTATTCGTACTCCATTTCCAGCATGATGAACACATTGCCTTGTGATGCCCCAGTTAGGAATGTGAGTCTGACCCACTAATGCAGTGATGCAAAACAGACACCAGAAGTTAGCCTTTCACAACGCTGTCACCTCCAACAAATAGACACAGCTTCACCACACAGTGAGTCACTGTCAGCATCCACCTCTGGTGATGTGTTGACAGCTTGATGGCTATGTAATGTAGTGCTGCCGGAGAACATGTTTCCTAACCTTGATCAGTCTCAACTGATAACGGATGAGTTACCCGATATCATGTTTAATTTACATTGTATTTTTTATTTACGGATTCTCCAGAGGTAAATGGATATACCTATCATGGAAGTCTCTCCAAACCAATAGAATGATAAAGAAAGAAGTTTTTTTTTACAAGAGCCACGAAACCTCGTCATGTGTGAGCCATGAATAAGGGGAGTGGTGGCGTGGTCTGGGATGCTCTGCCGACCTTGGGTCTCGGCTTCATCACAACCAGGCACGCCAGTAGCAGAGAGAGAGAACGAGAGAGAGAGAGAGAGAGACAGAGAGAGAGAGAGAGAGAGAGAGAGAGAGAGAAAGTGTGTAGTGAGTGGCTTTACCTCACATTAATTAGAGAATAATTTAAGGTGGCTCGTACCTCAATCGAAATTTAGTCCTTTGAGCATCCTTCTGCACAGGTTTGAAGTAGAAATATTATGAAATATGATTACTTTTGCCCCTCGCGGATTCGAACCTCCCCGGTTAAAACTTTTCTTCTTCTTTTTCAGTTATGGTTTTGACAGAATAGCTTCTATAAGAGAAGACAAACCTTAGCAAGTGTGCAAGTCATACAAGAAGAGTGAGCCGTTGTGTTCTAATTAGAAGATCCAGAAAAGAAGAAATAACTGATCTATGTATCTCTTGTAATATCGTCATTTTATTATGCAACACGAATTTTCATATACTTCAATGATGTACATAGAACTCTCCTCCTCCATGCGCTCTAAAGCCGACCATTGCTACCCTCGAATACATTTTCTCACCTGCTATCTTAGAATTTTCAGAAGAATCCACGAAACTTACTTTCTTTTATGTAGTTCTTGACCTCTATGCTTGCAGTGAAGTCGTAGTAAGCTGTCATGAAATTCCTTGGGGTTACTAATTCACACAACTGGTGATTCAGGCGTAAATTCTTGGCGCGGTAAAGGGAACTGGACATAGAACAAATAGGATTGTAGGAAAGCAATCATCAAGAGTAATCAGGTCATGTCTTTCAGTATATACATTTATTACATTTACCCTTCCAAGTTGATTGATCCAACGGGGAATACAGGCTTCTTGCCGAACTTCGCACTTGACTGACTCACGACTTCCATAGCACACACGCGTGATTATTGTGTATTGAGCAGGGAGTGGTGCTTTCTTGCAGGTTTGCCGAGTGGAAGGTGCGACGCGCTCCTCATGCGCTCGGGATGGCAGTCGTGAGTCAGTCAAGTGTCAAGTTTGGCAAGAAGCGTGTGTTCCTCGTTGGATCAACAAACTTCATGACTATTACCGCCGAAGTCGCAACTTCTAAGTTCGTATTGTTGTCCCCCACGCGGACGTGCGACTAGTTGTTGGAGGTGACAGCGTTGCGAATAGCTAAACTGGCTCTTAACGTCAGTTCAGCACAACTCCATGAGCAACTCATACTGCTACCTGGGGCTTCAATAGGTGTTTGTCGCGCTGGAAACAAAGCGCGTATGTAAGTTTGTATCCTTGGTGATGGTTTGACCTGGGGAGCAGTTTATAAGTGTTGCTTTTTAGGCACTAAATAATGTTCAAGAAAACAGAAAAGGAGTGTCATGCCAGCAGACACCTACATTGTGAATAAAAAAAGGCCGAGAGAAACAACAACAGTAGGCACTCATCTGTGCGCACTCAACTGATGAGGGGTGAATTCCCCGAAATACTGTGTATTGGGCAGGGAGTGGTGCTTTCTTGCAGGTTTGCCGAGTGGAAGTTGCAGCGTGCTCCTTGTGTGCTCCGGATGTCAGTCGTGAGTCAGTCAGGCCATTGGGTAGCCTTATCGAGAAGTTGCTCAAGCTCACTTCCTAAAAATTGAACTTGCTCGTAACCTTGTCCATCGGGCAAAGCGGATTTTCTCACAGTGAAAGTGGATAATAATTCAAATTCATTGTTGTCCACCATGGTTTAGCGGTACAGAGAGATTTTTAACAAACATTGTGTTACTCAATCCACGTTCACCATACTTACAACCAACGAATAAGAGGACTGTATGTGATAAGACCCGACGGCAGCTCGCTAAAGAAATTATGGCCCAAATTCCTGCATTACAAAGTGATAGAGAGGACAATAAATAAGGTCTCTTAGTGATAACCCTGCTCACCTGAATGTTCCATATCAATAGCGCAGCCACCACCCTAATGGGCAAAGGGGCAGGGGCAGTTCCATAGTTAAAAACCTGCCTTAAATACCGCTTAAATGGAAGATGTGCTCCTCAAAATTCTACCTCAAGCAGCCAAAGGTAAGTGACCTAAACGAGCCAGACCAAATACGAACTTGTGGTATTTGTGTAGTTGTTGCGGCATGCGACAGGCGTGTGGCTAACAACAAATGAACAGGTACCCCAAAAAGGCGGTGGCGAGCCAATCAAGCAACGAGCGCATGTGATGCTGCCAAAGCCCTTGCCACTACTGGCACCAGCTGGTGGTTGGGGCTGGGGTGGAATCACCTGCAGTGGATTAACTTTCTATGCCTCCACAACAAATCAGCAAATAGTGCAACATTAGCGCAAGACGGCCCAAATTTACAGGGCAGCCAGTGCACACCAGTTTCACTTGTGCATCAATGCCTCGTCTCACAAGTAGAAATCATGACGTAGCAGTTGGGCACTCGGGCATTTTAGGTATGCATTGCAGTTGGAAAATCAAGAATTGACAAAAAAATGTTCTCTTTGGGACAAAGCCTGGGCCCTCCTGAGAGAGGTTTAGATTTTTTAATGGAAGCGTTTCACAGAATAAAAAAAACTCACTTGCACTAGCTGCCCGCAGTGTTATAGTAGGTAAACAAGGTCCACACAGGGATGAAAAGAACCAACTTTGAGTGAAATCGGAAATTTGGCTATACCGGATGATGTTTGTTCATTCCACACATTAAGCCACACCACCACATTGCGCTCTTGGCCGATCCAAAATCTGCACTCACTTCATCATCACCACAGCGAGGACAATTCCGGTATATAGATTGATCTTGGCAATGACCCTCCTGACTGCTGTTTCGCTCCTCCTGAGCTCATCAGTGTCGTTATCACCTGACCTTGTTATCACTTTTGTCGCTTTTGTCACTTAGGGTATGCCAAATTTATATTGTTTCCATTGGCACAATTGCGCCAATTTAGCCCTATAAAGATCAGTCTATTCTTATTATTCTTTCATTCAACATCATATGTCTCCACTGATGAGCTCAGTAAGAGCGAAACAGCTGTCTGGAGAGTAATTGTCAATATCAAATTTATAATATGGTCAGCATGTTCGGACCATGATAGCTTAGAGTCAAGAATGATTCTTAGGTGCCTGTTAGATGTTGCAACTTCCAGGGCCTGGGTGCAATTCGGAAATGCCAAAGGTGCAGATGGAGGACATGCAGATATATACAACACTTTTGGTCTTCTGGACATTGGGCTGTAGCTTCCAGATCTTCATCCAGTTTACCACCTCTTTGATGCCCTGCTGGAGCGATACAGTTAGTGAAATGAATAGTAACAATCAAGTTGTCAGGGATGCGAGTGCGTGTGCCAGGCCTGGGACCATAAGTGACCATAAACGTGATGTGAACAAGAAGCGGTGAAGTGACCGTTGGTGGTGAAGGAAAGACAATGGAGATTGGTGATGGCTACAGTGAGATTGATGATGTTGATTGATGATGGTGATGATGTTGATTGATGATGTTGATTGATGATGTTGATTGATGATGGTGATGATGTTGTTCCCACCGTAGTGGAAATAACGCCCACCACCGTCTACACACCCAGGTGCCCAGTGTCAACACTCTTATCCCGTTTTCTAGCCCACATCCGTGTAAGCACCCACGCTTCCTGTGTATGTACGGCACTGTAGTATAACTTCGTTTGTACCCAGCTCATATTAACCCCCACTAATTCCTGTGATCTATCACTAGTGAATATATCTCCATATTCACCACTTTAACTTTGGGTATGTACTTTGCTATATTACCCACTTAGGGGGTGATTATATGTGCAGCTCCAGCCCGGGCTGGTCAACAGGCGGGCCAGCCCGCCTGCAACGGGATCTCGGGGTTATACACAAATCCACACAAAACCTGTGGTGCGTTAACATGGCAAGCGGGCTGGCCCGGCGAGGCGGGATCCCGCCTCGAGTCACCCGGGATCCCGGCTAGGCGGGCCAGAAAAAGCACATAATAAACAAACCAGCCCGGGCCAGAGTTGTATTATTATGGTATCGACACTGCGTTCGTACTGCAAAAATAGGTACTTTTACCTCTTGAGGGAAGTTATAAGGAGGATTCCCGATATTGTCTTGAAAATCTAGGAAGCTTTTTGTACAGAAACAAGAAGGACGTGCAATGAGCACTGTTTATTTGTCGACATGCATGATTTACATTAAAATGGAAGGGGAACTACTTGCAAAATACTTTGATATGGACTGCTAAAAATGTGAAAAACAGGAAAAAGAAACGAGGTGATACAACACACCAAACATGTGTCACAGCGCGAAAAGAAATCAGCAGAAGAATACATTGTGTGAGAAAAAAGTTTTTATGTTTTTAACCTGAGTATGGCTTGCAGCCCTGCGTCTCAGCCCGGGGCAGCACATTACAGTCGTAGTGTGTTTGCTGCATACTCACAACGGGCTGGCGTCTGCTCAGCGCATATAAACTCACTGCGGGCTGGCAACCAGCCCGGCCTTGCACATGTAAACACCCTTGGCAGGCTGGCCCGCTCGCTCCAGCCCAGGCTGGAGTTGCACATATAAAAGGCCCCATAGAGGTTGTAAAGTTTCAACTTTCAAGGGACTTAAAAATTTTCTCTCCAATTGAAAAAGAAAAAAATTGAAGAGAAGAAAGAAGTTCCAGCAGGAATCAAACCTGCAACCATAAGATTCCCAAGCACCTATCTTGACCACCCAGCCACCAGGGTGTTGTTGGAGATGTTGGTTGAAAGATAGGTCTTAGTTCTGGAACACTCAATGCTACCTACACATAATAGTATACTATAGTATACTGGGATACTAAAATAGCTATTTCGGACCAGTATTTCAGGCCAAAAACGAAGCTAGGTATAAATAGAATAAACACCTCTGTCTTGTGTTTATGGGAATATAAACACTGTCTATAAAAACCTCGGCTACGACTCGGTTTTTATAGCAGTGTTTATATTCCCATAAACACTACGACATCGGTGTATATTCTATACGTACAATACACTGTGTTAACCGGAGTTGTACATGCAGTAGCACAGGCTGATGGGAAAATAAATCTGATTTTACTTATCCAAAATAACACCCTGAGCCCACATTAGCGCCCAGGCCCAAATTGTTCTGGACCTTCACTAACAATTCTGCCCAGGGCCTTATTACGTGCTCTTATGCTTCGTACCCTTTCTTGAATGACCTCTCAACCCAAACATGATCGATCTCTAGTCGTTGGTGGATTGTTGGTTGGAATACTTACAAGTGAAAGAGCTTCTGATTATTTCTGAATAGACCTGAAGGCAATTCTCTCAGTTTATTATCATAGAGGCCTCTGCATGAACACAAAACAAGGCAGAAGGGAATGTCTATTCCCGTAGCTATGCATAAGATGTTACTTCAGTAACGTCTAGCGCTAGCCAGGGTTCACACAGCTTTAGTTCCACGCTTCTTTGTTTCTTTGTTTGTGCCATCTGCATGCCTGGCGCTATCTCGTACCTGTCCCACACGTACCATCAAAGACATCAATATGGTGTTGTACAGTATACGGATGTCGTACAACATGTCATACAACAGTACGATGAAATTGCGGGTGATGCCCCCATTCCTTCTTTGTTCTCCTTTTCTTAGCCAATCAATGATAAAACACATTTCCATCAGTTCTAATAACATGCATGATGAGCTAGGAAAAAAGCATAGCAAGGGGCCCTGAGCTTCCCAGCCCTCTCGTGTATTGCTTTGAGGAAAAGGTGCAGAACCTTCGAGGTTCGTGATGTACTTGACTTTTGCAGTTAGCAACTTTTGAATGTGACGTTACACGTCCAAAAAGATTTTGTTGGCTGTCACTCGGCCTCTGCATTACACCCATCTTTGTCACCATGTCACTGCTTCTAAGGTACTTACAAAGTGTCCAAGTGGGGACAATCTGCAAAGAGATCTTCGGGCAAAGCAGTCAGGTGGTTAAAATCGAGGGATCTGTAAGATCACAAATTTGATGAGAAATGTTCACACCTCGATCAGTAACAGCAGCAAACAATTGCAGAGACAAAACATTGTCTTTCTGAACACACTGCTCAGGAACCAACTTATGTATGTATGCTTTCTAACAGTGTGAACAATGCCACATTATTTGTTTACTGTGGTGTTCTCAAGAAAAGGTGTTTGTCAACAGACAACCGCTCTATTCAGTTTCTCTTCACAATCGCCGGTTGCGCTGGATGAAACAATCTTTACTATGACGTCAAAAAATTATTATGTTTCCGGCCAGTCTTGTTACGAGTGTTATATCTCAGTGCATTTAAGCTATTAGTTGCAGTCATTTTTTTCATTTTAGCCATTCCCTGTGTAATCCTCAAGAGGAGAGAACGAACACACTTGATATCTGATATGAAGTGTTTTCTGGACTGGAGGATTGCGCAGACGCATGCGAGCTTGGTCGTGCAGTTTGCATTCACCTCCAAAATTTAAAAAATAGCTCAGAAAATTGATCAATTTCCGCAATTCTTGGAATTGCATTTTTTTTAAGCAAGAAAAGTATTCCTGGCATCCCTTGTGGTAATACTACACTTTTTGTGTGGAAGGCATAGAATGTTTCCCCAGATTGTTATAGCATATGTAGATACTACATAAGGCCATGTTGTTGTTGTTGCTTTTCAATTTACTTTGCAAAGACAAACGGGCAATGGTGCCCAAATCCATGGAAGCAAATTTAACGGGGAGAGAGCTACGGAGGGAGGAAAGAGAGAGAGAGAGAGCGAGAGAGAGAGAGAGATGGGGGAGAGAGCGA
>NC_088648.1:31357144-31449644 GCF_964019385.1 Sycon ciliatum
CATAGTTTATTGACAGATCTCTAGACTTGCAGTAAAATTCTGCATCCATGATCAAGCGATTCCCAACCGAGAGAATACACTGTGCGGCAGCCATTATTTCATTGGTGATAGATAACTAAAATAGTAAGGAGAACGTGAGAGATATTAATGTGCAATGTAAAAGTGAAAGGAAAAATGTTCAGAACTGAAAGTTGCAAAAGCATTCTACATTTGTACTCGTGATCCAAATCTTTGGAAACAAAAGAAAAATGTCACAGCTAATATGTTACCGCAATTACCCTATTCCAGTAAATTTGCACTCACGCACACGTGCAGAATTTCCTATCGTCTCTCACCTTTATAGTTTTCATGACCAGCGTATTATGTTTTTAAATAATTGCCAATCGTTGAAAAATGGCAAAATATATAAGATCAATTGTAAAATAATTTTTTCCTTTTCTTCTTTTGTTCCTTTCGGTCTTATTATTATTATTATAATTTTTTGTTTTCCCCTGCATATCATCCCTTCATCATTCTGTGATAACCTGTCCTATGGGCAGGTGAGAAGGCATCTCTGCCTGTTCATTTGGTGAAGTAAAATAGACAACAACAACAACAACAACAAAATCACCCTCAGGAATAGTCCGCTTACCGTAGCACAAAAACACAAACACCTCGGAATAATCTTTCAGCATGACCTCCGTTGGACGGAGCATGTTGAATACATAGTCAAAAAATCACTCAAGTCTTTCAATATTCTTTTTAGACTAAGGTCTACGCTCACCAGTGATTCTTTATCTCACATCTATCACACATACATACTGCCTATATTCTCATATGCGAGCAATGCTCTCACACCGTTGTCACACACTTCCCTTGACAGGCTAGAACGACTCAAGCGGAAAGCCGCCAGAATATGTCTCCACCTTCCCCTTTACACACACTTAGAACACTCCCACCTTTTGCATCGCATCAAATGGCCAACATTATTTTCACGCTTTAAAGTTAAACATATACTCTTCGCGCATTCTCTGCATCACAATTATGGCCAACCACAGATACTCTCGCTGCATACTGGTAGCAACGTGCAACCTTAGTATAATTTACGTCGCGCTCGTGCTTGGCACTTGCCAACTCCGCGGACTGACCGCTGTCTCCATTCTCCCCTGTACAAGGCCCATCATTACTTTAATTGCTTGCCCACCCAGCTTCGCGAAATCCCTTCTCGTACTCCCTTCAAATCCCAGATATTCGTGCTGTTGCACAACTCTCCATGCTTGTGTAGCGACCCCCCCCCCCTGCCCGTACACTAAAAAGTTTCATGCCTGAGATGGCATGAAACTTTAAGTTGTGACTGATCAAGCCATCTGTTGTTCTGACTAGTGTGTACATGTATATACAAAGCTTCTAACGCAGCCAAATGCAACGCACATCTACCACATCTACCACGCGACAATATTTAGAGAAAACATTATCACGCCTTTACAAGTCATGATGATCAGTACGATGTTGTTATTATATTGTCTTTACGCTATATAAGTTTTAGTCTTTCCAACTTGAGCCATTCCCTGTACAATTCTTGATGGAAAGGGAACGAGAACGTTGGGATAACTGGCAAACTAATACTTGCCTTCGGTTGGAAATAATTATTTCATTCTCAATCTTTATTCACTTCATTACCAAGTTTCGAGCTGCGATTCAAAATCAATTTACTCTATTCTTGCTTTGTCATTTTCTCATGTCGCTCTTAGATCTTTATTCTTTTTCTTTCCTTCTTTCTCTTCTTCTTTTGCTGAGAGCCTTCTGTTCACATATTTTCTTTTCATCTGTGTCCCCAGTCCTGGGTTACTTGGACTTCATTCGCTTCCTTGTCATTGGACATGTACAGTCCGCTCGGTTTGCGAATTCAAATAAACACAACCACCACCAGATCATGAGATCGCTTTGAACTGTAGATGTGACATCATAAGCCACTAAGTGCACTATTTTTTTTTCTGCGTGGCAGGTTGTAAATCACTGTCCCTAGCGAAGATATGGCGGCGCCAGTCAGCTCCCGTGCTTTGGCATTTTGGCATTTTTGCCAATGACTTCTGTACAATTTCAAATTTGGACTTCGATAAGAATTTCAAAGTAGTAGGCCACTACTGTTCATATTAAATTTTCTTTCCAAAACTCAACACTTGCAAGCCAGTACCAAGGAATAGTCAATTGGTGAGTGGAGTGTAAACACAATATCTTGATAACACAAGTAAAAATCCTTCACCAGAAGTTGCCTTACATCATTTCCAAGCCTGGGGAGAATGTGCCATTCAATTTCTCTATATGAAGATTAGCTAAATTCCTAAACAGACATAAAAAAGTAGCAATAAAAGTAGCAATACCAGACATTATGGTAATCTAGCTATTAGCTAATAATGAGTGCTTTCAGAGACATTTTGTGGTTGATGTTTGTTGAGTGATGGAATTATGATGTTTAACGGGCAGCAATTTGCTAACCGCTTGAGAAGTGCTGAACAGAACCAGCTGAATCGATATACCACTAAGGCTGTATTGAATTTGTCACAAACAATAATGTTTGAAATCGGTGATGGGCAAGAACTGAGCAGTGATTGCCATAAAAGTAAAAGTCTTTCGTAGCATGTTATGTGTGTACAGTGTGTGTACAGTCGGTACGTGCACACCCAGTTTGCCCTTCACGGTATGCTACCCGCCTACAGCATAAAAACCCAATGAACCCTTCGTGCATGTTTATTTTTTATCATTATATTTTTATGGATTACCCAAAGGCCGAGGCCTAAGTCGAGGGGTCTCCGTTCATGGCTTACTGGGAATATATCTGCAAAATTGTAACATAGATTGAGAAGAGGAAGGGTTATAACAAAAATGCATACTGTAGAAATCAGCCATAATATTCGTTACTTTGTTACAGAAACTCTAGAAGGAATATAACCAGCAGGTTCAAAGCGGGTGTTGGCAAAGATGGTATGGACACGAGACACAAATCGATGACTATTTTGGGTGGTTCTAATGTCAGTGGGGAGGAGACCAATTTCGTCTCAGAGTTTGGAACTGGACTCGTGTTTGGAGCGCATATTGTCAGACAATGAGTAGTGTGGTTGGCAAGTTATAGGAAAGCAAAGAAAGTTATAGACTCCAAACGGTTGAGCAGACAGTTGCCTAAGAAGAATTCAGTTGTACCCACATGGATCCGGCAGAAAGCACAGCATTGCAAGTAATAACCTGAGACGCCCCTGGGGCATGTGCTCCGTCCACGCTTTCACCATACCGAACCTCACCCTCCTCACATCACAGACATTCCTTGTTTCTCTTATACTATAGCTTTGCAATGCAGTGACACAGTTGAAATATACACGCCCTCGCGCAGCTATGCGGTGCTGTCTGCCAAATCCACACATGGTTATAATTGCTGAATTCACACCTGTTCATTAGCACATCTTTACATTATCAACACTGAAAACCTTAAAAGGTTTTCATGGTGTTTTGCACTTGGTTGTCTTGCTTCGCTCCAATCTTCGTGCCTCAGGTCCACTTATTAAGTTTACTCCTTTCAATACAAAAAGTGGTTCCCTATTCTAGGTATTCAACAGCATCTACCTTCACTGACGGAAGATTTATACTCGAAACAGCTGTATGAAGGAAATTAGTACTAACGGATGTGTCGCTTTGCTAGTAGTGTGCCATGGCAACATGGCCGCATTTTCTCATGTCTCTTCCTACAGAAAACTGGTGCACTTTGGAATTGTCTCCCACCCCAATTGACAACTTTAGATTCCCTAACAGAATTCAAGCGTCATTTACGTATTTACATTGCAAAGTATCAATTCGACTGCATTGGTATCCCTTTGATGTGCAATCATTGATTTACATGTACACTGTACACTGCTTGTTCTTTCACTGTATCTTTTGTACAGCATCTCTCTTTTTCCCAACTTTTTTGCACATTTTCTCTTTTTCCCAAATCCAATGTTCAATGTAGATACACAAATAGGAGATCCCCCGATAGGCGTCAGCCTTTGGGTAATCCTGAAATAAAGATTATATTATAATACATGTCGAGGTTGGATGGAGAGTGCAGTTATGCTGCGGCGTTAATAAAAAAGTCTCGGCAGGGTCGAATGCTGCAGATTACACCGTTATTAATCTTATACTTCCTCCACATCGTTAAACTTGTCGCATCGCACATCTCAGGTTACGTTTGATTAATAACATTCCCAAATGGGAATCACTTGGAATCAATCGGAATCATTCTCGCCCGTTTGGTTGGTCAAAAAAGTGCGTTAGGTTGGTCCCATTCCAGAATGGGAATCGTTAGACTGATTCTTTTTGGAGAATGATCATTCCACCTGACATGCTGGAATGAGCATTCCCATTCCGGAATCAAAAATGATAATGGTTGCCACGAGCCAAACAATGTAGCATCCGGTTCAAGTGCCTCCAATCATGAACTCAGAAGTACCTTGACTCTCCCAAGGCAACTACAGTCGGGTAAAAGAGAAGAGAGCCGTCGTTCCACAACGACATAATGGAATTGTTATGTCAAGTTATTCCTATTTGATTCTGGTGCGTTTGTTTTGTCAGATGATTCCTACCCATTCAGATTCCAGAATGTTTGTCATTTACATTCTGAAAATCCCCAACCAAACGCAACCTCAATGTTCGGGACTGGCTTGTCTTTGCCGGATTCTGTGTTCGAACATTGCTACAACCCTCCCTACGCAATGTCTATTTGCTACGGCAGCCATGGTGGTTTGAAGAAAGGCTGAGGCTTCCTGCAGCTTCATCTGTGAAAAGAATTCGGGTGGACACACCCATTCCCATAGTGCTGCACATCAAATCCGAACCAGTTCCATTACTTTTACAACATTTCGGCACTTGGCCATCGTCAGGTAATAACAATGAATACCGTGGAAGCCACACAAGAGCAGTATATACGCAGAGTGTAGCGCCAAAAAAGATGCGAATTATGTCACCTAGTATGCAGAAGGGCGGGGACAGAGAGAGAGAAAAGGCGCAACTAGCACATCGCGGAGGAGAAGCAGCAGAAGGTAGCGCGCATTGTGCTCTGTGAATGGCGTTAGAGTGGAGCGCCAAAAAATAAAATGATGCGAGTTATGTCACCTGTATACAGAGGGGGGGGGGGGGAGAAGGTGCAACTGTGCACATCACGGAGAAGAAGAGCGCGCCGTTGTGCTCTATGAAGTGAGGGTACATGCCAAATAATTATGGTGTTAATTCAAGCACAGGAGGGGAGCACCGAGCCCCATGTGTCAATGCACTATGAGGATAAACTTCCATGCCAAACTGTTACCACCAGGGACGCGACGAGTTATCAGGAACAGAATGAATTTGAGTGACCCGCCTCATATTATAATTATTCAGTGATATTGAAGTAGCAGCAGGGGAAGCAGAGAAAATTCACAACAAATCCCATCCGATGCTTGTGTTCACATGGGGCTTGGCATCACGAATCTCAATCGCCTCGCGCAGTTTGCGACGGGCTCGATCAGGCTCTCTTGCTATGGTGAAATCCTGATAATTCGAACCTCAACATTCCAGGAAAAAACTTCTAATTATCCGGACATTCTAATTATCCAAACATGAACCCAAAAATTCCAGGAAAAAACTTCTAATTATCCGGACATTCTAATTATCCAAACATGAACCCACCACTCAATATGTACGCGGTCCTGGAAAAACTTCTCATTAAGCGGTATGTTCGAAATAAGCTATATTCGAATTATCAGGATTCCACCTGTACTTCAACTGCAGAGAATGCACTTTGCCCATAGTTAAGCTTACATCCAGGGTGAGTGGTACGAAAATGTTGGCCCCATGGCTTGTCGAGTTCCTGTCGTCTTGCCTCACCATTATGTTCTTCCAGGCGAGTTTCCAGAAAGCGGCCAGTGTCACCAACATATTGTTCCGGACATTCTTTGCACTTCAGCTGATATACAACATTCTTCTGCATACATACATCCTATTCCCCGGATATACACGAGATACACGGCCCCTTTGGGCGACCTCTCTTTTTCGGTTGTAGCGGATTTGCAGCCTTGACACATAGAGTAGGATCGAGGGCGAAGCGACACAATGTGCGCCTCAGGCTACCAGTGTGCTCATATACGACTCTAACCGGAATTTTATACATTCTGATTGCTTTATTCACTGCTTGATGCACTTTATCTGATTTATATGGAAGCTTTAGAAATGCGCAGCATGGGTTGGCATGGCGACGACGCTTTGGCCTTATGGAGGCAGTGCGTGCCTCTTCAATGATTCTCTCTGGGTAATTGTTCAATCTTAATTGTTCATGAACCCTCGCTTCACTTTCTGCACGCATTCTGGTCTTCGATGAGAGCCTCTGAGCTCTTAGGAATTGTGACGAAGCAATTGCCAATTTGATATGGTGGGGAACTGCCGAAGCATAATCAATGAGTAGACCACTAGCACATGCCTTCTGGTTACACTCTGCGTAACGCCATTCACAGAGCACAATGGGCGCTACCTTCTGCTGCTTCTCCTCCGCAATGTGCTAGTTGCGCCTTTTCTCTCTCTCTGCCCCCCCCCTTCTGCTGCTTCTCCTCCGCGATGTGCTAGTTGCGCCTTTTCTCTCTCTCTGCCCCTCCCCCTTCTGCATACTAGGTGACATAATTCGCATCTTTTTTGGCGCTACACTCTGCGTATATACTGCTCTTGTGTGGCTTCCACGGTATTCATTGTTATTACCTGATGATGGCCAAGTGCCGAAACGTTGTAAAAATAACGGAACTGGTTCGGATGTGATGTGCAGCGCTATGGGAATGGGTGTGTCCACCTGAATTCTTTTCACAGCCATGGTGGTCTCATCCAAATTTCACATTGTCAATTGTCAAGCCGCACCCAACCACGATCATTGTTCACCTTCAGATGGCGCCAGGGTGCGAATATGGATGGTGATGTGAAGGGAATGAATGGCGCTGTGGATGGATGTTGTAATGGTTGGTGCAATGCGTCGTGCTTTCCCCGGGGCTTCTGTGATGCACAGACCCTCTCTTTTCTGTAATGCTCCTGGAATCGCTCCCGGACACATCGTTTCGTCTCTCCCACATACTCCTCTCCACAAATGGAACAAAACATTAATGTTTCCGAAGGTTAACAATGATCGTGGTTGGGTACTGCTTGACAATTGACAATGTGAAATTTGGGTGATGATCACCGTATTTTCGCCACTTTCCTGTCCTGTGTACTTGTTCACGCAATTGTTATACAGGTTAGCACGATGTTGTAGGGTAAGTGTAGTTTGGCGACGGAATCACATCTCTTTTTTTGTCATAGTCCCACCACTATTCACACCTTGTTTTCAGGCACCTTGGGTTTTGGTGTGTGTCTTTTGTTACACATGTGTGAGTGTGGGTGTGATTTGGAGTGTGAGCTTGTGTGAGTGTGAGTGTTGGTGCGAGTGTGAGTATGAGTGTGGGTCTCAGTGTTTTTGGCACGTGCCTGGGTTTGGGTGTCTGTGTCTGCGGTGCAATTTTAGCACTTATGGGGTGTGGTTTCGTTCCACTTTGTGTTGCCTGATTTAGGTCAACCTCACTTGTTTTTCTTCTCAATCTTGATGGTGGCTCCTAGACAAAATTTGATATAGATAGTTGTAATTTGCATTGATTTGAAGATGGTGTGTGTAAGGTTTTTCATACTACCTCCGACAAGCGAAACTTGGCGCGTTTTTTGTGATTTTTGTGTTAGTACCACAACTAACTGATTTCACAAGACTTTACAAGACTTCACAAGACTTCACAAGGCTCTGTTCCACGACCTACTAGTACTTGTAGCTCCATGCAATCGGGTGGAGGAAGCCAAGCGAAGAGCTGGTGAGTGGCACATGACTCAGAGTTAGTCAGAGGCAGGCCGGTCTCTCTTGTACCAGCAGAACAGTGCACGCGTACATTCTGCGAAGGAAAATCGTCGTGCTTTCGCGTTTCAATGCAAAACCAAGGAGTTCACTCTCTCTCTCCATTTGATCACTCAGCCAGCACAGAGTCCGTACGTCCATGCCAAACAATCCTGGTGTCTTTCAATAGCCTCCAGAGTGATGTGTCTCTGTTGGCTAAGGGAATTCGCCAGGAATTGCTGCAGGCAATTATTTTGGACTGTTGGTGGGAAAACCCGGCAAAAACATTTGCAGTCCAGGCGCAGGTACGTGGTGGTGTTGCACAGTTCTTACCACGTCAACCTGGAATATGGCGGCGGAAATGACTACCCTCGACATCGTAGCTCAAACAGACACGGCCGTTCACGTGCAGGCACTTATCAATATGGCGTTGTTCGGTGCGATTTATGTAATATTGACCCCTCGTTGTTATTTTTGGAATAGTTCAGCCCAGTCCAGTCCGAAAGGTCATACTCGGATCGACTCCCTGGTGTGTACGCACTCTGTTCCATGACCACATGACTGCATGGACACGTCGAACTACAGTCACTAGGCTAGTGCATTTTAGCGACTGCAGCGATCCGATCTTCTTGCTGCTGCGCTGTTTCTTCTTCTTCACTTGTGTCTTTTCTTTGGACGCTGTACTAGTTTGTTTTGTTTGATTACAATGATTACGAGTCAATGGACAACGCGGTCACCACTTTGTGCATGTCCTTTTGCTTGACGGATCTTCGATCTTGTGGAAAAAGAACAGTTCTCTTTTCTTCCAACTTTGCTATTATTTAGATATTTCCTCTGTTGACTTCTTGCTGATAGTTGTGGCATGTCAATAATAATAATGTACCAAACAAGTCTTGTCCTTTGTGTCCTGTGTCCAGGGGAAAGGAATGGCTGTGATTCCGTAACAGCAGTGTTCCACTTTTACGTCCTGTATCCTTTTCTGGCTGGTGAGCTCCTTTTGCTGTTTTGTCCTTGGAGAAAAAGGCTTGCGTTTCCCTTGGTTATTTGGAAGTCAGTGGCTGTTTGACGACCCTCTAAGATTATGTATTTGAAGTAGCAACAAGGTAGAAATATCACAATTCTCTCTTGCGTATCATATCCGTCCGATATCACCAAAGCGTCATCAATAAAGGCGAAAAAGGAAAAGGACAAAATGTCACGAGTTACGACTAACAATTCGTCGCACTCGCTGACTGTATAAGATCTGGTTACGTTGGTGGACAGTTAGTCATAACTCGTAACATTTTGTCCTTCTCCTTTTTCACCATTATTTAATTTGTTCACAGTCCGAGTTCATCAATAAAGGCGGTTGCATTTGAAAAGCAAAATGCAAATCATCAATAAAGGCGAAAAAGGAAAAGGACAAAATGTCACGAGTTACGACTAACAATTCGTCGCACTCGCTGACTGTATAAGATCTGGTTACGTTGGTGGACAGTTAGTCATAACTCGTAACATTTTGTCCTTCTCCTTTTTCACCATTATTTAATTTGTTCACAGTCCGAGTTCATCAATAAAGGCGGTTGCATTTGAAAAGCAAAATGCAATTCCCATATGTCACGTGATTGTTGTCTTCGAGTCGACCAGTGACAGATCAAACTGCGCCGGCTGAAAAGCGCGGTTCTGCCTGCTCAAAGGTGATGTACAGTCGACCTACTCTTATAACCTCTATAACGATATTACCCTTATAACGATATTTTTCTACCAAACCAAATCACTCCATTGATTTGTGTATTCAATGCCTTACCTCTATAACAATATTACCCCTATAACGATATAAAATGGGCTGACCAACCGACATTTTCCATTTTATAACAATATCTAGCAGAGAATATGTAGAGCCCTCTATCCAGGTAGGGCAGGCTTCACTTGGTAAGTCGCTGGGACATGACGAAATGCAATGGGGGCACCACTGGGCACCTTGCTCTGTACATACTGGGCATGTACGTCAGTATTATGATATGAAGAGTTTAAAAAATGAACAAAATCCATGCATTATGACGTATGTGTATGAAATGAGCCAGTTACCCCTATAACAATATTACCTTTATAACAATATTCCTCGGTGTGATGCAAATATCGTTATAAGGGCAGGTCGACAGTAACTAGATCTTTGCCTATCGTCAAGTTCGTCGTCACTTGACGACAAGCAGGAACGGAATCCACTGTGTTTATTGGCTCACAAACTTGGCGTGTGTTACGTAAATACAAGGGCAACGGAAAGAGTGAGTTTTGTAGATTTACTTGATTGTATGGTCTGTGCGTGCATGCATGCTCTTTGGCTAGGGTGTACAGCTGAAGCGTCATTTCATGAAGGTTTTATTGAGCTGTCACGAACAAATTCTAGAGAAAGTGGTGATGTGATGTGTATTTGTCACCTCGCCGCATTTTCAAATATTTTTTATCATAGTATTTCCTTTGTACTAGTCCAAATCTCAGTGAGACGAAGATTTGTTATGATTGCCACACGAAAGCGACGTTAAAATCCGTACTTAGTGTTCCGCTGGTGTCGTTGTAAGAGTGCGTAGACATTATTTCTTTCAAGTGTAGTATAATAGCAATAAAGAGAACAAATTCTGCAGTCATCACCACACTACAACGAAGTCATGAAAGGTTACTAGAATTAATTTTCTTGTCACATTCATCAGTCGAAAGTCGTGACTGAAGAGTAACCATGCTGAACAATGACTAAAATTAATATACATTAAATGATGTATTACGAGAACAAAATACAGTGCCAAAATAGAATGAGGGAAGGTGAGACAATAGAATTGAAGTGAGAGCTAAGTGCAACGGCGGGTGAGAAACTAATTATAACGCTAAAACTGTGTAGTGAGACAAACAATCAAGCTGTGCACCTACGAAAACAATTTTAACGCAACTACATGCTTCTTCTGCTTACAAAGATCAGGCTTATGCAAACGAATACAAACAGCCTCAAGTACTTTCAACAGACTAGCATACCGTGCACGACAAAGAACAGAAAAACTAAAATCATCATACACCTGCAGACACTTAGGGTGAGACGACAAGTGAAGAAAACGGCAGACTTCTTACGATCACAATCACCATCTGATTCCTCGTCTCCAACAACCGCAACCTCGTCCTCCGTCTCATCTCCCAACTCGTCCTCAGTTACTCTTCAGTCACGACCTTCCACTGATGAATGTGACAAGAAAATTAATTCTGGTAAACTTTCATGACTTCGTTGTAGTGTGGCGATGACTGCAGAATTTGTTCTCTTTATTGCTATTATAAAATTGTTGTCTCCACGTCGATTATTTGCAAGTGTAGTATAATAATATTATCAGCAATAGGTATATTTGTGAAAAAAGAACACATTAGTAGAAAGGACGGGTTAAGAGATGCGACTTTGGAGGTGACAAAAAAGACGCGACATTCCAACAATGAGCAATCGGCCATCAAGAGTCATCTGTCCGTTAGTGATAGTTGTCGCGAGTTGTACAGCGATGATGTTTGCTCAGTTTTGGCCACTGGCAGATCTGTATTGCATTTGTCTGTGTTTGTCCCCTGAACTGCTGTATTGCAGGACATTTTCGGACGGAATATATTTTCGTACGATTTCGTACACGCCCTCTTTTGTACTAAAATAAATTCCGTACTTAAATTTGTTCCTGTGAAGTTATGTACACTAAACATGCGTACCGCAAGCAAACAAGTGCATTTAGCATGCACCACTGTACGAAAATAAAATCCGTACGAAATGTCGAAATTCGGCTTTGTCCGAAAATAATTCCGTCAGAAAATTTCCTGCTATACAGTATGTGTTCAGAAGGAAAATATGTTGTCACATCAGTTGTTTGGTCTTAATCCTCGCGAAAGTGTCAGGAGTGCTTCTCCTCACTGATGCATTACGTTTAGTAATTTATTCACCTTCAACCTGTGTTTGACTGTTCTCCTGAAGTAATTTTTTTCCACACGTATAGCATGAGGCTATCGATCCGTGCTTTTGATGTAGCTCTATAAATTGCTGTGTTTTGACATTTTCCATTATTCCCTATACTTAGCCATGATGAGAAGGGAACGAAAACGTTCGGTTACCAAGTTGGTTTACTTGAATGTGTGGATTGCGTCGGTGCTGACACCTGTTCTTTCCAAAACACATGAGAATGAGTTATGCAGCAACTATCCACGGCTGTAGGAAGATGATAAACAGTCAGAAAGTTGGATAATAGGGCACAAAACCCATTACCACACTTTCTGACTGTTTATCTTGTTACAGCCGTGAATAGTTGCTGCATAACTTGTTCTCATGTGTTTTCTTCTCTTCTTTTTTGCATTTATTACTGCGTCAATATCCGAGTTAAAATTGGTGTATTACATGTACACTTGTATAATTTATACATGTGCAAGCAGATCAATAATTATAGCAATGCATGATACATGTGTGCCACTTGAAAGCAACAGAGTGGAACTACTTACAAATGTTTTAAGAGGTACAAGTGGTCAAATATACCAGGATTAATACTGGGCAGGACAACGCCGTCAACAAATCTGAGAGTGGACAAAAACAAAATTTAGATTGAGTGCATCGGCATGCAGCAATCCGTGACTTACTCTTTGTTGCAGAGGAAACTAAATACCGTGCTAGCGTGATTTGCACCCCTGGGGAACTATTGATGGAGCAGTATACAAGAGAGGGCAATTTTCGTTGGTACATTCACGTTGTTATGCACCCTCTGTTTCTCTAAATTGTCAGGAACGAACGAACACACGGCACCAGGACAACTATTGCTTCTTAATCCTAGAATTATCAAGATTTCAACTACCCTAGCCCTTTAGGAGCCGCCCCATACTTGAATGCGTCGTAAACGACGCATTCTAATGCAAAACTTCAAAAGATCGTAACTCAGTCCAATCTCGCTCAAAAAAAAAGAAACTCTCACCTGTCGGGAGAAACAATTCGCGAAGCGCTGCGAGCAACGGTTCCCGAGATAAATCACTCGTAAGTTGAGCCGCGATCTCAGCAATTTCAAAAGCGCGCAGTGCAACTTTAGTATTGAGATTTTTGAGACTTTTCGTCACGCTGGTTTACTCGAATTTGCACGGGTTTCACTGTTGATATTGTCAAGAGTACACAGCAAAAAAATTGGAACTCCACGATCGAGTAGAATGAAATATCTGGAGCGGGACGCAATTGGACGCATTTGGGGCATTTTTCGTACTGTCGCTGCGATCTAGCGCTGGATAGACGGTGTGCTGGCAATCATGATCGACCTCATTCTCTTCCTCTCGCGGAGACCGTTCCAGGAAGCCCTAGATTGTGAGGATTGAGTGAGTAGAACTGAAGCTATGATCCGAGGAACACGAAAAAATGCAGATTTTTGAAAATTTCCTGTGGCTCTTAAAGGGCTAGAATTGCCGGAGGCATCATATGGCTCAACGGGACTTAAACATACCTGCTTGGTATTATTTTTGGCAATATGTGTAGAAACGGAAGTCCTTGGGGTAAAGGGTACCTTTTAAAAGAAAGAACCAATAATTACAGGTGCACTATCTTGGAAATCAACAGCTGGCACTGCGCGCAGCGAAAGGGCGACCTCTGGTCAGTTTATTATAAGAGCATTTGCTTGCTAGGCTCATGCTACAGACTCTACATTTCAGTCCATTACCCCTAATATGGCGGCTGCTTCGCCAACTTTCTTGATTTTTCTGAGCATGGTTGGTCAATCTTTCACTGTTGTGATAAATAAATGTACGAGCGAAAGGAGAATATGGTGTCGCGACTCATAGCAAACACATAATTGCCGTTCGCCGTCGTGTCTGGAGACCATCTTCGTGATCAAACCTCAAGTAGTAGAGTAGTCCCTGGAAACTATTTTTGGGGTTTTACTTGATTATATGTAGTCCATTCTTATCCAGCTGAAGGGCCGTCGGCAGATTATTGCGGGTACGGAGGACTCCTCTTGCGGAAAGTTGCGAAACCAATGACATGATGTTGCCTTTACTCAAAGTAGAGTCCTCTGTACTTCCCTGTTTTCCTTCCTGCCTTGTGCATTTGATCACGACATGGATCAGCAATGTCTTCAAAGACAACATCGACACGATGTGCCATTAGCCGGAAGAGGTGTTGTGCCAGATCAGTCCGTGGCCGTGCTCGGGCAGATGGCTGTCACAAATCGCCGGAGCTGCTCCTGGTGAGCAAAAGCTATTTGGGCTACATCCATGCTGACTAAACAAACAAACTTTCCGAAGTACGGAATTATCAAAGTAAAAAATACCTTCAGACGAACGGAAACACTAAAACTATCCTCCAACGAACGGAAACACCAAAACTATCCTCCGACGCCGAGACCGGAAACACAACAACTATCCTACTATGAATGGAAACACTACAACTATTATCCGACGTGCGGAACCATTACAACTATTCCCCGACGAACAGAAATGCCGAGTTCTCAACCCTGCTGACCAACACCACAGGGGTGGAGTCTCAAGAGCCTGACAAACAATGCTCAAGACAAGTTCTGACACCATGTAACAGGAAGCATACTAGCAGCTCCAGTCGACTCAACAAATCGAACACGCTCCTTCTGGACTAACCAAGTCCTAAGGCGGAGCCCTTGTCGTGGCCAGCTTCATATTTCAGAATCAATGCAGGGAGTCATATTCGACTCCCTGGTGTGTTCAGAGCACGATGTCGGAGGTAGAACAAGAATGTGTAGAAATAAAGTGTTTTCCTAAAGGTGGATAGTGTGTAGAGTAATAGTTGTCCATTATGCATGAATAATAATAATAAGTAATTCGGGGATCACCATACAGAGCATGCAGAAAGAGTGTAAGTAATTATGTGATTGGAAGGCCAACGGGAATGGGAGAAGAAGACTCTAAGACCATTCCCGTCACAAAGCAATGAAGGAGAAACACACAATTCTTGCGGAAATTGACACTTGACTGACTCGCGACTGATAATGTCATGTCAGTGTGTTTGCCTTTTCACGTTGGCATCGGCCTGAGGCATGAGCCTAGCCTTGGCTTGTGCTCCACCCAATGTTAGACATGATGCCAGAAGAGAAAGGGAGTAAAGACAGGATGGACGGAAAAGAAATGCAGCCCGGGTGTCAGAAAGGTGAGCCCTCCTTGCCAAAGAAAAACTTACACAGCTGCAACATTCCTGCATCCAATAATATTGTTCCCACGGCATTGGCAATGTCCGCAAAAGGTCACATTCTGGTCAGGTTCCGGCTCAGCCAAAGCCATCTTGGCCATACAGATCAACATCTGCAGAACATATTGAAGAGGAAACAGAACAGGGTTGGAGATTCATATTTCCACTTCCAGTCGTCGTCGTCAAACTAGTCGTTGTTGTTTAAAATCTCTATTCTCAAAATACTTGGCGGCCATTTAAGAGATAATAGAAGGATATTTAAAGCGCTTGCCTTCCCCTCTTTGGTCTTTCCATAACCTTGAACCTTCCAAGTTGGAAGGCTGTCGGTTAGCGCTACGGAGATGTGTTGAAGTTAGGTGTCAGGACGTCGAATGTCTCAGTACTCTGTCAGTTTTGTGCCTAGTTATTGCACTTTCTGACTGTATATAGTATCATGTTACAGTGATGGAGAGTTACTCTTAACTCGTATCCATACGTCCTTTTCTCTTTTACATTGGCTGGCCCATACATTGATCGAACACCGATGTTCGATGGAGTAGGCATTTTGAAATTATCATAACTTGGTGAAATCTCAGTCTTTTGAAGAGATCGAAATATGTAGGTTAAAGAGAAAACTCTCAGCTGTCGCCTGGAACATTTTTCAAAGCGATACAAAGAGCGGTGCCTGAGTTATAGCACTCGTAATGTTGGTCCCGGGAAATTTGCGCTCAGAGCGCGATGCGTGGGTCAACGGCTGGGATTTTCCCTGCTTACGTCACCTGTTGACAAGGCTGCACCGATTCAACTTCAAAAGCAGGTTCCCGGCATCTCTACGAAAAAATTTGAGTTTGATACGAGCAACAGGAGTGAAATGGTGGGTAGAGATAGATATAGAGCGTGAGCCCAGCGCTGGTGGGCCTTCCCTGGCTTGCAGCGCTGGGCCAGTGCCTCCCGTGGAGTCGAGTGTACGCTCATTGCGCTCCTCTCGCCAAGGCCTTTCCAGGATGCCCAAGATTGTGGAATTTGTCCAATGCAAACTAAAGTTACGTCCGATTTAGGTACAGGTTTAGCGATTGCGTGGGCTTGTTTGTATTTTAATCGGCCAATAAAGGGTTAACAGAGGAGCTCCACGAAAAAATGAAAATTTGATAGCCTGTAGAGTTTCGGGCGCTGAGTCGAATGGTCTTGGTCCGAAGTCTCTACGAGAAACCGTTCTTGAGATATTTCAATTTTAGCCACGCCCCGTACCAATGTATGTGTGACATCATTGTGGCATGGTGCGAAAATACTTGGATTTTGAATCTCATTTTCTTCAGGACGAAAGTCACTACAGAAAGTAGTTTGCCAAGTCGCCTGAGCCGCTGCAATGCCAAATTGTTGTGTTGTTGGTTGTGCCAGTATCATATCATCCTCCTGGGGTTAGTTTTCTCAGATTCCCAAAGGATGGAGACCTGGCAAAGTGCCGAGATGTTGCAATGCGTCGTGAAAATTTCAAGCCTATTTTCGCAGCACGAGCTATGTTTACTCGCTGCATTTATGATCCATAGGGACTTGAGAGCTGAGTTTTGACGAGTACGCCGTCCAGGAAAGCCCTCATCAGTGTACCAGTGCCCGCCGAACAGTGAGCCTCCAGCAAAGCGAACTCAACAAGATGCAACTGAGAAAGCAGGGCGAGATACGTTCCATCAGGATCAGAAGAGTACATCACCCCATCAAGTCCGACTGCAGCTAGCTGATGAACGATATTACCCCAGTAACTTAGCGCATACCAGTACTCAAACTGTGCACATCTGTCATCAACTGGGACGCAAACAGACAAACCCCCAGCAAGTACGAAGGTTACAGAACTGTTTGCTTGCGATGTGCAGGCTGCATGCACGACGAACTGTCTCACCAAATCCTGCCAAACTGAACCAGTGTAAGTTGATTGCGTGGATATGTCTCTATTTATAACAGCTACCCTACTTCTAGGCATGGTTGCATGAATATCATATCACTCAGAGCAGTTGTTAGAAGTCTGGACAGCCTAGGAATAGTGCAAGTAAGGTGAAACAAAAAATTATTCCACTCCGAGTTCCACGCTTACGGGATCACCAGGCAAAAACATAATTTCGAACAAGGAATGGGTTCTGGTTGTTTATTATTATTATTAAAAGCATGTCCGCGTAGGTGGCGGGGGTGCCACTTTCGCTTATGCCATTCAGGATTGATGTCTGAAGAGTAATACGATACAATGAAATGACAGAAGTGACGTCAACAAAAGCCGTTAGCAACAACACAAATATGACTAATGGAAAACTTCATCCAAAGTATAAAATAAAATAGAATATGCATACAACATGTCTGGTCAGTCCTGTTAGGTGGGGCGGGCTCCACGCCATGCCTGTCGGTCCGCTGCCATTGTGCGGACTGCGTCAACATCTAGCGGCTGGTGGAGGGTAAGTCCATGCCATGATAACAGTTCTGTCTGCAAGACCGTTACCAAAGTCGTCCGAGGTCGACCCCTGAAGCGTTCAGTGCCCTCGTCGTTGGCCAGGCGAAGATACATATCCACTGCCAACTGTGGAGGAGCAGTTGGGGCCAAACGAAAGATATGGCCAGTGAGACTGTAGCGCTGCCTTGTGATCATCTCGCTGATGGGGACAGCTCCGCAGCGCTTATACAGAGTGTCATTGCTAATTCGTTTAGGGTACCGCATGTCGATGATGCTCCTTAGCTGGGTCCTGTGGAACGAATCCATTCGCGCGAGCTCCGACATCGGTAGGCCCCAAGTGCCGCAGTTGTAGGTAAGGACTGGGATGACGTAGGTGTTGTAAAGCCTCAGCCGAAGACCTTCACTGATCTGGCGCATCCGGGTCCAGATCTTGAGGAGTGAGTTGAAGGCGGCGGCGGCCAGTTGACGCCTCCGAGCAGCATCTTCGGAGTCACCCAGGAGGGAGCCTAGTATGCGGACAGTACGCCACGTTTCTTGGTTCCTATCGGGAAATCGGGCGACGGTGGTATGCTCTGTCTTGGAGGGATTAACGTTCAGGTTCCATCTCGCAAGAACTGCTGGAGCTTGTTGTTCAACTTCACTGAGAAACGTCTCATCCCGGCTCACAAAATCAACATCGTCCGCGTATGCGATATCCAGCGGCAGGTCATTGTCCACAGCAGGGCGAGATGGCAGCTCCTGTCGTAGGTCCCGGAGAGCAGCCTCCAGGTAAATGGTGAAAAGCACTGGAGAGAGACTGTCCCCTTGAGGGAATCCGATATTTGTCTTGAAGGAGCTTTTCGATGCACCTTTCACACGAGGTTCAAGCCAGGTTTCAGTCAACAGTATACGGATCATTCGGAGCTCACTTTCTTGGAGGAAGGATTCAAGGATCCTCATCAGGACATCGCGGCAGACAGTGTCGAATGCTTTACTCATGTCAATTCCCAATATGTGGATGGACGTATTGAATCGCTGCGTCATACTACATAGCCATCTATGGCACCACACCACATCACTTGTGCTGCGGCCACGACGAAAAGCACTTTGGGATGTAGCCAGGTACTGATCAACCGCTGGCTGTATCCTCTTCAGCACAATCAGGGACAGCGTCTTTCTCAACGCCGAGAGCAGTACGATAGGGCGCGTACTAGTAAGCGGCCCTAGTGGTTTACCGGGCTTCTGCAGCAGTATTAGGGTTCCTCTGCCAACTTCGAGTGGGTCATGTGTCTCAATAGCTCGGTTCAAGATGTCGGAAGTCATCTCAGCGACAATGGGAGGACTGTACTTGAGTAACTCTCCGGAGAGATGGTCAGGGCCTGCCGCTCTCCCGTTATTCAGGCTTTGGAAGGCCCTCCTAACTTCGGACGATGTGATTTGATTGGGGAGAGGGCTGGGATCACCTAGGAATTGTGGAATGTCAGGGAGGGATTTATCATGGAATTGGCTTTCATAATGCTTGATGATGAACGCCTGCTGGTCTGCAGGGTTGATAACGACCCGCTGCTTCTCATCATGAATAATAGGCTGGCTGTACGGTTTTCGCTTCAGTAGCTGGACAGCACGGAACATCTTTGCCCCACTATCATGCAGTCGCTCCAATTCCTCTGCTTGACGATCCAAGGCTCTCTTGGCACTGTCGGATGCGATATCACGAATTTCATGCATTGTGCGATTTCTTTGATTTTTTAGTGACTGTCTTTTCTGGTCATCCCTGCACTCTCCAATCGCCAGGCGAAGATCTTTCTCCTTGCGTGACAGCAACTCAATTTCAGGGGAGAAGTTATGGCGGTGATGTTGTCTCTGCTGAGTGCCGGCCGAATCCAGTGCTGATTTGCTGAGGACTTCAGATAAGGATTCCCAGACTGCTTGGGTGCTGTTGGCTTCTGATGACACGCTGCACTGGACCTGGGTCTCCACAGTTCTCTTGTAGGATTCCTGAATTGCGACATCTGAAGCAAGCTTTCCAGTGTCAGGGCGCATGTTTTGTTTGCAGTGGTCTTGCGTTGGTGCATACCCAGAACACCATAGAATCTCGACATGTCCAGTCTCGCCACAACTAGGCGATGGTCGGAGAATACATATGTTCCCGCATACGACCTTGCGTCTGTTAGAAGGGGACTCTGGTTCTGACGGCAGCAGATGTAATCTATCATATTGTAAACAGGAACACCGGAATTGTCACGGCAAGGGCCTTGCCACGTTGTTTTATGTCTAGCGCTGTGCTGAAATGCTGTGTTGCCAGCGAACAGGTTGTGAGCTTCAAGGAAACTAGCAAAAACTCCACCACTCAAGTTTCGTTGACCGCGGCCATGGCGTCCAAGAAAGGACTCGCCACTTTTGCGTATCCCTAGCTTCGAGTTGAAGTCACCAGCTAAGTTACGAACAATAATCCACTGGAAGCGTAGTCAGTCACGGCGTTCGCCAAACTGTCAAAGAACTCACTTTGTTCATCCGGGCTTGCCCGCAGCCGTTCTGTTGTTGGACCGTAGGCGTTGATGACCGTCAACGATGATTTTTTGCTATTGGGAAATTTGAATTGAATACCGGCCGCTCTGTCAGAAATACGCCAATACAGGCTCATACAGTCCTTGAGGGCACCTCCAACGGCAAAGCCCATACCGTAATGCCTGCACTCTGACGGCAGGCAGATGATTCTCGTTCCGTTGCCCAGCGTTTCATCAAAAGAATTTACTATTTTCGTTTCTTGAAGACAACAAACATCGACTCGGTACCTCGCGATATCCCGAGCAAGCTGCTTCCGCTTCACCTGACTAGAAATACCTCTAACGTTGAAACTTCCTATTGATACATTCTTTAGACCAGTCCTGAATGAAGAAGACATTCTTCTTTCACGAGAGAGCGGAGTCACCCAACTCAAGGAGTCATCCCAACTCAACCTACCTTCACCCAGGTCTGGTTGTTTGCGAAAGAAAAGTAAGTGAAGACCTATTGTGCAAGGAATACAGTGGGAACTACACACAATAAACACATGCACTCACACCTTCAACAACATGCGCGCACGCGTGTGCGTGCACACACACAAACACAACAACACGCACATATACGCACCCACATGCTCAAACTCCCTCGCACGCACGCTAGCCTAAGGATAGTACATATGCTGTAGTAGTGGTGTACTTAGTGAAATGACTATGTGTACATCTGATGACGCCGCCACTCCATGCCAGAAGACAACAAAAATCTGCTGAACATTTTTGCTCCCATCTCTTATGGGCAACACAGGGAATGAAATGAACAATGCAATTGAGAACAAGAGTCGTCCTGTACGGTGAAGTTTCCATTTTCCCATACAGCAGTATATTGTCTTAGCAAGTGTGTTTTCTCCACATTCTTTTTGCCATGCAGGTATATCACAGTGTCATGCCAAACTACATTCTCAAACGCATTCGTTTCTCAATTCTGGGGATGATTGGACACGCACATCTCGCAGCTCTTGACGACGTCAATGTCAACCGTCGTCACAGCACAACCAAAAAGACCGCGATAGGAAGGTATAAAGTCCAGTTCTCAAAGCATAAAGACGACTGTGGCCAAATAGAAAATTATACGACAGAAAGAGCTATGAGTATGTTGACAAGCTCATGTGTGAGGTGGTAGTGGTTGCAAATGGCAACCTCGATGTTCCTGCCTCGGAGAAGCGTGTTTCCCTGCCAAATTCCAGGTGGAAGCCTCCTGAGAAGCCTGAGGTGGTGCAGGATTTGGATATCTTTGCCTGATGGTATTCACAACGCAGGCTGGAAGACGACAACGAACGTGCTTGCCCAATTTGCCGTGTACATGGTGTGAACTGCCTGTGTGCCGCATAGCATAGAGATCTACACAAACACAGAATGTCATAATTATGGAATGTGTATGATGAGTGCTTGTACACATACCATATTGCTGTACCGTAATAATTGTTATAGTCAAATACTCATTTGCTCTACATATGCGCTGAATTGCACCTACCGATACCTACCTGCACTTTCAGTGCGCGCGCCATACTAATTTAGTGTCCACTGGTACAAAGATGGAGGGTCTTGTAGATTTTCCCATAATTGCTGATTTCAAATTGAATTCCAATGATGTGGGGGATGAATACTGATTAGGACGCGTTCGATTACCTACTAGTACAGAGATGTCTTGGTCAGAAAGTACAGATGTCTTACTCTCCTGCCAGAATTTGTGCATTATTTTGGTGTACGCTTTCTTGACCCCATGATTGTATGTTGCATGCCATGGAACGAGTTTATTGACAAAGTCTATCACTTGAAACGATAAAGTATGGGTTCGGGTGTGATCAAATGCACCCATGGCGCTCATAAACTGTGTGCAGTGCTCTCTTCACCAACAGAACGCTACCATACTTTGCAGATCTTGTACCAATCCAAGGGAAAATGACAAAGACAAAATAATGTGCTTGAGTCATGCATGAAAACTTGTGACAACTACTAGCACTATAGAACAACGTTGTTCGTGCTATGCCTGACAACAATAAGTTACACAAAACATAACGCGCATCGATCCTCACAAGTTAAGTCAAGACATACTCGGAGCAAAGAGAAATTTGTCTGTGTCATGCATGAAACTTGTGATAACTACCAGTACAATGTCTTTCTTGTGCGACGCCTACTGTAGTGCGCCTGACAACAATAAATTTCCCCCAAAAATAAGTGTATCATGCTGATACGCGATCCTTACAAGACAAGTCAAGGCAAAGTCATTGAGGCTTACCTAATGTCAGACTCTTCTGTCACTGGCATTGGCGGCTTCTGCATGTCGAGATAACCTCGAAGAGCAGTGGTGGGCACAACCTAATGCAAGGATACGATCTTGTAATCTGCGAGGTCCGCTACGCAAGAAACCTTGGGCCGTCTTGTCGACAGCGACGGCAGCATCCTACCAGCAAAATCGTTCCCGCGGGCTGGGCATGGCTATACACTTTTGTCCACGCTCGCACCAGTCGGAGTCACAAACGAATCGAGATTCTGGTGGCCAAGCTACTCGTCTTCTGTCGGACGCAGCTGCTGAAGTATCTTCTTCCTCAACATTTGTTACACGCGATGGCAGCTCCTCAACAGAGGATCTGGGCTCCCTGCCCCAACCATACACGGCGGTGGGCTGTTGGTTGTCCTCACTGGCCTCAGCATCGCTGCCTTCATTGCTGGGGACAGAGGATTGTTCGGAATCGCCCATCTTCCCTTGAAATACCAACTAAAATTAGTGCTTTTAGATTGGCGAAGAGAAACGACTACGCCACAATGACGTAGGCAGCCCGTGATGACGTAGCCAAATGGCCGCATGACGTCAGGGCGCGGCCCGGGTTTTTGCAATTTCAAAGTGAAATATCTCAAGAACGCTTCATCGTAGACCATTCGACTCAGCGCCCGAAACTCTACAGGCTATCAAAGTTTCATTTTTTCGTGGAGTTCCCCTTTAAGAAGAGGAACTCCACGAAAAAATGAAACTTTGATAGCCTGTAGAGTTTCGGGCGCTGAGTCGAATGGTCTTGGTCCGAAGCCTCTACGACGAAGCGTTCTTGAGATAATTCACTTTGAAATTGCAAAAACGGGGGCCGCGCCCTGACGTCATGCGGCCATTTGGTTACATCATCACGGGCTGCCTACGTCATTGTGGCGTAGTCGTTTCTTTTCGCCAATCTACAAGCACTAATTTTAGTTGGTATTTCAAGGGAAGATGGGCGATTCCGAACAATTCTCTGTCCCCAGCAATGAAGGCAGCGATGCTGAGGCCAGTGAGGACGACCAACAGCCCACCGCCGCGTATGGTTGGGGCAGGGAGCCCAGATACTCTGCTGAGGAGCTTCCATTGCGTGTAACAAATGTTGAGGAAGAAGATGCTTCACCAGCTGCATCCGACAGAAGACGAGTAGCTTGGCCACCAGAATCTCGATTCGTTTGTGACTCCGACTGGTGCGAGCGTGGACAAAAGTGTATAGCCATGCCCAGCCCGCGGGAACGATTTTGCTGGTAGGATGCTGCCGTCGCTGTTGACAAGACGGCCCAAGGTTTCTTGCGTAGCGGACCTCGCAGATTACGAGATCGTATCCTTGCATTAGGCTGTGCCCATCACTGCTCTTCGAGGTTATCTCGACATGCAGAAGCCGCCAATGCCAGTGACAGAAGAGTATGACATTAGGTAAACCTCAATTAGTTTGCCTTGACTTGTCTTGTGAGGATCGCGTATCAGCATGATACACTTATTCTTATTTTTGGGGGGAAATTTATTGTTGTCAGGCGCACTACAGTAGGCGTCGCACAAGAAAGACATTGTACTGGTAGTTATCACAAGTTTCATGCATGACACAAACAAATTTCTCTTTGCTCCGAGTATGTCTTGACTTATCTTGTGAGGATCGATGCACGTAATGTTTTGTGTGTAACTTATTGTTGTCAGGCATAGCACGAACAACGTTGTTCTGTACTATAGCTATCACAAGTTTTCATGCATGACTCACATTTTGTCTTTGTCATTTTCCCTTGGATTGGTACAAGATCTGCAAAGTATGGTAGGACGTGTTCTGTTGGTGAAGAGAGCACTGCACACAGTTTATGAGCACCATGGGTGCATTTGATCACACCCGACCACATACGTTTCAAGCGATAGACTGTCAATAAACTCGTTCTCTAGTATACCATGGCATGCAACGTACTAGCGTGGGGTGAAGAAAGCGTACACCAAAATAATGCACAAATTCTGGCAGGAGAGTAAGAAATCTCCCCTTTCTGACCAAGACATCTCTGTACTAGTAGGTAATCGAACGCGTCCTAATCAGTATTCATCCCCTAGATCATTGGAATTCAATTTGAAATCAGCAATTATGGTAAATTCTACAAGACCGTCCATCTTTGTACCAGTGGACACTAAATTAGTATGGAGCACGCACTGAAAGTGCAGGTAGGTACCGGTAGGTGCAATACAGCGCATATGTAGAGTAAATGAGTATTTGACTATAATAATAAATACGGTACAGCAATGTGGTATGTGTACAAGCACTCATCATACACATTCCATATGACATTCTGTGTTTGTGTAGATCTCTACGCTATGCGGCACACAGGCAGTACACACTATGTACACGGCAAATTGGGCAAGCACCTTCGTTGTCGTCTTCCAGCCTGTTTCGTGAATACCATCAGGCAAAGATATCCAAATCCTGCACCACCTCAACCTTCTCAGGAGGCTTCCACCTGGAATTTGGCAGGGAAACACGCTTCTCCAAGGCAGGAACATTGAGGTTGCCATTTGCAACCGCTACCACCTCACACATGAGCTTGTCAACATACTCATCGCTCTTTCTGTCGTTTAATTTTCTATTTGGCCACAGTCTTCTTTATGCTTTGAGAACTGGACTTTATGCCTTCCTATCGCGGTCTTTTTGGTTGTGCTGTGACGACGGTTGACATTTACGTCGTCAAGAGCTGCGAGATGTGCGTGTCCAATCATCCCCAGAATTGAGAAACAAATGCGTTTGAGAATGTAGTTTGGCAGGACACTGTGATATACCTGCATGGCAAAAAGAATGTGGAGAAAACACACTTGCTTAGACAATATACTGCTGTATGAGAAAATGGAAACTTCACCGTACAGGACGATTCTTGTTCTCAATTGCATTGTTCGTTTCATTCCCTGTGTTGCCCATAAGAGACGGGAGCAAAAATGTTCAGCAGATGTTTGTTGTCTCCTGGCGTGGAGTGGCGGCGTCATTAGATGTACACATAGTCATTTCACTAAGTACACCACTACTACAGCATATGTACTATCCTTAGGCTAGCGTGCGTGCAAGTGAGTTTGAGTATGTGGGTGCGTATGTGTGTGTTGTTGTGTTTGTGTGTGTGCACGCACACGCGCGCGCATGTGGGTGAAGGTGTGAGTGCATGTGTATAATGTGTGTAGTTTCCACTGTATTCCTTGCACAATAGGTCTTCACTTACTTTTCTTTCGCATACAACCAGAACCCATTCCTTGTTCGAAATTATATTTTTTTGGCCTGGTGATCCCGCAAGCGTGGAAATCGGAGTGTAATAAATTTTTGTTTCACTTTACTTGCACTATTCCTAGGCTGTCCAGACTTCTAACAACTGCTCTGAGTGATATGGTATTCATGCAACCATGCCTAGAAGTAGGGTAGCTGTTATAAATAGAGACATATCCACGCAATCTACTTACTTACACTGGTTCAGTTTGGCAGGATTTGGTGAGACAGTTCGTCGTGCATGCTGCCTGCACATCGCAAGCAAACAGTTCTGTAACCTTCGTACTTGCTGGGGGTCTGTCAGTTTGCGTCCCAATTGATGACAGATGTGCACAGTTTGAGTACTGGTATGCGCAAAGTTACTGGGGTAATATCGTTCATCAGCTAGCTGCAGTCGGAGTTGATGGGGTGATGAACGTATCTCGCCCTGCTTTCTCAGTTGCAGCTTGTTGAGTTCTCTTTGCTGGAGGCTCACGGTTCGGAGGGCACTGGTACACTGATGAGGGCTTTCCTGGACGGCGTACTCGTCAAAACTCAGCTCCCAAGTCCCTCTGGATCATAAATGCAGCGAGCAAACATAGCTCGTGCTGCGAAAATAGGCTTGAAATTTTCAGGACGCATTGCAACATCTCGGCGCTTTGCCAGGTCTCCATCCTTTGGGAATCTGAGAGAACTAACCCCAGGAGGATGATGTGATACTGGCACAATCAACAACACAACAATTTGGCATTGCAGCGGCTTAGGCGACTTGGCAAACTACTTTCTGAAGTGACATTCAAAATCCACGTATTTTCGCACCATGCCGCAATGACGTCACACATACATTGGTATGGGGCGTGGCTAAAATTGAAATATCTCAAGAACGCTTTCTCGTAGAGACTTTGGACCAAGACCATTCGACTCAGCGCCCGAAACTCTACAGGCTATTATTTATTTATTTATTTATTTCTGCACCTCGTGGCATGTCAAGACAGCCAATTGAGTTGAGGAGAGGGTGAGACCAACCACGGAAGAAGAGAAAAAAAGAAAATTAAGAGCACGTACACAAAGTGGGAAGGGATTAGCAACTTACAAAGCAATGGGATGCTCAGCGAGCTATGCAGCGGAAGTGGTGACTGTGACTTTGTTTACTGGGAGATACTGAAGTGCTGTCTGACGAGGGTACGGAATTTGGGCATATCTGGAGCTTGTCTAACACTGGGAGGCAGTTGGAGCCACGTGGAATAGGAGGAAAAGAAAGGGGAATTTACGAATAGGGTAGACCTAGCTAGGGGGAGACGAACGCAGCTTCGGGTGGTGCCACCTGAATTGAACCAATTAAGGGACTGTAAATGAGCAGGGTGCTGGTCAAGGAAAATTGAATGCGCCAGGGTGCACTTGGAAGCATCAAGGTAATGTTGCAGAGTGGTAGTGGATGCAGCAGCATACAAGTCTAGATTTGAGGTATAACGATCAGTACGGAATATGATTCGCAGTATACGGCGATGGAGAACTTCTAATTTACCTATGTGGGTTTTGTTAATGGTGGACCAGGCAGGGAAGCCGTACGTGAAGAGGGGAAGAATGTATGATTTATAAAAATTAATCCGGCAATTTTTGGGCAAATGGGACAAGTGACTTGACATTATGCCGACAGATCGGCATACTTTGGACGACACATGATCAGCATGGTGAGACCAGGAGAGGGCGGAATCTATGACAATGCCAAGGTGTTTATGGTGGGGCGCTACAGAGATAGGGTGACAGGGATCATCGGGAAAGTGGAAGATGGGCACTGGATCTGTGGGAGGGGGAAACAGGAGGAGCTCGGTTTTGGTCACATTTGGCTTAAGGTACCAAGTGCTCATCCAGTGAACAATGTCGTTGATACAGGTCTGAACTTTGGGGTACAGGGTGGCGTGAGATGGGGAGGAAGCAAGGACAGTGGTATCATCTGCAAACAAAGAAATATTGGGAATTGAATAGGGGAGGTCATTAACGTATGTGAGGAAGAGCAGGGGACCTAAAATGGAGCCCTGGGGCACTCCGGATGTCACAGACTCGGGGTCAGATAAGGTTCCATTTACTGTGACGCACTGGTTTCGGTCCAAGAGGTAGCTAGTTATCCAGGCGAGTAGGGAGCCGGAGACACCATGGGCACGAAGTTTGGCGATCAGGCCCTTGTGCCACACGGTGTCGAAGGCCTTGGAGAGGTCGAAGAAACAGATGCAGGAGACCTATCAAATTTTCATTTTTTCGTGGAGTTCCCCTTTAAATAATATGGAGCGTTAAAAATAATACACAAAAATTGTAAATTAGCGTGTTCGTTCCCTTGTGAACTTGTGACAAAAACTAACACCCGGTGAACCCTAGTGGCACATGCAGCGCCTAGCGATGGAGGAGAAGGGATAAGTCTCACAACCACTGGCACAAGTGCCTGAAAAAACCATTAGCCCCATGCATGTACCTCTTGTGCTTGATCACAAATTTACAGTTGAATGTGGGAAGCAGCACGGCTGCAAAAACTGTTTCCATGACTTGAACCAGGTACCTTTTGCATCTCAATCGTGATGGTCTTTGAGCCACTCACTGTGCCTGTGTTTGCAATACACGTTTAAAATAGGTACTCTAATTTCATAAGTTTTAGGTGCTCAATATTTTCGGTATGTGGATAATGGGTCAGGTTGGGTGAACAGAAGATAATACAAGTAGGTACTGAGACACAATTCCCTATTGGATTATGTGAGTCCGTGTTTGTTCGGTTTATTGAAATTTGAGGTATGAACAAGATGCACCGAAAGTAAAAAATGTGCAGATAAAACTCGGTTGAATTGCCAAGGATCAAAATTGGAAAAAGAGAAGAACATAAGTTATCCACTTTGTCCAAAACTAATGATAGTAAGCAGGATACTTTGACTTTGATATTTTGACTCAACAGTATCCTGCTTATAATCGTTAGTGTTGGACAAAACAGATAACTCATAAACTTAGGGTCCCCTCTTTTTGAAAATACCAGTATACAGAATTTGTGAAAATGCAGTTATATGATTGGGCGAGAGCTAACAAGGCACACAGGTTTGGTGTTTTTTGTTAAGCTTATTTTACTTCGCCATTGGCACATCCAAAATCGAGAGAAATCGACTTTACCAGCAGGGATAATAATCTCTTGACTAAGCTGGTTTTTTTTTTGAATTTTTAAAAAGACCACTGAAATGCGAAACATGAGATGCAGCTAGGGGAAGCACGCAGAACCTAAATCGTGGCAGTGGTGGTGAGGTTTAGAGAGCTCCGCCTAGGGTCTCGACTTCATCGCCACCTACACGTCATTGCCGCAGTGGTCAAAATCGACGTCGTCGTCGACTTCCTGATCTAAGCTGCCCAAGTTAGAAGGTTACTGGTTGTCGCTTAGTGGACGTGCTGTAGCTAAGCAGTAGGCTGTTGAATCTCGTCCTATCGTTGAATCTCGAATCTCGCCTTTGAGTTTCCCTGTCAGTTGTGTGCCCTGTTGTCCCAGTATCCGATTGCATATCATTGTAGTACAGTAGTGCACACATGACTGCATCACATCGCTTGCATGTGTACGTTCCGCCCAATCTGAGAATTCCCAGATAAAATGACTGAGAGGAGGTCATGTGATGTCATCGGTGTTACCAAAAGAATACTCGTTCATTCGTTCGTTAAGCCAAAGAATATTCGGCTACTAGGTTTTGACTATTGTTTCATCACTACCAAGTACAGATTGCACACACAGACTGCGCCCCATATGAATTCGCTGCGCTGGAATGTGCACCACACAGACTTGGGTGTGCTCCCAGAAGTCTAGCAGAAGCTCCTCGTGCACCAAGTATTTGAGCGTTCCCAGAATGCGAAAAGCATGCATGCGCCAACTGCGGATTGCTCAAATTCTCAGATTGCGAAGGCAAGTCCAAGACTAGTCCAAGATGGCGCATGCTGGTTGTGACGTAATACACAGGCTAGATATATGACGTAATGGTCACGTGATAAGACATGAGCATCATATCACATCACGCCCCTTCTGAGATAAAACAGTGGTCTAGCCAGGTTTATCTCAACAACTAAATGAAAAAAATCAAATACAGTGTACGAGAACGAGTAGGAACTGCACACGCAGCAGAGAACATAGCACTAACACAGCTATTCATATGACTTAGTAGAATGTGAGGCAATGTCCAGGCGTTTAGGTGCAGTGGCCATTGAAGAAAATGTTGAGTCACCTCCACCATTAAGCTGCGCTCTTTAGCCGACTAGACCCTCCTGAACCATCACCATTGCGAGGACACTTCCGTAGATGGGAGCTCTGTCGCACCCTGTAGTAATATGATACGTGCGCCGTTAGCGTCAGAGCAAGAAGAGGGACAAGACGAGTCAAGGGACAATCCGGAGGACGCAATACCATACGACCAACTGTTTGTTTCTACCAGCGTTATTGTACCGTTGACACAGCTCTGACGACGATATACTGGGCAAATGCCGCGGGGCCTCCCAGCGTGTCGGTGGCAGTGGGTGATGGGCAGATAACAAGGTAGCTTGTGGACAACATCGGTGGCATGAAGCCTAGTGACTGCCAAGCGTCTTGGCGCGACGGGCGAGCAGTAAAGTGTAATGCCCTAGGGGGTTGCTGTGGCTGTCGACGTCGGCGGGTCGTGAGGTGCTTTCACAGACTTTCATGGCGCTCGGACAACTGCAATACTAGTACACAGACTCTCACTAGCTACATAGTACTCTGATTCTGGCACGTTATTTCTGCATTGAATAGTGATTGTTTTTTCGCGCCGAATTTCCGACGCTGCATGCATGTCCCATGCGGGTCATCAGTACTTCACACTTTTCTTCGCCTTATGACCGCAGCTTTGCCAGTTTTGTATGTGGAAACCTCCTATATAATAGCCGTTTGGTCTATATTTGATCTATATTTTCAATCATTTAACATCTACCTTCACGGATGAGCTGTGTATTCGCGAAACAGCTGTCTGAAGGAGTTTATCAATATCGTCTACGGAAGTGTCCTCGCAATGGTGATGGCTCAGGAGGGTCTAGTTGGCTAAAGAGCGCAGTTTAATGGTGGAGGTGACTCAACATTATCATTATTAGTATTACCTGTGTGGATCCACAATAAGTGTGAGTTCCGGTGTCTGAAGAAAATGTTGAATGGTCTCTGCTGGGATGATGACTACACCATAGCTCAGTGGTTAGAGCATCGTTAGCTACAAGTAAAGGTCCCTGGTTCGAGTCCTGGTGGTGACAGTCTATTTTTTATTCAGACTTTTCCCGTTTGTGTCTTTCCATCAAACTTGTGAAGATTATTATTTATAAAAACTTGTAAGTAAAAAAGGACCAAGAAACTACAAGTTACACCATAATGTCCACTAACACCACCAGTTACTAAACAATCAGCTCATGGGATAACATTGCACGACTTTGACCGACGGTACTGACGTTCTACAACTAACAAGCTAACAGCTCTAGCACCTACTTGGTCCTTTTTACTTTTTATAAATTATCCTCGGCTCTCCATCCAAGATTTTTTTTAAGAGGTCGGAGGCAGATAATACAAAAATAACGAAGGTAAGTAGTAGGTCGCAAGTATCCACGCAAACACACATCCAGTCAAATAAGGCACTTGTAAAAAAATCCGAACGTTATCGGTCCCTTCTCATCAAGGATGGTACAGGGAAGATTTTTTATTTTCCTTCGAACTTTGTGTCGTTCTGAACTTGACAATTTTCCACCTTGTCACGAGTGTTGTTATCTCATTACCTGTACGCTATCTAAGTTTTAGTCTTTCCAACTTGAGGTATACCCGTACGATCTTTAATGAGAAGCGACCGAAAACGTTCGGACATTTTTTGATAAGAGCCCTCTTTGACTGGATGTGTTTTTTTGTGGATACTTGCGACCTAATACATACCTTCGCTAACCCATTCAGCGCTACTGGGCCTTGCCTATGGTACTCTGCATATATAATGCTAAAAACAAGGCAAATAGAAAGTTCTGAAACTCCAGGGTTCTGGCAACTGGGTCCTCAAATATTGTGGAAATGATTGCCAAGACTATCAACCACTGGGTGACAGAATCGATACATTCCCCGAAAAGAATAGCGCTTCACAATAGGGGACGCAAGTTTACTCAAATTGCGTGAAATACGCTAAATGTGTGCAATTGCAGCTGAAAGATCGCTGAAAAGAGAAGAAAAAAAGACGCATAGTGTTACCAAGCGGGATTCGTACCTATCGTACAAGAGCCAGGATCATGATCCAACTGACTAACAGTGCTTTTACACAACTGATAGTGACGGAAATTACTATAAACCATGACGTCTATAGACGTCATCCCGCGCATGGGGGGCATTTTCAATGACGTCTATAGACGTCATCAGCGTTCAATGGGTTAAAAATGTAGAAAGGAAAAGGAAATATAGATACGAGTTGAGAGTAACTCTCAATTAGTGTAACCAGATAATATAATAGTATACAGTCAGAAAGTTCAACAACTAGGCACAAAACTGACAGAGTACTGAGACATTCGACGTCCTGACACCTAGCTTCAGCACATCTCCGTAGCGCTAACCGACACCCTTCCAACTTGTGAAGGTTCAAGGTTATGGAAAGACCAAAGAGGGGAAGGCAAGCGCAACGAAAATGAGCACAAGGTACAGTCCCAGCGGAACAAAGAATGTCGATTGTTACTGGACTATGACGAGACCAGTAGGATATTTGACAAGTTGGAAGGCTGTCGGTTAGTGCTACGGAGATGTGTTGAAGCTAGGTGTCGGGACGTCGACTGTCTCAGTTTTTTTTAAAGATTTTTTTCTGTCAGTTTTGTGCCTAGTTGTTGCACGTTTTGACTGTATATAGTATCTGGTTACAGTGATGGAGAGTTATTCTCAACTCGTATCTATATTTCCTTTTCCTTCCTACGTTTATTATTGGCTCAACATCCGAGGTTCGTTAAGAAAATATTATTAATTTTTTCTCGTATCCATCCTGAATGGGACTCACGTAGGCAGAATTGACTGTGAGCATGTGTGTGTGGGAGTGAGAAAAACGAAATGAAAAAGAAAAAAACGGCTCATCAGATGGAGAGTCAATGTTTAATTTATACAAAGAGAAAGACCAAGGAACTACAAGTTACGCTATACTGTCCACTACCACCACCAGTTACAAAGCAATCAGCTCATGCGATAGCATTGCACGACACTGACCGACGGTACTGACGTTCTACAACTAATTGGCTAACAGGTCTAGCACATCTTGGATGCGCACTCCAACAGCCTTCCAACTTGGAAGGTTCTAAGTTATAGAAATAACATCAGGAGGGGAAGGTGAGCGCAACCAAGATAAGCACGAGCTGAAAGTCTCAGCTGTGAAGGACGTTGGCGGATGTTCATGCATGTCGATGACGATACTTGCAAGACCATTGGACAAGACGGTCAAACCACGATTCAGGAACGCAAAGCCACACTCCACACAACTTGTCTGGCTCAAAAGATCCGAAGATCAATAATAGGGGAAGCTATGCGAACAAGAATCGTGAAAAAGCGAACGCGTGGTGTAAGGGGACAGTACAGCGTAACTTGTAGTTCCTTGGTCTTTCTCTTTGTATTATAAAGCAAAAGAGAGTCTTATAATAAAGGTCAAGTTTAAGAAGGGCTAGCAGTACTAGACTAAATGGCTGGGCGGATGTAACTCCATTGTTTTCCGATAGCCAGCCATGGCAGAGAGTAAAGACAAAGCAAAATGACAAACTACAAGAGGAAATAACCTAAATAGCGTGAGACAAAGAGTATTAAACAGATCTGAATGAAGAAATAGCAGTTATTAGAACCGCAATGTATCAGTGCTGGCCGGTGCCTTTGTTGCACAATAGTATGTGAACTCTATCCTTCTTCTGTGATCAGTTTAACGTCATAATTCGTAGAATTGCTCTTTCCTCTTATTCATTAAATTTGCAATCACTACCATCCAACCAAACCCCGCCGACGTTCTCCCAAGACTCCGTCACTAAGGCGTCCTGTGGAACTACTGCAGGTGGGGCGAATTTCTCGCTGAAGCTAGGCATTGTCGGTACAGCCTTGCTTGGGAGGATGCCCTATATATAACATCGCTGGTTTAAGAGAGGGGGGGGGGGCTATGCCGCCAGTAAACTGACTGAGTGATAAAATGGTAAGCAGACACATCGCAACAGTACTAAAATCCTTTAATCCACAGGATGGCTCCTGGCTATAATTTGGAATGGAATTGTACCCAATGCTGTAGAATGGAATTGTATAAAGTTTACAGCGAACAGACACTACTTGCACTATCATAGTGACGAGATTTTTCAATATTACCGATATCGGTTTTCGGTTTCGCAAAACAAACAACGGTGGACCAACATTGTCGAGTGCAATCTATCATCACCTACCAGTATGGCTAGAGTCCTCATCTTGGCGCGTTGACAAGAACAGCTTTATCAGTCTCTTCTACAGCAGGCTTTCTACCTTCACTAGAGAAAAGGAGCTCGAGAAGCTTCGAAGGCAACAGAACTCGGTATGATCATATCAGTTTCCTGCAAGTCAGCCCTACTTATACTTCGCCTCGCAAACTGGCGGCGTATCAGGATGCCTATGTGTGGCCACAGTCGCAAGGTGCAAAAACTTGACATGCGCGAAACGAAGCACAGCAGCTATAAAAGGGACTTCTTGTGCGCAAATGTAAGTGAAAACGGGCTTCCCGTACTGTATAAATGTAAAGAAGTATCAAACAGGTTCCGCTTCCGGCTAGCGCACGCGAAATGGAGTAGATTTGGAGTGTGCTAAACGATCCGGGCTCCTTGAAACAGTTTACCATGAACGAAATGAACCACAAAAACTTCGAAAGGGGCTTCCCGTGCGCAAATGTAAGTGAAAACGGGCTTCCTGTACTAAACAGGCTCCGCTTCCGGCATGCGCACGCGAAATGATGCAAAACGGGGTCCCTCACAAATAATGCATGCAATGCATTGTTCCCGTACTGTATACTTGTGAAGAAGTATAAAACAGGCTCCGCTTCCGACAAGCGCACGCGAAATGAAGTAAAACGGGGTCCTTTCGTATATGGTATGGTATTGATTTATTTGAATTCGGTATCTCAACAGTACAATGTACAACTTGGGAAAATCCGACGGACATAGATATATAAACATAAAAGTGGAGTAGGTGCTACAGGGGCCGGTCACATTCAGGGAACAATCCTCAGATTATAAACCGTGAATATTTTTTTCTTCTTTTCATCACGGCCACACTGGATTATTATTATTATTATTTTATATATTTTACTAGGGTGTTTCCCACAGACCTATGGTCTTCTTACGGGAGCCCCTAGAAAGGTTAAGCATGAACGAACAAATGGGCGATAATCTGTACAAGAGCGAACAGTGGAAGGCAGCATATTCCAGCGATCAGAACCTATGTAGCCAAGACGAGAAAAAAACCAGCTTTAGTGTGGGCAGAAGGCAAGGCCAGAGAAAAAGAGATTTGGGACCTAGTGACGGCAGTAGTATGTGCACTGGGGGAGCGGGTATGGAAAATTTCTTTTAGGAGAGAGCTACATGATACGCACAATGAAGATAATCTCACCCACACGAGCTTCTTTTTTTGTCACCATTCGCTTCTGGCTGTCTGTCAACCCCGCTTCTGGGCCAGAGGTGCATCAGCACAGCCTCTAGAGCATCGCTCCGTTTCAGAACGCAATAAAAAACAAGGCAACTCAAATTAATCCAGTGGAAGCCGTGGATGATTATAATAATCTTCGGCGGAAAAGTGGGGCCTCGAGCTGATTCTCATCGAGTGGATTAAATCTCTCAAATTTCTCGCTCAGCGGCAACTATCCATGGTAACCACGGATTTTTTCTAAATTTTCCCTCAGTGTGACCGGCCCCTTACACCAAAATTTGAGGTATTACGGACACTCTTGCTGACGGCTTTCCACCTCGCATGCTCGCAATGCATTGTTACCCGGAGCTCTTAGATTTGGAGTGTGGCAAATAAGGATCCGTGCTCCGTCAAAACGCTCACCATGCGCGAAACGAAGCACAAACACTTCAAAAGGGGCTTCCCGTTTGCAAATGTAAGTGAAAAGGGGATTCCTGCACTAAACTGGCTCCGCTTCCGGCGTGTGCAAGCGAAATGAAGCAAAACGAGGTCCATTACACCAAATGCATGCTCGCAATGCATAGTTCCCGTGCTGTACACGTGTAAAGAAGTATAAAACAGGCTCCGCCTCCGGCAAGCGCAGGCGAAATGAAAATAATACAAGTAGAACGTGGTCCCTTCCAACAAATGAAGTAAAACGGAAACTGTTGCTGACGGCTTTCCACCTCGCATGCTCGCGTCTCGCGTTGCATTGTTACCAGGAGATGTTGGATTTGGAGTGTGCTAAAGGATCTGTGCTTCGTGAAAAAGCTTCCCGTGCGCAAGTGTAAGTGGAAACGGGCTTCCTGTACGAAACAGGCTCCGCTTCCGGCATGCGCACACTAAATGAAGCAAAACGGAGTCCCTTACACCAAATCGCAATGCATTGTTACCCGGAGCTGTTAGATTTGGAGTATGGTAAGAAAGGATCCGTGGATACTTTCACTATGTTTTTCGATTTTGACAGCATGTTACAAGGCGAGGACGCGTAGTGCTCCTGACTACAACCATAACCCGGTTGGCAGAGTCCAGGAGCACTACGCGTCCTTGCCTTGTAACATACTGTCAAAATCGAAAAACATGCTAAACTACCAAGCAAGGCTTCTGTGTATATACCATAATTTTACTAGTGCGCTTCTCCATCCAGGATACTCTGAGCAGACGTCGCCATAGCGTATCATTATCTAGGGGATTCCTCTTTTACGGGCAAAGCAAAGCACAATCATCACCATGTATCAGTACAGTGAGTAGTTAAACACAACACGAATGAAAAATGAGAAATGGAATAAAAACAATATTTTGTAAAAAATAAATAAATAAAAATTCAATATCGAACACGAATAAAATAAAATAAAGATATGTAAAAAATAAACAATATCGAACACGGAATTAATTACCTACGTGGAGATAATACTTTTAATATAGCTATGAATAGGATGAAGGCCGCAGACATCACACAACTACGTTACTTGTTTGACACGTATTACTGTAACCTTGGCCTGAGGTTACAATTACATTCACAGGAGCATAAACTCCCCAGCCCCCAGCCAGGCACCAGTTCCAACCATGACAAGACGTTGAGATCAAAACTGCAACTCTCAAGTCCAAAACATTCTCTCGAAGCAAAAGGAAAAACCAGCATCATAACAGAGCGAGCCAACGAAAGGATACGCATGCGTGTGTGTCTGTGAGTGTGTACGAATGACGTATGCATACATGTCATGAAGTAGAGTCACATTCATAGCTATAATTAAGAGTGGAAATATTACTACGCCAAACGGAACATGTGCAACATGTTACATTACTGTATTACACCTTTCTGTATTACACCTTTCTATTTACAGTACTTAACTTCAGTTTCTTTGGTTGTATCCTTAGTTCCGTTTTTCCCACTGATGATAGGAACGAGAAAATCGATTCTGGGTTTTCAATATTTTTTTTGTTATAAAATACACAGTAATACATGTCAAACAAATAACGTAGTTGTGTGATGTCTGCGGCCTTCATCCTATTCACGGAATTAATTTCGGAACTATCTACTCAACCAATTCATAATGCAATACCCGTACACTGTGTCAGTGATGGAACTCCGCTACCCGATCAACATGCAGAGATCACTCAATCACATGCTTAGAAGCCGCTCTCCACAATGGCCAACTCCCTCATCACATTAACTGGGCGATGGTAGGCCGAACGTGCACCGCGGATGCACATTATGGCTGCCCTGAGCAAAGTGAAGGACAAGCTACACCGCACATAGGCCATTAGCTGGGCATACGGTCGATCGGCAGTTGCCAGCAATGCACACAACCGCTTAATGAATGAAGTACACTCCGGAGGACAACAACCCGCTGTGGTAAAGACTAGAGGGGTAAATGAACCACGGTCGACATTGTTGATACAATCGGCATACTCACTCTTCTTGCGGCGCTCATGTTGCTTCAGAAGATCACTGACGGGCTTGCTCTTGTATGATGCTGCATCCGGGTGGAAGACCCGGACATCGAAGAACGCATTCTGAGCCCGGGTCCAGAACCCACGAGCTCGGACATCAGCGCGGGCGTCGTTCGCGGTGTTTGTTGATGCCGATAAAAAACCTCGTCTGTGATCGGAGCAAGTACAGGCTCGACTGCCACATCTGAGCATACCTCCGTCAGAAGATCCGCCACGATATATCTTACTTCATTGTGGCGAATTGTCGGGAAACCTCCGCGGGGACAAATCATCGCATGCATGGCGTCGAAGGGCTCCCCACACACACAGCTCGCTGGTGTGTCCAAGAGAGACCAACCATAGCGGAGAGCTAGAGCGTCGCGGAAGTCTCCCTTGGACAGATGGTGACTATGGTCTGCCAGAGGCAATACCCCGAGCCAACTCGACACGCCTTTCGTGGATAAACTCTCCAGCCGACGAGACAGGGCAGGGGACGCACTGCTCTTGATTGTGACGAAATCATTCTGCTCCCTCTGACGATGGTCATGCGCTAGCCGTGTCTTCTCGCTTAGGGCTGCCTGGCGAACATCCTCCGTGGAGTTATGGGTGTATTGAACATCATTCTGGTGTACAATCTCCTCCACTTGAAGGGCCGTTACAGCTCTCGACGCAGGGAGCTCTGCCGTACCCATTTGCTGAAAACACGGCAGGGCCATCCCCCCCCCCCCCCCCCAGTCGACAAGGCAGGCGGAGAAGGCTCAATTCTTCTGGTAGGAAGGAATCACAGCCCGCTAGAGCAGGTAGAAGCTACTCTGTGATCACCTTGTCGAGGTCGGTAAGGCATTGTGGAGGGAAAGGTACTGTACGCAATAGGTAGGTCCACCTACCACGTAAACCATGAGATATTGCAGCATAGGCAGCATGTGGCTCCGTTTTTGCAATCTCTGTAAGCTTCTTCAGCTCTTCCTTCCACTTCGCCACCCGTTGCTGCACACTTTCCGCGACCGCCTCTTCCGATCCAATCTCGGAGCCGAGATAACGCAAGCTCCCCGTGACAATCCGGATCCCTGTTTCGGCAAACACTTGGGGTGCTTCCTGCTCCAGCTGTGGCTTGACAAGGAGCTGGGTCTTTTCGGAGTTCGTGAAGTATCCGTATCGCCGTCCAATTGCCTGCAGCTCGTCCCACCACAACCGGATCTGTCTCAGCCTACCTGCTCCACTGGAATCATCCGCATACCAGCTCGGCCGGATTGATGTGTGCTGCTCCTGGAGACGAGTGATGATCGGTATGGTGGCAACTGCGTAAAAGGCCATAGAGAGGGGGTCGCACTGAGTGGTTCCCTCACTCGACTTGACTTCCCCTCCACCTGCAACAAATAGACGTGCAGCCGTTTGTTAGGAGTTCATGATGACGCTGGAGAGGGCAGGACATAGCCACTGGACAATGTGTAGCGCCGCTTCTCTGTTCAACCAAGCGGGCGCAATCAGCCATTGCTTGGCAAAGGCGTAGCGTATCATTATAATTATCATTACATTCACTCGTTTGAGGGAAACTCCGAAAGATGCAAACGGGAAAGCCTGAAAAGAACATTGGCTGTCAATGTAGCGACTCGAAGCAGGGATCTTCGCGTAATTATAATTATTTTAAAGTATATATTACGCTACGGTGCTAGCTTTCATTTTTTCTTCTTTTTCTTCTTTTTGCAACACAATATTTATAGGACTCGAACCCGCACTATCGCCCTGCGTGCATTCTCTCAATACAATTTGCATACATACACATTCTACCAAGCTGCTTCACCTTATCTCCCTGCCATTGGAAGCAAGGGAATTTGTTTGACGTCTGCCATTCTGTCATTGTACTCCTTTTGGTGAACGACAATAACTAAACATAGTCCGTGAGCCAAATCTCAGAATCGGCCGTTTTAGCATCGACCGTTGCACCCAGAGATGGACAAATCGTCCTTCAGCACACCGCTTCACGATGGTATCCTGAAGCGATTTCCACTTGTTGGACAGTTCGAAACTGATCCAGGGAGGTCACAGAAGCCGCCAAACATCCAACTTTGCTCACTGACAGCAGCGGCCATTTTCGCCTTCTTCGCTTGATTTTTTTGCGCTTGTTCACGGATTCTCATTTTTTGAAGCCATGAGCAGATACCACGAGTGCACATAACGCGGAAACCAGTGCACAAAACTAGATTCGAATTTTTTTGCCGCTGAGAATTATGAATCGGGATCATGCATGCAAACTGCATGCAGCAAAGTCACTACTGTTTGTAGTTACAATGGCAATCGTTCAGAACTGACTTCCAAGAATGTCCTAAATATCTCTCGACATATTTGTTCACCACTTCCTAGGCCAATAGGCGTAGTAGACTGTAGTGAGTAACCTTCTGGAGCAAATGACGACTGCCCCGAGCATGAACTTCTTTTCATCCTGTTCAAGGTCAAATATTACTCAGTTTGCGTTGAAGAATAACAATTACATTCGTGAATGGCCGAACTGAGAAAACCCTCATGATTTCTCTTGGATTTCGTATACCAAGTTCCTCTACTTGGCTGGATAAATTGCCTCTTGATTTCATCATACTGGACTGGAACTTGTAGATAATAGCGAGCAATGAATTGGTGAGTGAAGTATATTTCAAAAGTAATAACCACTCGATTATAGTAGTGATTACGTAGATTACTCCAGTATTATAATGATATGAACACTGAAGCTAATGTGACATTACGGTAGTACAATAGGAAGTACGTCACCACTGTTGTAAATGCACGCGCTGATCCTATCCAACCTGACGGCCAATGCAAGAGGTTGGAATTGGCTATTGATTTCCTAACACACTCATACAGCACCAAAAGCCATCTGTCATTGCTCATTTTCAACTCAACATAACACAGTTGCAAATCACCAGGTGCACATCTTGGCACATAATGCAGTCCACCGCAGAACATAGTAATCCACAGATAACTACCGATATAAGATGATGTCACATACATACATGCATGCGCGCGCGCACACACACACACACACATGAAGCAGCTGAAGAATCCGACTATACAGTCTCCCAGGCACGAGCACACACACGAACCAGCTGCCGAATCCAACTATACAGTCTCCCAGGCATGCACGCTCGCACACACACACACATGAACCAGCTGCCGAATGCGACTACTGTAAATATTCAAATTTTCGGCAGCTATTTAATTTCGGCTATATTCGGCACCGACCCAAAACGCCTAAATTAAAACGCCGATGAAATTTTTCACAGCCTCTGTCGCAATACCATGTCCTCTACCCCACGCCGAAAATAAATCGCCGCCGAAATGTCAAAAATCGTGAAGTGCCGAAATTTTGCAACGCCGAAATTTTGTATATTTACAGTATGCAGTCTCCCAGGCACGCGCGCACAAACACGCTTATGCGCGCGCGCGTGTGCGCACACACACACATGAACCAGCTGCCGAATGCGACTATGCAGTCTCCCAGGCACGCGCGCGCGTGCGCGCACACACACACACATGAACCAGCTGCCGAATCCGACTATGTCAGTCTACCATGACTGCGAAACCAGCAAAGACATACGGTGCATTGGCTGCTGCCAGACTGGTCTGCTACAGGTTTGCGACGCTCTTGAGTACACTTGTGGCGTGGCAGGCCGCTCTTCGAAAAGGAAATGTTACAAATACTACACTGAATCCGATCACGGGAGGCCGGCTGTGGTGGTGAAGCAATTCTGAATGCTGTTCGCCACTCTCCTCGCTGCTGTGCAGTGTCGAACCAATGTCCTTCAAGATGTAAGTGATGGATGTCTCTTTGGACAACATCACACCAATGCTGTCGGGTTTCACACACACCTTGGACCTTGGACCTTGGACGCCCATCGCCGTAAGGCGATGATAGCTAGCGAGCTGAGCAATATCTTGCATGGCGTTTGAGGTCTCCTGACCGACCAAAAACGCGACCACAGGGGCAGGGGAATGTGTCCACCCTCTGCACAGGAGCGCGACGATGCTGTGTAAGTTGCCTCCAATCTGCGCGGTTCTGAGCTGCGTCATACCAGCCCCTATCCGAGATCTCTGCCTCCTTCCAGTCAGCGCTGATGACATCCCGGTACCTCTTCCTGGGACCATGGCGAGGGCGGGTTGCTGAGAGCTCCCCGAAGAGAACCTGTTTCGGCAAGCGGCCCGAAGCCATCCTCGCAACATGGCCTAGCCAACGAAGACGGTGGCAGCGAATCAGGTCATCAATGTTCGCAGGCAGCCCAATCCTCTGCGCAATCTCTTCGGTGGAAATCCTCTCCTGCCACTGTTTGGACCGGGAAACACCAAGGATGACGCGGCAGCAAGCATGGTGGAAGGTGTTGAACTGCTGCAAGTGGGTGGCTTTCACGGCCCAAGTCTCCGCACCATAGAACAGTGTAGTGAGTACAACGGCTTGATAAACTAGTTTCTTGATAGCAACGGAGAGACATCCACACTGGAAGATAGGTCTCTGCAGGGAACCAAACACGCGAGATGCCTTGGCAAGTCTTGCCCGAACCTCATCATCAAGGGCACCGCTGCCACTGATGGTGCTGCCAAGATAGGTGAAATTTTCCACCACCTCAATGTCCCCTCCAGAGTCCAGACGAACCCCAGGCGGATCGACACCATTCACCACCATAGCTTTGGTCTTGGCCGTGCTGACTGTTAGGCCCCACTGAGAGGCGCATCCGACGAACTCGTTGGTCATGACCTCAAGGTCCTGGTGCGAAACGGCATAGAGTGCCGCATCATCCGCAAACTGGGATTCTGTAACCTCAGTCGCAAGAAGTCGGGATTTGGCTGTTCGATCTCCGACCAGCTTTCGACCGATGCGATACCGCAGGGTCACGCCAGGTACAGATGAGTGTGAGCGCCACGCAGATACAACAGCTGCAAAGTAGATGTTGAAGAGGGTGGGCGCCAATGTGCAGCCCTGTCGGAGACCATTGTTGACAAAGATGTCCTCCGTATATCCCCCACCAACTCGCACACGCGCCCTCATGCCGACATGAAGGCTCCGGATCAACTGCAGCAGATGCGGGGGCACACCAACCTTCTCCAGTACACGCCACAGCGCTGGACGGGGAATTGAATCATACGCCTTTCTGAGATCAACTAATAGGACGTACAATGGAGTATCGTGTTCAACGGACTTTTCAATGAGTTGGCGTGCCACGAATATCATGTCGACACAGCCGCGTCCTTTCCTAAATCCGCACTGTGATTCAGGCAAGTTACTTTCGGTCAAAGGGCGGAGACGGTCCTGGATGATGCGAGCAAATAGCTTGCCAACAACGTCTAGCAAGCTAATGCCACGCCAATTGTCACATCGATGTAGATCACCCTTCTTCGGTATTGTCACGATTTCGGCATCGCGCCACTCAGGCGGGACGGATCCACTCAACCAGACTGCACGGATCAAGTTAAATATACGCTGATGCAAAGCAGCGCCGCCATGAACAAGCAGATCCGGAACAATCCCCGACTCCCCACCAGCCGTGCCAAGGTTCATCTTCCGCATGCCACGAATCACCTCATCGAAACTAGGAGGCTGATCTAAGTCGTTCCAAGTCTCCGCAGCAGGCATGTCCTCCAGCACTGTGATATCATATGTGCTGGCAACATTCAGCACACCCTCGAAGTGTTGGCCCCAGCAAACCCTGAGACCAACCGGGTCGTTTACAAGGATGCCGTCCCGATTGTAGACAGATGATGTGCCCACAGGGTGTCGTCCACTATGTATCCCTTGGAGCTTTCGTATTGCCTTCCATCTTGTGCAGCCATCCCTCTGCGCATGCTCTGCCTCCCCCGCGACATCAGCAATCCACTTTTCTTTTGCAGCACGGACCGCACGTCCCACGGACCGCACGTCCCACGGACCGCTGGCGAGCTCTAAACTCCTTGCGTGTGGTGACAGTGTCATGGCCGAGCATCCTCTGGTGTGCCTGCCGCTTCTGCTCGATCAGCGGCTCCAATACTGCCTGACTTTCCACGAACCAATCTGGCTGTCTCCGCTTCCCATGACCAAGCACATTTGCCGCAACATCGCGGATATCTCCACACAGTGAGTTCCAGGACTCCTGCACGTTGCTTTCCTCATCGATGTCAGGCGCATTCAAGCAGATATTCTCCATCTCCTGGCAGTACTTTTCCCTCACCCCGGCACTCCGCAGGTTATGAACGGCATAGGGTTTCCGCTTGCTGGGTTGTTTGCGAGGCAATACAAAATCAAGGGAAAGCTTAATACGGACCAAGTAGTGGTCTGTCCAACAGAGGTCACCATGCAACACACTTACATCTCGACAGTAACAACGGTGCTCAGACCGCATGATTGCATAGTCTATCAAATGTTCCTGCCGCGTTGCTGGATGAACCCATGTGCCGCGCTTATGCTGTTTCTTCTTGAAAAATGTGTTCATGATCGTCAGGCCATGGGATGCACAGAACATCAAAAGGTTCTCACCAGCTTTATTGCGTCGACCCATTCCAAAACGTCCAAGAACGCCACTCCAGCCTTGACCGTTTCCAGGAATGTCCTCAACACGCGCGATTTCGTCAGTGACTCCACCATCCAACGACCCAACACGAGCGTTGAAATCTCCGAGGAGTAATAAAACGTCACCAGGTTCGACTGCCGAGATCACCGCTTCCAGGTCGCTGTAGAATTGATATTTTGTAGCTGGAGTTGCTTTGCTTGTTGGGGCATACGCGTTGACTACAGTCAAAAAGAAATCGGAGCGCCGCCGCAATCCAAATCCCTGCCGAACTCTGTCATCCTTCGCTCCGATGAGAATCCGAGCAGATACAATACGAGAACTGACGGCTCTCCACTTTTCGCCGCCCCGCCGCCACAGGTCCGTCAATTTCGCGTTCATGATAATGCCTACGCCTTCGTTCCGTCTCCGCGGCTCGTTTTCCCCAGGCAGCGGCCGACCAGAATGGAGAAAGACACCACCGCCAACAGGCCATATATCGTTCCCGAACCACTGCGTCTCTTGAATGCCGGCTATGTCGATTTTGAATTTGTTTACCTCGTTGGACAGTATATCAAGCTTCCTGTCAACAGCATTTCCGCCCGCCGCCGCGCGTCTTCTACAAGTCCTTGCGTCATCACCCTCCTCCACCAGAGAGCGGACATTCCAAGTCGCAGCCGCCAGGACACTCTTTCCTGTCCTCTTCCCTTTCCTCTTCCCACTCGTCACCATTCCGAATTCAAATTTCAAAAAAACGAAACTCAAAAATTGCTCAGCTCGTCTTGTGCAGTGCGCTCAACAACTTCCAACAGACAACTTGCAAGGTCGTCCGCTAGGCCACCACAGCCATGCACACACACACACACACACACACACACACACACGGCGCACACCTTGTCGACAATTGCGGAATCTAAAACCCACCAACGACCTGAAACACGGATCGCACTGGCCGCAGTGGCTGTGGCAACACCGTGTCCCAACACCAGTAGTTGCCTGGGGTGGTGTCACCAACAAAGGAAAACGCCTAGCACGCACATGCACGCGCGCGCGCACACACATGCACGCTCGCACACACATGCACGCGCATGCACACGCACGCGCGCACACACACATGCACGCACCCACACACACAAACACGCGCACACATGCACACTCGCACAAACACGCGCACGCACACACACACGCACACCCAGAAATGTGCACACACACACACGTGCGCACACACACATACACAGCTAATGGTATACAGTAGTATGTTGCCCCCAAAGCAGCAAGGTGCTCTGGCTTGGACCTCCAGCAGCGCTGGTTTCGCCCTGGCTACTTGTCGTCTTGCCCTCTCCAGTGCTGCCTGCAACAAAACATTCCCTTCCGGAAACTCTGGGTGGACCAGTTCTCCATATTGTGTTTACACCGTGCTCTGCTTTCATAATTACCGGTATGGCATTCGTTGTTCGTATCAACCACTAAGCTCCTGGTAGGTGGCCCCTTACTGGCCTTAGGATATGGCTCTGGGTTCACTACTACATGCACATCACTGTCAGCAAGTATAGACAAAGCAAAATCAGAGGCACTGGTCTTCTCCAGGTTTGCAATTGCTATCACATGGGTGCAATTGGTGTAGCACTTTCCATGATACCAGCCACACCATTTACTCCTCTCTGAGCTCTTGTGCTGGCAGAGAAAAGCCCAGATATGGTCGTCCTTCTCACGAGCAGCGCTGACGATGCGACACCAACTTGTAGTCTCGATATTACTCACTGCAGGCTTCTCGTTTTTACTAAATTGGGTGCTGTGACACAGACACAAAATTCCAGCAATATTACTCCGCTGGGCTGTCATTTGCCACTTCGTTGCCGTCAGCTGCCTCATCCAGCACCTCGCTGCCACTAGAAACGTCTTCCTCTTCTTCCATTGTTGTCAAAACAACATCAATGTACACGAAAGGAATAAACTTCAATAAAGTGATCACAATATCCAAAGTCGATATTGTCGTCAACGTCGTCATCTTCTAAAAAATAAATTATTTTTCCTCACTCCACGCGAACTCGTGTTTTGCGCTTGCTCATACGACGCACACCTCACCACTGGCGTAAAAATATTTGTTCTCACGGTGGAATTTGGTCGAGAAAAGAAGCCCTCGCGAAGGTCTCTGGATCGGTTCTGGAACGTCCAACAAGCGAAAACGTATCCTTTGTGATGTCCTTGACCAACACTGTAAGCGGCGATTTGTCCATCCGAGAGTGCAACGGCACTTGTGATTTTGAGTTTTGGCTCACGGACTAACACTCAGCTACAACAACAAACAACCGTAGTGTAGTCTGTAGACGTCTCTATGTCAAAGTCAAACATCGACAGATGAGGACCAGGAAGCAGCTGGTCGAGCATTATGGGTTTTATGTCCTGGTACATCGCTGACTGCAGAGAGTTGCCATTTTCTACCATCCATGCATGAATTATATCTGCACTGTTCGCCCCTTTTCCTCCCTCCCTCCCTTTCCCTCACCCCATCCCCCACAACACAAAAAAAACAACTCTCGGCTACAAACAGCACATGAAGCATACACAAATCTAAGATTGTAGGTACCATATGTATTAGTGCACTCCACATAGGGAAGAACATCTTATAAGAAAACGAACATTTAGTTTCATCTCTACAGCAATCGTTAAAGACGGTTAACTAGGGAAAACTAAAAACACCTACCAATATCGCAAGAGTCTTCATCTTGTCGCTTCAAGAAGAACACCTTCACTTCCTAAAACAGTCGTTCCAATCTCTTTGGTTCTCGATGACAACCTTCCTGTCTTCCCCAGCGAATGATATGACAGTAAACCACCAGCACTCTGTATTATCATAACCTGTGTTCAGCATGTTCTGCTTTATGGACATGTTCCGCATTACGGACCTGTCGATGTGCTGAGCCAAGCCAATCTTTCAAGTCAGGCATCCGCCAAAAGACCCAGAACTATGTACCCTTTCCTCCAACAGAGATCCCCCAAGCTGTTCAGAGCAGGTTACGGAGGTTGTCAGGTCAATGATATCTTTGCTTTTATGGTTAGTCATCCCGCAGGGGTTCTGCGGAGGTTGCACTTGGGCCCACCAGGATCCCTATTGTGATCTTTCTTTGGGGCGTTGGCTTTGTTGCGTGACAAGGCGGGAACATGCCCGAATCAATGACTGATGGCGACGTTGCCAATCAAACACCGCTCCCCCCCCTGCCCCTACAGTACAGTCCATTTCAAAACTACAGACGCGTAGTGTTTTGCAAAATTCGATGGGATTTATTTAAATGTTTTTAGTTTTTCTCCAGATTCCGTCTCTGCATCGCTTCACAATTCTGGCTATATACATTGTTTTCGCTACAATTGAAGTTTATTTTAGGCCAGGTTTTCCGGTTTTACATGTTATTTCTGTTTTGAAGGGTTTGACCAGTGTGTTTTAAGGGTTTGACCAGTTTGTTTCGGATTTTTTGCTCCTGCTGAGACAGTGCTGGGCCCAGACCATCGCGGGTGCATTTTTGTACGGGTCCTGGTAGTCTCGTGGTTTCGATCTGTGATTTCTAGTACAAGTGTGGGGCATTCGAATCCCATCACGCCTCCTGCCTTTTTTCTCTTCTTTTCTGCATGTTTTGGATCTTGTTGGGTGAAATACAGTAGAGATGATAATTATATTTTCTCTTTTTGATTTGATTTGAGCCTCCCTGTTCCCTTCGCCTGACACAACGAGAGACAGTGGTTTCACTCACGCCAGTTGCAAGGTGAGTTCAACGACGAGGATTTCGGATACTCACGCGTCAATCAAAATCCAGCTCTTGTTCGAAGAAACTATGAACACGACTAATCATATCTTTCTCGGCATCACTGAGATTCTTACGGGCCTTGGAAGCCATTACAGTCAGGCCCTCAGAAAATGTAAGCAAGAAGAAGACATTTGAGACTTTAATTTCTCTTGAGACTTTCCTCACACCTTTTCATGTGCGACGTTGCGTATTTTGCATCCATCTTTTGTATTTCCCGCGGCGACGAAGGAAAACCTGAAAAACACATCTGAAAACGAGAAAACACTCATGCAAAACTCACGGCTGTCGTGCGCTACAGTAGGTTTTTTTTTTTTTTTTTTTTTTTTTTTTTACTAAAAAACACACAGCCCTACTAATAATCAGGAGAAGAGGACAACTGAAATGACGCTGGACAACAAGACAAAGGGGAGTAGGGGCGATGTGCCGATGTGGTTGGCGAGGCTCATTCGACCGGAGGTCTCGGAATCATAGCCTACGACCAGGCATCGTTAGGAATGCAGCTAGGGAGGGAGGGAGATCAAGTGAGAAAGAGAGAGAGAGAGAGAGAGAGAGAGAGAGAGAGAGAGTAAGTTACATTAATAAAGACAGGTAAGTCTAACAAATGAGGACTGAGACCTCAACAACAGGGTTTTTACGCCTGAAAGCAGGTGCATGATTTAACAAGCAGGTTGTCAGTCTAGATTTTATGCGCAGATGGAGAAAAAGCGCAGAATTTTTGTAATGAGATGAAAAGCAGAAATAATAAGAAATAATAAGAAAAGATGAAATGAAAGCCTGCTCACAACCCCGCCCAGCCTTGCGAACTGGGTATGGTGGATTAAGAACCCGGTTCAACGCTCGAGCAAGCGCTCTCCACTCAAGGTGTTCACAGCAACTGATAGGAACTCATATGGGGAAATTATAGAAAAGAAATAATAAGATAAAGAGAATAAATTTCAACGCACCTCAATAAACGGAGCCCCACATACCTCAGAAAAGTGGATCTTCCGACCAGTGTTTTTGTTGACGCCGCAACCAGATGATGTAGCTGCTTCGCAGAGACGTCTTACTGCACAAATTACAAATAAATTTTATTCTTCGATTAGAAAATCCAAGCGCTTTGAGAGAGAAAGAGAGAGAGAGAGAGAGAGAGAGAGAGAGAGAGGGGGGGGGAGAGGGAGGGAGAGAGAGAGGGGGAGAGAGAGTGAGAGAGAGAGAGAGAGAGAGAGAGAGAGAGAGAGAGAGAGAGAGAGAGAGAGAGAGAGAGAGAGAGAGAGAGAGGGAGAGAGAGAGAGAGAAATAAATAAATAAAATAAAACAAGAAAGAGATGAGAAGAGAAATAAAACAAGAAAGAGATGAGAAGAGAAATAAAATAAAACAAGAAGGAGATGAGAAGAGAAATAAATATAAAACAAGAAAGAGATGATGGACGAGGGTAGTTGCTCATTCACGGGTGGCATAGCCTCACAGGGAGTCCGTAGCCCAGAGCCAATTCTTTTGACGCAAATGGCGATGGACCTTCGTCTTGAAGGATTGGAGAGACTTCAACTGGGGCATCGGATCCGGAAACATGTCTTGCGGAAGCCTGTTCCATTCATCCACTACACCATATGGGAACGAACGCTGTGGAAAGTTGGGGGCCGTAGGGAGGAGCACTGCTTGTAGCTGATGCTGGTGGCAGACACGGAGCTGCGACCTTGTCCGCGGGACGAGGCTAGCTTCCTGGCGAGGCGGCACGAGCGCAGAGAGATCTGGATTGTCTTGAAGGCACATTAGCTTGTACATGTACGTGAGAGCGTACACTTGGCGGCGGGCAGCTAGGCTCTGCAGCAAGGCGTCAGGACCAATGATAGCAAGGGCCTTCCGCTGTACTCGGTCGAGACTTTGCAGGTGAGAGTTGGCTGCGCCCATCCATGTCAATGGTGCGTATTCGAGTACAGGGCGTACGAAGCCTCTGTACGTTGTCAAGCGTCATTCACGACCAAGGAAACTTGATGCTCGACGCAGAAATCCTAGTCGGGCTACGGCACGAAGAGAAACATTGCGGAGGTGGCGTCTGAAGGTGAGTTTGCTGTCGAAGGTCACTCCCAGAAGCTTCAGCTCGTCCCCACAGGGAATATCATGGGCTCCGAACGTTAGGTCTGGGAGTGGCCAGGGGTTGCGGTGGTGGCCAATATGCAGCAGCTGCGACTTTTTCGGCTCAAAGCGAATTCGCCATTGTTCTCCCCAGCTACTCAATCGATCCAGGCTAGATTGCATGTCTGCAATACTGCCAGCAGAGTCATGTCTGGATCGTATGATGGTGTACAGCGTGGTGTCATCTGCGTACACACCCATTCGTGTTGATGGAGAAAGACAGGTCTCAGCATCGTTGACATACATCAAGAATAAGGTGGGTCTCAGGATGCTGCCTTGGGGTACGCCAGCTTTAATCTGGAATTGAGCAGATTCCTGTCCATTGACGATTGCGCTTAGTGTGTGATTCCGTAAATAGTCCCGTAGCCACTGCAGCAGGCTACCGCCAATACCGAGAGTGGCCGCTTTGTGTAGGACGCCGGGGTGCGACACGCGATCAAACGCACCAGCAATGTCGACAGCCAGGATGTGGGCACAGCCACCAGAACCAGCTGCCAGCGACCAATCATGCCCAAGCACTGCTAGTAGGTCCGCTGTTCCACGGCCACTGCGAAATCCGTACTGCTTGGTTGACAAGAGATGATGTTTTTCAAGGTGATTCACAATTTGACAGTTCACAATACGCTCCATCACTTTGGAGATGATGGGGAGGAGGGAGACTGGGCGGTAATTCTTAGGGTTGGATAGGCTGCCCTTCTTGTAGACTGGCACAACTCGAGCACTCTTCCAGGCCTCTGGCTGGACACCCTTACGGAAGCACAGGGCGAAGAGAGACGTGAGAGGCGATGCAAGTTCATGGGAGCACTCTTTGAGCACTCGGGCAGGGATGTTGTCCGGACCGGACGCCTTGCCAACGTCGAGCTGGTTCAGGAGGCGTTTCACTGTTTGCAGGCGGAAGTGGATTCGGCTAAGTGGGCTGACCCCGGGTTGGCGAACATGAGGGAGATCCCCCGGGCCCAAGTCATCATCTCCAAGGCTACATTTATTGGCGAAGTAGCGACCAAGGCAGTTCGCTTTGGCAGCATTCATACGGAGTTGGTGACCAGCGTCATCTACCAAGCATGGTATAGACGAGCCATGACTGGCGCCAGCAGCAGATTTGAGCACCGACCACCATTGCTTGTCTTTCAGGCCTCCGCGTGACAGTTTCCGACGAACTCTCAGTTCCCAGGATGTGCGAGCTCGCACATTCGCGAGGATAGCATCTTCTACTGAGCGCATGAAGCAAGCCTTGTGTGTAACAGATTCACACACTCACACTGTGCATCCTACTACACGTTCCCACTTACGTTGTGTTACATCACACCTGTGTTGCATGTTCACCTTGGATTACACTTCTGTCCCATATAACCCCGTTGATGGTATAATAAAGTCGTTCTACTCTTGATCCTGCATCGCTCTGGTTGGACGGTTACACTGGTAGAAAAGGATGGTTGTCGAGATTTTTTGTTTGCTGGTATGCGTGGCCACCCTTCTGTTAGCTCGGTATGACCGCTACAAGGACGGTGCGCGTCGACGGGTACAAACTGCCGCAACGACGGATACACCTCAAGGACCTCAACGGCCCACGGACCAACGACAGGCCTCCGGTGTTTTCGAGCAACCCTGCGGACTTCAGGGAGTGGGTCTTCGCTATCGAGCTCGCCATGGTGTCACAGCGCGTCAACGACGACCAGGAGCAGGTGCGATTCGCTGCCAGCTACCTACAAGGCAACGCCAGGCTTTGGCTGATGTCGGTATTGGATTCCGGCGCCTGCATCCACGACTGGCCGACGCTAAAACGGTCACTCGGCGACGTGTATGGCCCAGTCCATGAACAGGAGGAAGCACACCTCAAGCTGTTTGGACTGGTACAGCGTGGCAGCCTGGACGCATACGTACAGGAATTCACTAACCTCTGCCTTCAGGTGAACGACCTGAATGACCATTCGAAGGCGGTGCTGTTCGTGAGGGGCCATGCAGCAATCGGTCACTCGGCTCTTCGGGAGCACCCGACAACACTAGGCCAGGCCATTCGTGCCGCACGCATGGCAGCCATGCAGGCATCAGGAGTATGGAGGGAACAGGCCACCACAGGCACAGGCATTCGTCGGTCGAGGCACCCGGGTCCGGCACCTCACGCTCAGGCCAGTACACCGAGGCAACCTGTCAGTCCATGGGGACGTCAGCAGCAGCAATCTAACTGTACGAGTGAGCCCATATGTTACTCATGCAGGAAGCCTGGACATATTGCCAGAAACTGTCCAGTCATCGTGAATTCCCCAAACGCTTCCAACCAGTGAAGAAGGGAGTGCGATCACTGGCGGTGGATACTCAGGCACCCACACCACTCATTGTGTTCAATAGGTTCGAGGGCCTGAGTGTTGAGGAAGGAGACAGCGCAAGCGATCCTGCAGTGGAGAGTTCTGACGCTACGCCTAAGGCGCACATCAGCAGCGTGGCGATGAGCGCAGAGCACGATCTGCTATGTGTCACTGGGAAGGTGAATGGGAGGAAGGCTACCATGCTAATAGACTCTGGCTCTACCCACGATTTTTTGTCGTCGGAGTTCGTCAGGAGACATAACCTGAAGACTGACACGGCGACCAAGGAGCTGAAGGTCACATTAGCAGATGGCTCGTCTCGTACACAGCCTTTGGAAACTGCCGGGCCAGTAAAAGTGGTGGTAGCTGACTTCAGCGAAACCCAGGCCTTCACCGTGCTGCCACTGGCGCGCTACGACGCCATCTTCGGAATGCCGTGGCTGTCTCGCCACAACCCAACGATCGACTTCCGGAGTAAAAAGGTGCAGATCCAGGAGGACACCTTCGTGGCTCGAGGCCACGAAGCTGGCGAGGACGCCGAGTTCGCAGAATCCCACTTCATCTCTGCAGCACAAGCGAATGCCGCTATTTGTTCAGGAGACGAAGCGTATATAGCCTGGGTCTCTATGGAGGATGATGCGCCGGGCCAAGATCCACCACCTATCCGTGACAAGGAAGGAACTCACTTCGGAAGTGAGCTGAACGCTCTGCTACGTGAGTTCGACGACCTATTTCCGGACGAGCTCCCTGACCAACTACCGCCAGAGCGAACGGTCGACCATAAAATAAAGGTGGCGGAAGGGAAAGCGCCACCATCACGACCGGCATACCGCCTTCCGAAGCCGGAGCTAGACGAGCTCCAGAAGCAGATTGAGGAGCTGCTCCGGAGAGGCTTCCTAGAGCCGAGTAAGTCGCCCTATGGGGCTCCTGTGTTCTTTGTGAAGAAATCAGATGGATCTCTTCGCATGGTGTGTGACTGGAGGGAACTTAATAGAATAACAATTAAGAATAAGGCCTGCCTCCCTAACATTGAGGACCTATTCGGCACAGTGCAGGGCAGTGCATATTTCTCGAAGCTTGATCTTCGCGCAGGATACAACCAAATCAGGATACAACAGGAGGATGTGCCGAAAACGGCAATTAACACCCCGTTTGGCCACTACCAGTTCAGGGTCATGGGGTTTGGTCTGACTAATGCCCCGGCAACCTTCCAATCACTGATGAACTCCATTCTGCAGCCGTACTTGCGCCAATTCGTGGTAGTGTTCCTGGATGACATTCTGATTTTTAGCAAAACCCTGGAAGAGCACGTTGAGCACATTCGAACCGTTCTGACTACCCTCCGCGCTAACCAACTATTCTGCAAGTTACCGAAATGCGAGTTTGCGGTGGAAGAAATTATATTCTTGGGTCACCGTTTGACCGGTTCCTCGATTAGCCCTGATCCGGAGAAGTTTGCTGCAGTTCGTGATTGGCCCACCCCATGTACGGTGAAAGACGTGAGACAATTTCTCGGGTTTACCAATTACTTCCGTCGCTTTATTAGACACTATTCATATATTTCCAAGCCCTTAGAGGAGCTAACGGGTAAATACACCAGGTTCTCATGGACTGGTGAGGCCAAGGCAGCATTCGAGGAGTTACGAAGGGCACTGCTAAATCCCCCTATGTTGAGACTTCCAGACGTGTCAAAACCTTTCCGAGTTGAAACTGATGCTAGCGATTTTGCAATCGCGGGGGTGCTCTCGCAGGAGGGGGAACCTGGTTGTTGGTTGCCAGTGGCGTACGGCAGTCGAAAGCTTTCCTCGGCGGAGCGGAACTACACAGCGTCGGAACGAGAAACGTTAGCAGTTGTGTCCGCCCTCCGGATGTGGCGCATTTATTTGTTTGAACACTTTGACGTTTTCACAGACAACCGAGCAGCAGTCTACTTACTGACAAAATCAAATTTCACGAAAAGGGAGTCCCGTTGGGTTGAATTTCTTGCGGACTTTGATTACACTATTCACCATAAACCTGGCAAGGAGAACGTGGCGGATCCGTTGTCACGCCGCCCGGACTTAAGGGACGAAGATCATGTGGTTCCGCCTGAAGCTCGACTAAACGCTATAGAATATACCTTGGAGGTCAATGACGATATAGCCAACATGATACTGGACAGTTATGCCGTGGACCCTGAGCTGAGTGTAGTTATGGAACGAATGAAGCGCCCCGACAGTGACAATGTGCACAGTCAGTACTTCATCGACAACGACTCCGGGTTCCTCTACTTGAAGGCGTCTCCTAGCAACCGTTTATGCATACCGAGGTGTACCCTATGGCTGAAATTGGTACAGGAGAACCATGACTGCGTGACGGCAGGTCACCCAGGGCGTGACCGCACGTATTCACGCTTGGCAAAATTTTTCTATTGGCCGAAAATGGGACTCAATGTCAAACGTTTCGTGAAGTCTTGCGATATTTGCCAGCGAACTAAACCGGGGAGGCTGCTCACGGGCCTGCTGCAGTCATTACCAATACCCAAAGGCCCGTGGGAGGATATCGCCATGGATTTTATTACGGGTCTTCCTAGGACAGCTGCTGGACATGATGCTATTTATACCTTTGTGGACCGCCTGACTAAATGCGTTCATTTGGTACCGACTACCACATCCATTGATGCCAAGGGCAGTGCTGAATTGTACATAGCTAATGTTTTTCGGTTGCATGGTTTGAGTTCATCCATTGTCTCAGATAGAGATCCTCGGTTCACTGCTGCCTTTTTTAGAGAGGTGTTTCAACTTCTGGGAACCAAGCTTTGTTTCAGCACGGCAAACCATCCCCAAACAGATGGATTAACGGAGAGGGTGAATAGGCTGGTTGAAGACATCCTCCGTGCATTCATTAACCATAAGCATGACAATTGGGATAAGCTATTGCCTCTTTGCGAGTTCTCCATCAATAGTGCCCACCATTCCTCTACATCGCATACCCCATTTTATTTGAATTTTGGGTTTCACCCCCGAGCCCCAGCGGATTTGCTGGGTGATCGTATGGGAGTCGGACACTCTGATTGGGTGAAGGAGCAACAGGATGCGTTACGCGTTGCTAAGGATGCTATTGTAGTGGCTCAGGCGCGGCAGGCCTTGTATGCGGACAACACTCGTGCCCCCAGTACTATAAAGGTTGGTGACCGTGTTCTGGTCTATAGGGATTTCCTCATTACTCCCGAGGCGCGGAATCAGCCGTCCCCTGAGCTGCGTTCCAAATGGTATGGTCCATTTCCTGTAACTGAGAAGGTTGGTGCCAATGCCTTCCGGTTGCTACTTCCTGCCAATATGCGTTGTCATCCGGTGTTTAATGTGTCAGCTCTGAGGCGGTATGAGGAGAACTCTATACCAGGACGGCAACAGCCGCCTCCGCCACTAATAACGGATCTGGACGGCAACACGCGTTATATTGTAGACGCGGTCGTCGATGAACGGAAGCGGAGGGGCCGCATGGAGTATCTAGTTCAATGGCGTGGCTACAGTGAGAACACCTGGGAGCCTATCGAACATTTATTGGACGAGTCTAACAAGGAAATTATTCCGCTGCAGAGTTACTTGAAAACGAAGCGTCGTCAATAGCCGCCTTTCCTGCGTTGAGTTTTACTTCCTACCATACCTTGAATTGCCTCTTGTGTTAGCAATTATTTTCGAACCAATGATATTGATTTACTGGTATTATAATGCTTACCTACTCGTGTTTAGCCCGGCTCACCTTTGCTGACGAGGGGGGTGGTGTAACAGATTCACACACTCACACTGTGCATCCTACTACACGTTCCCACTTACGTTGTGTTACATCACACCTGTGTTGCATGTTCACCTTGGATTACACTTCTGTCCCATATAACCCCGTTGATGGTATATTAAAGTCGTTCTACTCTTGATCCTGAATCGCTCTGGTTGGACGGTTACATTGTGGGCTTCGCTGAAAATATTGTGTCTCCAGGCCTTCCATGCCTTGTCTTTAGTGTTCAATGCTGTGGTGCACTCAGGAGTCCACCATTTGGGGTCTGCTGGGCGGGTAACAAGCTGCTTGGCGGGGATAAATTTCTGCATGCCACTGGAGATGACGTCACTTAGCTTCCTGCAGGACTCTTCAGGGTCGTCAGTCACAATGGTGGACCAGTCAGTAGTGCGATAGAAGGCCCGCAGGCGGCCCCAGTCTGCCTGATTGTAGCGCCAGACAGTCCTGGAGGTAGCTTGCTCAGCATCAGGGGTGAGGTAAAAGTCGGCAAGAACAACCCCATGGTCAGAGCGACCAAGTGGCGCTTTGACAGTGGTGTCGATAGGAACGGGCATGTTGGAGAGGATGAGGTCCAGGGTGTTCAGACCCCTAGTCGGCTGCAAGACATGCTGGTGGAGTTGATGCTCAGCACACAATTCTTCTAAGGCCTCTCCAGCTACAGTTGTTTTGCTGCTGCAGAGCCAAATCTCGTGATGGACATTAAAATCCCCAGCTAGCACTATGTGAGTGCCGTGAGTGCGGGCCACGTCTAGTGCAGGTCCAAGATACTCAATCAGACAGGTGTCGTTGTCCGCACAGGATCCAGGCCGATACAAGGCACCGATAACAACAGATTGTTGCGTGGAAAGACTCACGGCGAGCCAGAGGACTTCGTGGTCATCAGTGGGAATCTGGTCGAGGTGCACTACTGGGAGGCCGGACTTCACCCATACAGCAATGCCGCCACCAAATGCATCCCGGTCACGTCGGATGGGAGGCGAGTATCCTGGAAATATTGTCTCAGAGGCTACGGTCTGGGCCGAGAACTTCGTTTCTGTGATAACCGCTATGTCGACGTTATCGTTGAGCAGTGCATGCTGCAGCTCTCCCAGCTTGTTGGTGAGGCCAAATGCATTGGTCACCAGCCAGCGGAGCGGCGGAGCTCCACTGATCATTGCGGGGTGCCAGCAGATGCCGTGCTGTCGCTGTCAGCGCTGTCAGAACCATCCAGTGTAGGGTCACCTCTCGCAGCGCCGGCAGGGTGTTGTCGATTGGGCTTCGGGCGGTCTCGGTACTCCCATGGCCGGGCCTATAGAGGCCTTGGCCAGAAGTCCGGAGTTGTCACGAGGCTCAGGTCTGTGGCATCTATACAAATCCTAGCTGACACCTTTCCCGTCTGCGTTGTGTGGATGCTGCTGTTGTGAACACTGGCCGTTGATCCCACTGCCTCAGCGCGCCGCTTCACGAAAGTTTTGATGCTCTCTTCAGAGCAGTTTGTACCTAGGTTGCCCACAAAGATTACTGTTTTCTTGGCCCTGGGGGGTTCCTGTGCAACTAATTGCCAGCTGTCGTCAGCAATGATGTCCAGGGTCTGGGGCTCGTTGTCGTCGTCCTCCAGCTCCGAGATGCGCTGGCCAGCATGCTGCACGTCGCCCTCATCAGTCGTGGCCCGCGTGGCATCCTGGGACTGGTCCCGCGTGGCATCCTGGGCCTGGCCCTTGCGCGTACGGGTACGCCGTCTACTCTGCGGAGTACGAGTTCTCTGGGGTTCGTCAGCTGTGGCAGGCCGAGGAGAAGCAATGGCGGACTCCCTGAGGGCGACAACCTCCTCGTTCAGCCCTGCAATTTGCCTCGATAAGTCGTCAATTCTGTTATTCAGTCGTTCTTCGCGGTCTGCGGACTCCGTTACCAATGCTGCTAACGTCTTCATCACATCTACTACCGACGACTCGATCCCGGGGAGGGAGCACAACAGCTTTATCTCGGAATCCGCCAGTACACGAACGGCAGATTTAGTTGGAGGCATGGCGGAGGTGACCCAACGCTATCAGATGCCTACCTAGTTTTCGAATACTACTACAAACTAATACCTAAATCCTAATGTTTGAAACCAGGCCGGCCTGATGCCGGTGTTCCTGGCGAGAAACTGTGGGACCCTCAGAGCGCGAAAACCTGCACCCTGCTCCAAACGGCTCGTACGTATGATTTCACGCGTCTATAGTTTTGAAATGGACTGAAGACCAAAGCAAAAACACCGGGAAGAGCTGAAAGGGTAATAAATATGAGAGTCCATGGGATTGTGTTGTCCAGTCTGCTAATTCGTCGATTCTGAGTGCAAGGTACATCAACCCCGCCCAGTGCAGCGTGCACCAGGTAAGGAAAGCGGATTTCTGTATTATCAAGAGTCCATATTTTATGGATTCTTGGCATTATCAAGCAGAGGAAGAAACTACCAAAGGGGCTCAGGAGAGGCTGCCTCGATTCATGTTGCGCGTGCTTCCCTAGCTGCAGCTCAGGTTTGGCATTTTTCAGTTAATAATTTTATTAAATGCACTTTGTGACTTAGAGTCCTTGCACTTTCGCAGACAAGTATCAGCTCTTTTTAATGGAAGTTTCCGGAGGAGGAAGGAGGAAACTGTAGTTATCACCAACCCTCACCGCGCCCAGCTCACGCCGCTATTGCGTGCGACCTGAGCTGGGCGCCCTGCCCAGTATGGAACTGTCCTCAAGCCAGTCACGTATTTGGCAGCCCAGTGAGCTGTCTACCGGATCGCAGCGTTTAGAAGCGCCAAATGCGGCAGGGCCAGTCTCAGGCTGGTCGCGTAGGCGGCAGGCCGGCGGGCGACCGGCAAGGCTGCATTCGCATTTGGATCACCGAAGTGATACAGGTGCTTCGACGGCACTCCGTGGCGCATCAAGGAGGCATCTGGGGCCCAGGCAGCCCGCCCGTAAGCGCACCACCGTATCAGGTATGCGCAGGTGGAGCAGCAGAGCAAGATGTGTGCCGGACACTCACCATCATCCGGTCGACTGCATGGTTGTGCGACTTTACACAGCCGTCACTCATTACTTGCTATTGCTTGCAGAAGGCCAGAATTTTTTTGCTCTCGTTTGCTCTAAAGCTAGTTGGTTTACATGGTTTATACCCGTACCTGAGCATGGATCCTACTCAGCAGCGGATCGCTGGTATTCCTCGTTTGAGACCGCGGCGACGGCAGCGTCGGCCCTGACCAACAAGCCTCGGGCGATGAGCATGCCGGCCGAAAATGCAGGCATGGACACTGTCGTGTATGACCAGTTTAGTTGAGTTCCTTGGAGGCGCTATGATGCCGGCCGGCGCATGTGTTGGCGCACGGGAGACGATTAGGATAATACGGCGTGCGGAATACGTCGAGCTGGCCACAATGCTTCCTTCCTGTCCTGCCCACACGCAGCCAGCAGCCAAACGTGTTAGAATCGATCAATCCGATGGCAATCACTGAGTGGAATTGTCATTGGCGGCTCCTCTTCTGGCAAGAGAAAAACTGAATCTCTAATCTACTGGGTCGAGGCCTGGCAGACTTTCAGAACCATCGCGCCTTGCAACACGAGCTTACGCCCTCTGGGGCCCTAAGTAGTCCGACAAGAAATTCATACTGCACGGCGACAAAAAGGCAGTTGGAGCAGTCTGAAATCCGGGACTTGCCGAAATCCAACCGTGACGGAACTAGCCCACTTCAGCCCCCGCATGGTAGCAGAACACAAGGCTATATCTCGCTGACTACCCATATTACGGTCACGGACAACTCCGCTGCGGACGCTCTTTCACGCGGACGATTAGTCCATTTCCTCTCATCGGCTCCCTAATCCAGCTGCTGGACTCGGATTAGTCCCGAACTCATGCTATGCGGGAGCAACTAATCATGGCAGCAAACCGGCTGAACTTCTTCTCAACCAATGCGTGCCTCCTTTTTCATTCGCTGTGTAGTCTATCTCTCTCAGCACACGTGGGTAAGCACGCAAGCACACACACACCCACGCACACGCATACATACATACATACATACATACATACATACATACATACACACACACATACTCTCTCTCTCTCTCTCTCTCTCTCTCTTTATCCTCCTCTCCTCCATCCCTCACCCTGCTTCGCCTCTAAGTGCTGTCGCTCCCCTCCCCTTCCTACTCGTACTAGGCGGCATTACACCAAGTCTCAGCATGTGGGGTCTACTTTGCTGTTTTGGGGCTTTGTTTGGACATGGCAAGCTGTTATCTTTTTCCTTGCGGCTGTCGTCGCTGTTGCCATTGTTGTTTAGATACCACGGCGAGCCGGCAGTACGTGCCGGTATTGGCGGGCTGGCGACCTTGTTTTACTTTCAGTAATTAACACTTTACCCGAGGTGCGACGGATTAATCCGTCACGACCGCGCAGGGCATATTGCAGACACGCGTATGTGCGTTACACACACACACTCACACATTATACGCACCCGGCGGGCAGGGCGATTGGCCCATGCTGCTTATTCAGTTGTACTAGCAGAGGCAGGGGCGATTCCCCTACGTAATCGCCCATGCGGCGGAATACCCGGCGGCCTGATACGGCGGCGTTGCGAGCAAATGCAGGGGTGGTTCCCTTTTGAGCTCTGTTTGTGGCGGCGGCAGAGGCAGGGGCAGCGCCCCTAGCCCATGCGGCGGTTGACCCGGCGGCCCGACATGGCAGTTGGCCCAGGGGTCCGATATGGCAACTGACCCGGCGGTCTGATATGGCGGCTGACCCAGCGGTCTGATATGGCGGCGGCGGCTGACCCAGCGGTCTGATATGGCGGCTGACCCAGCGGTCTGATATGGCGGCTGACCCGGCGGTCTGATACGGCGGCTATGCGAGCAAATGCAGGGGCAGCGCCCCTTTGCGCATGTTGTTTGCGGCGGCATTGGTCAAGGCAGGGGCAGCGCGCCTCGCCTGGGTGGCGTTATGCCCGGCGCTGCGGCTATGTTTGCAAAACGCAGGGGCCGCTCCCCTTTGAGCTTTGTATGTTTACAGCTATGTTTGCAAGATTCAGGGGCAGCTCCCCTTGGGGCCTGGTACAGTTATGTTTGCAAAAAGCAGGGGCAACTCCCCTCCGAGCCTTGTATGTAATCGTTTAGAGCGATGCTTGCAGAAAGCAGGGGCAGCTCCCCTTAGTGCGTGGTATGTTTACAGCTATGTTTGCGAAGAAGAAACAAAAAAAAAGGGCTTGGAGCTGGGTATGTTTACGGCCACGTTTGCAAAATGCAGGGGTAGCTCTCCTTGGAGCTTTAGCTAGTTGACAGCTACGCGACAAAATGCAGGGACAGCTCCCCTTGGAGCTTTGGATGTTTACAGCCGCAGTATGTTTGCAAAATGCAGGGGCAGCTCCCCTTGGAGCTTTTAAAACTAGTTTACAGCTGTGCGGACAAAATGCAGGGGCAGCACTCCTTGAAACTTTGGATGTTTACCACTATGTTGGCTAAATGCAGGGGCAGTTCCCCTTGGGGCTTGGATGTTTACAGCCAGGTTTGCAAAATGCAGGGGTAGCTCCCCTCAGAGCGTTGTAGGTTTACAGCTAGGTTTGCCAAATGCAGGGGCAGCTCCCCTTGGAACTTTGGATGTTTACAGCTATATTGGCAAATACAGGGGCAGCTCCCCTTGGAGCCTTCTAGTTCTACGTTTACAACTATGTTTGCAAAATGCAGGGGCAGCTCCCCTTTGAGCTTCGTAGGTTTACTGCTAGGTTTGCAAAACGCAGGGGTAGCTCCCCTTTGGAGCTTTGGATGTTTACAGCTATGCTTGCAAACTGCAGGGGCAGCTCCCCTGGGAGCTTTTGAAGTGGGATGTTTACAGGTGTGGTCGCAAAATGCAGGGGCAGCTCCCCTGGGAGCTTTGGATGTTTACAGCTATGTTTGCAAATGCAGGGTCAGCCCCCCTTGGAGCCTTGGATGCTTACAACTATGTGTGCAAAATGCAGGGACAGCTTCCCTTTGAGCTTTGTTGGTTTACAGCTAGGTTTGCAAAACGCAAGGGTAGCTCCCCTGAGCTTTGGATGTTTATAGCTATGCTTGCAAAATGCAGGGGCAGCTCCCCTTGGAGCCTTGGAAGTTTACAGCTATGTTTGCAAAATGCAGGGGCAGCTCCCCTGGGAGCATTGGATGTGTACAGCTATGTTTGCAAAATGCAGGGGCATTTCCCCTTGGAGCTTTGTATATTTACAGCTAGGCTTGCAAAATGCAGGGGCAGCTCTCCCTCGGAGCGTGGTTTGTTTGCAGCTGAGATGGGGAGTGCAACCGAAGATCTCCTTTCGAGCTTGCTTGTTCGCATTTGCTTGTTAGCACCGTAGCTCGGGCACCCAGCAGGTCCTGACTGGCCCTTAGCGCATACTCCCGGCCACATTTATTGCCTGTCGCAGGATAGGGGCCTCACCCCATATTTTTTTTGGACGATCGGCGGGCGGGAAGCCGTCATCGACCTATTAAAGAGGCAAAATACAAGAATAACTGAGAAACTAATAATTGTATACAACGCGCCAACCCTTTGGCTCGGTTGTCGGCTCTGCGGGGGGCATCCAGGCATCCCCCTCGTGCGAACACCACCCGTGGAAGCGGAAAAGTTGTGACGGCGTATTCAGTAGTGCCCAGCACCAGCAGGACCTACCAATCAGGGGAAAGCCTAGCAGTCCTTCATGGCAATTCCCTTGGTAGACCCCCTCAAGCTGACACAGGATCTGGCCACCAGGAAGGGGCCTGGACGGCAGCTCTAGGTCACCGGAAGGTGGTCAGGGTTGACCCGCAAGAGATGCATGTGCGGTGGAGCCTTTGACTAAGCGGCCACCCCTTGGGGCCAGAGAAAGCGGTCTTGAGGGGCAGGTGGTCCTTAGTTGGAGGCCTGCACCGCAAACTGTGAATGTGAGACCGTCCGTGCCCGGCGAAGGGTCCATAGTACCAGGCGGGTAGCTAGTCCCACTTGTATCCAACACGACAGCCCTTCGGCTGTTGTTTGCCCGGCTTGGGGCGCCCAGGTATCCCCCCGTGCGAACACTACCCGCGGAAGCTGACAAATCGTCAGCGTATTCAGTAGTGCCCAGCACCAGCAGGAGCTACCAACCAGGGGAAAGCCTAGCAGTCCTTCATGGCAATGCCCTTGGTAGACGCCCTCAAGCTGACACAGGATCTGGCGGCCGGGAAGGTGCCCGGACGGCAGCTCCAGGCCGCCGGAAGGTGGTCAGGGTTGACCCGCAAGAGATACATGTGCGGTTGAGCCTGTGGCTAACGACCACCCCTTTAAGCCAGAGAAAGCGGTCCTTAGTGGCAGGTGGTCCTTGGCTGCAGGCTTGCACCGCACAACCATTATGAATGTGAGACCGTCCGTGCCCGGCGAAGTGGTCGGTAGTACCAGGCTGGTCGCTGGTCACGGTGGTCTTTAGCTACTGGTTTCACTGTATACCGAATCAGGCATGCCATAACAGGTCTACAGCGAACAGCACAGAGATCGACGGGACCAAGAATAGGGGATAGCGTGCGGCGAGGCCACCCCCATTATTTTTGGGAGGCACGGCTTCATGTTAGAGCAGTAAATTGCAGTTAGGGACTCAGCTGAGTCAAGCTGGACTCAGCGTGCCAAGTTTGGCATAATACAATAAGCGCGCTATCCCCAAACAGTTGTGTGGTTATTGTGTGAGTGTATATGCAGGAGTCCGCGGTCACGTGAGGGGGAAGTGATAAATGGAAGTTTCCGGAGGAGGAAGGAGGAAACTGTAGTTATCACCAACCCTCACCGCGCCCAGCTCACGCCGCTATTGCGTGCGACCTGAGCTGGGCGCCCTGCCCAGTATGGAACTGTCCTCAAGCCAGTCACGTATTTGGCAGCCCAGTGAGCTGTCTACCGGATCGCAGCGTTTAGAAGCGCCAAATGCGGCAGGGCCAGTCTCAGGCTGGTCGCGTAGGCGGCAGGCCGGCGGGCGACCGGCAAGGCTGCATTCGCATTTGGATCACCGAAGTGATACAGGTGCTTCGACGGCACTCCGTGGCGCATCAAGGAGGCATCTGGGGCCCAGGCAGCCCGCCCGTAAGCGCACCACCGTATCAGGTATGCGCAGGTGGAGCAGCAGAGCAAGATGTGTGCCGGACACTCACCATCATCCGGTCGACTGCATGGTTGTGCGACTTTACACAGCCGTCACTCATTACTTGCTATTGCTTGCAGAAGGCCAGAATTTTTTTTCTTTCTTTTTTCGCTCTTTCCCTTCTTCCAGGCACGGCTTCATGTTAGAGCAGTAAATTGCAGTTAGGGACTCAGCTGAGTCAAGCTGGACTCAGCGTGCCAAGTTTGGCATAATACAATAAGCGCGCTATCCCCAAACAGTTGTGTGGTTATTGTGTGAGTGTATATGCAGGAGTCCGCGGTCACGTGAGGGGGAAGTGATAACTCTATTTAAACTTATACATATATCTCCAGAACACCTCCAACATTTCACCTTTCATTGTCTTCAAGTCCAAGAAGACCAAACAAACTTAAGAGAGCATGTCTGAGAAAACCAGAACATATGTGCAAGTCGATCTCTCAGATTTCGCTCAAATTTTGCAGGTAAGTTTGTTTTGGGGTTTAGATCGACATTCCAAAGCCCGCGCGAAATCTTTTGAAGGGAACCATGACATTGGCATACCCCTCAGTATTGGCCCAATATTGGCACGATTTATGGGTCTACAAACGAGCCACGGCACAGCGCACAAGAACAAGCTACGAACAAAACTCCATCAATCCAACATTACGTCACCTTAGAAGAGTTCTTGGGGCAGCACTATTACAAGCGCTGATAAAACTGCGAGCTACGTCCTCAATTAGCAAACACTATACACCGGCAGATAGTAGAACACCTCTTCTAGCACTGAGGACATGTCCCCCATCATCCTTTTTGGGTTTTCTTGAAATAAACAATTTTGAATTTTTCCACTCGACCATTCTGAAATACGTCATAGGGCCGGGTTCCACTGCGGCTCCGCGGCTCCGCTGCTCCGCGGCACTTGGCTGCATGCAGCGGAGCAGCGCGGTTCCACTGTCACTCGCCATTCGCGGTACCGCGGTCGTGGTCCACACTTTTTGATGACGTTTCACCTGCCTGCGCGCGCGAAATCAAACAAATCTTCGTGTTCTGGCCTGCGCAACGAATTAAAATTTGAATTTTAAAATTCTGGCGTACAAAACAATGCAAAGTACGGGAAACAGGTCGAGCCGCGACCGCGGCTCGCAGTTTTTGGTCAAGAATCGTAGCAAAAGCTCGCGGTGAGCCGCGGACTCGCTGCTCCAGCTCGAGCCGCGGTCACTATGGTAATGATGACGTTTCAAGCCGCGAAAGACGAGCAGCGGAGCAGCGGAGCCGCAGTGGAACCCGGCCCTTAGGCTGTGTTTACATGAAGCGTTTCAACCCGGGTTGAGTTCGACCCGGGTCAGATTTCAACCCGCCATGTGCACAAAGTGAATGGCGAGTTTACATGACGCATTGCGCTTGACCCGGGTTGAAATTTCGCCCCGGGTTGATTTCAACCCTCCCCCCAAGGGGAGGGTTGAAATCAACCCGGGTCAAGAAAATCGTACAAACGAACTTCTGTGCGTATCTCGCGCCAGGTTTGAACAGCACTGCAGATGCAAATTTCGCGCGAACGGATTCACGTGACCATACAGGACTGTAGAAGTGGACTTTTGGCGGCATATCAGTATTTGACCCGGGTCAACTGTCTTCATGTAAACGCTCACCTCTTTTGTTTGTCGTACAGACTTTCAACCCGGGCTGAACTCGACCCGGGTTGAAATTTCTCATGTAAACACAGCCTAAACTCATACCTGCGCAGGAAAGCTCGCCCCTCCGCGACGTCTAGTCAGCAATTTCTACTCCAACACCACTCCCAACGCTGTAGAACAATGTGTATTGTTGACTCTGACAAGGAAAAGCAGCGGTGATCACTTGTCACTCCAAACGACAAGCTTCTCCTTGCGCCACCAACATTTTTCGGTGCAACAGTACTGTTGATGCAAAATTGACTGGAGTTTTGCGTGTAGTTTTTGGATTTTACTGCAAGAGGAATGAAGAAATCACGTACATTGTGACGTAGGATAATGGGTTCTGGTGCACGACACAATGCACATGCAGGCGATGCGCCGTTTTGCGAAAAGTCGACGTTTAGAGGTAGTTTTATTATCCCAAATGCCAAAGCGCGGGAAAATTCAAATGCAAACAGCTGCATTTTGGAGACGTATTTTTTATCGATAGTCGGGCAGTCAATGCCAATTTTCTCCAGAAGAAGAGGATTCAGAGGCATTGTTGTGCATTTTCCGTTGATACTATAATGTGTGCCCTAGTGTTTACATGAGCGAGGGTGGTGGTTCTGCTAAACCGTTCGCATGGCGGGCGGGTTTGTAAGAAGAAAGGCTTCAGCCATTGACGAGCGACGAGAAACCTGTAATTTCGTGCCATTTGAGTTAGCAGTAGCACCGGACAATACTGACACATGTCTGCGGCAGCAAACATAGTGTACTCACGGATCAAAAACAGCCACAATGTGTGTCACTGCGGAAACAGGCTGAAGAGGTGCATTTGCAAAGCTGCTGATTTTCGTCGTCTTTCCATGCACAGGGTACGTATCATGCCCTTGGCATAGGCCAAAGCACGAAAGCTTTAGTTGGACACCACCCACAATCTCCACGTGGGTCCCAGTGTACCCGCTGCTGCCGATGAGAACCGCCCTGTAAGCGGTTTACCCACCCATGTGTCCTCAATATGACTGAGAATACATCAGTAATATGCCATAAGCATTGGAAACCTGTACAGTTCAATCCAATTTAGACCAGAATGACTGCATTGGTTGGAAATGCATTGCACCATTCCACTGAAACGTTAACACACAAGAACAGGAAAAGGATGTAACAGAAAACGAAAGAACGTAACACAAAAGATAATCCCAAACCGTCCAGCGGAAAAAAGAACGTGGGAAGAAAAGCACTGTGGCTGGTGTAGGAAGCAAATACTGCAAATACTAGGCTGTACGGGAAGTACCAAATTATGTGGGTGTCGAGCATCTCCTCAGAGTCGACAAAGGGATAACGCTGTCCCTCCAGGAAATCGCGATTCCACGGATGCAACAAATTTTGCGATTTTGGCCAAAACCCGCAAATTTCTGAAAAGTCCCCGATTTCCCGCGTTTTTTGTTGTTTTCTGCACTTCTTTTTACATTTTTCTGCACTTTTCACGCAGTATACAGTGCTTTCCATGATCCTGTACGTGGGTTATTTGCACAGTACGCAAATACTGAAATAGCGATTCTAATGATGCAACAAATTTCGTGATTTGGCCCAAATCCGCAATTTCCTGCCAATAATTCCGCGAGTTCCTGGCAAGTTCCGCACTTTTCGCCGCGTTTTTGTTGTTTTCTGCCGCAATTTCTTGCGCAAGTTTTCGATGACTTTTTCCGCAAATTCCCGCAGGGACAGATAACGGAATGAGAGAGACCGACTAATTTTCGTCAAAACTGTCACAAGCCAGCAGCTGGTGATTGTTGAGGAAGGTAGTTACACCACTGACCGACACCACTGCTGTGGGTAATGATTACGTGCAGCACCTGACAGCAATAAACCAGACAAAGCAGTACAATACCATGCAGAAGATGAAATGCTTGACGGAGTATAATTAGTAGCAGACAAACTGTTACACAATGGAGCAACATTATTTGCTAAAATGGCATAAATATAGTATTACTTTGACGAATACCCGACACATAACATTCCCGCTACAAGCATTACCAACTCTACTGTCCCTGATGCAGGAGGGACTAGTGGCACACATTCCCACTGCATACCCCAAAGCTAAGAAAGGTGGCATCATGCTCATGTGAGCCAGTTGGGTACCACCCAAGCTCTGCACCGGGCTCTGTCCAGGTGCCTGCACACAACCCTGGAGGACGAATGCAACCCCAACACACGATGTAGTAAAGGGCAAGTCCTTGGACACAGCTGTCAAAGTTATCCACCAAATTGACCTACAGCAGGCCAATGTACAGTGAAGGAGAGTTCCGAGAAACTAAGAATAAAGGACTTATCGTCTGTTTGTCAGACTATCTGTTCCCGGGGAAAATCGCGATTCCGCGGCCGCGTTTTTTTGCCATTTTTTAAAAGACCGCGTTTTCCGCGATTTTCCCGCGTTTTTTGAACTTTTTTGTTGCGCTACACGTACACACAGTGCACTGTTCGGTTGACCGTTGTGAGCCGTTGACGTCAAGTAGAGAGTCTACGTGTAGGGCGCGCGCTCCCTAGCATACACATGGCACATGACCGGCTCCCCTGTGTTGCCGCATATCAATAATATTCACCGCATACTTACCGCAAATTCACCGCAAATTATGCCATATTTACCTGCAAGTTGCACCGCAAACTCTGGGATTTTTCCGCGATTTTCCCTGGGGACAGGACTATCCACCCCAAACTATGGTCATGAGGGTGGACAATACTGGATGGTCACAATTCCACCTCGCTCTCGTTTTCTCCCCTGGAGTGAAGCTTCACACACATACCTGTAGTACCTGTGGTGTCTACAAGAAGTAGGAACAGTCCTTCACTTACTCCACTGCTTTGTATAAAAGCCTGTCTTATGCAGAAGCCTGTTCTGAACACAAGCCTGAGTTTCAAGATATGCAACTAGCACAATAATGTGGATTTTGCATCGGCAACCATAAAAAGTTTGGTTTGACTACAAACATAATGCAACATAATGTAAATAGAGGCCTAGCCACCACACCGGCTTCTACAGAAATACGCCTGGCTTTCATACACGACATTACAGTAAGTCATCCAGTTCGCACTAACCCACTTCAGTTGGTGCTTGCAGACGTATTAGACGCATACAGCCAGTCAAGTACGCTTGCAGGGATCTTTTCTCAACGGGGAGTAACGGCTGGCCATATCAATACCTACAATACATACAGAATGACAATGGTGAACATAGCAAAAGGGAAGGGCACTCAAGACCTGCAGCTCCATGTATACATGCCGAGTGTGAGCGTGGTGTCTGTGGACAAAATCGACAAAGAGGTACCCTGGCAACAAATGTAGTGCCAGGATGCCAGCAGAAGGCTACGTGGCACACCAGTCCAACATGTAAATCAACTACCATCCACTGGTCACACTAGCCCAATTGATGCAAGTACCACAGTTGAAGTTCCATGGCCATTTGCCTGCCACATGCCAATCACAACAAGCACTGAGGAAGAAACTGAGACGAAGCGACGTCAAAGCAAAACACTAACACAGACAGGCGGATTCCACGCACAGTGAAACTTCAGTATGGAGTAGTACCAAGAGCCCATGGATGGCGGTGCCGTAAAACTTACAAGTGGAATTGAGCTACACTGGAATAATTGTTGTCTCTGATTATCGCTTAATTTAAGCAACAAAATCTACTATCAACTAGTTATACTACCCACCTCTTCAAGGTAGGGATTGTGAAGAACCAATGACCTAGCCATGGTGTGGGGCTCTGACAAACATCTTGCAGCAGTCAGACAGCCTGTCACAGGCCTGACAAAAGGCTGTGGATGCAAGTCCGCTGCAGGATCATACAATGCGAGTGCAAAAGGCAAATCTGTTATGCAGGCCAGGGCTAAAATGCCACACTTTCTGTTCAACAACACCTCCGCGAGGGAAGAATGCGACAGTTCCAGTAAGCAAAAGGTTGTTTCATTTGAGGAGACTGAAAAGCAAGAAACCAGCAACGAATTGGACCAAGATTGAGTCAATGTGCACACAGGTGATGCGTGCGTGTTATTGTTTACTGGAATTATGGCGTATATGCTAGAAACATGGAATGCACTACGAACTCTGACCTGAAATACACAAATATACACATCTGCCTGAGTTTCAATGAGCATGGATAGACGTGGAACACAATACTTCCACTGGAAATGGTGATATACCGGGAACACAATCCATCTGCTGCTATATGGGCGAGAAACTATTGTAACCTGGGATATTTTGAAACTTAGGTGTGATGAAATGTCACTTTCGTGGATTTTACACGTATCACAAAAAAATTCTTTCATTTCGTGCCATTTGAGTTAGCAGTAGGTCTGGACATAGACATGACCAAATCTTTAATCAGGTTGGTTGGGCCTATCTTTCTGCTATCTCGGATATTGTGTAAGATTTGATGGAGTCCATTACTGGCTGAATACCAAAGAAGGGAGGAAATTTCTACGACTGTACTGTAAGAAAACGACGACACGAAACTTTCCAATGGCTCAATAGCTGGCCCCAAAAATATTACGGATTACTTTAGTACTTACTCAAGTCACATCGAAATCCTTATCGGCGGGCTCCAGGCTGTGGAACGCCTCCAGTGGGTCTGAATGTTCGACAACGTCAGCCATTACTTCTTCACGGAATCGTCATCTTCACCTCTGTACAAAATGAGCTGACCGGGATAATAAAAAAGGGCTTTTTTTCGCTCTGGCGCATCGACTGCATGATCACGATTGTTCCCGAGGCGCTATTAGGGATATCAGCGAACACACTGCGCACGGGGTTTGTGCAGTTTTCAGCGCTACCATACCAATGTACGTACTGGCGGGGACAAAAAATTGACGCAAATAAAATGGCGACTGGTCGAACGTGGCTCGGACCTACATAATTATTTGAATAATTTGAAAGCACATACTGCTGTGAACAGACCCCCATTGTTTCGATTCTGATGATGTCCGACTACTGTGCACCTCACTTTGGGCATCCTCTGCCAGCAATTACACTAACGAACTTATACAAAACACACAGTATTAAAAATCGGTGAAGGACGACAGGCGCCTAGGCCCATGTTCGTCGATCGTCCAAGCTTCTTCATCTTCCTGAGTTCTTCTTGAATGATCGACCTTGTGAACTTTTGACCTCTGGCAGTCTGGGACCTGGGATTGCTTCGGTCAATTTTTTTCTTGCTTGGCACATGGATAGATCCATGGGTGAGGTACCAGTTCACCAAAAATTGGAAGATTTCTCCCGCGGGAACGTTGTAAAAAATCGCCTTCGATTCACCCATGCTCCTTGGGCATCGAAGGACAAATTTGAAAATTCGTCTGAAGAAAGTCCTGGGGCTCGGCTCATCTGTAGTTGATCGCGTGGCTGTTACCGTAGGCATGTCACTCTCTACCCAAGAATCCTTCACCAGCAGCGAATATACGAAGCAATCAACGAAACGGCAATTTTCCGACTTCAGCCGCCATTCTCCTTCTTCTCCATCAAGACTCCTTCCAGTTTCCCGGCAAAAATATTCATTTTCTGACTTGGACTTTTCTGGCCGCGCGCGAGGCATGCTGACATGTACACAATTCGATCACATCATAACTGCGCAAACCCTCTGCACAGTGTGTTCGCTGATAGTGATATCCCTAGCGCTATTCGAAACGGACCATGAGGGAGGAGGTAAGAGGCATTATATTTCTTGCCTGCTCTGCTCAGAACATTCAGAAACTATCGTTATAGAACTTGGCAAGAATTCTTTGAGATATTTCCTCTTGCAGTAAGAAAAGGGATGCATTTTTTCACACTAACCTCGCTCATCCCGAACATGGTTCAACAGGAACGCCGGCTAGTTTACATGCTGGTGATCCACGTAGATCTGCAACAGCAAGGAATGACCGTTGTCCATGCCATCAAGGTCGCTTGGAGTTGACCAGCGCACGGCCTACACTGGATATGTGGCGTGCCGACATGGCAGATTTCTTACGTCATGAACAACGTGATTTGACCCTACTCGCCCTAGTCTGTGTGCTGCATGTTGAGGGAAAGTCCAGGCTGGTATGCCTACAACACTACATGTGTGCTGTTGAGCTGGACATCAAGATGCACTTGATCCGATCTAGATCAACGGGTGATCCATGTAAGTGCAGGTGCGCTTGATCAAGGCGACTCGGAACAACTGCTGAACCGTGATCTACGGGACCTGGCATTCTTGTGTCGCGAAGCAGGTGATTTCATCATTCCTCTTGCAGTAAAATCCAAAAACTACACGCAAAAATTCAGACAAGGAAAAGCAGCGGTGATCACTTGTCACTCCAAACGACAAGCTTCTCCTTGCGCCACCAATACTTTTTTTGTGCGACTGTTTATGCAAACGTGACTCAAGGCCTGATCGCAGTTTTTGAATTTTATTGCAAGATGCACGGTGAGATCGCGTGCTCTGTGACGTAGGATGACGCTTCCTGCATCACGATACGCGGCCATCGATCGCGAATGTGCCTGGAACGCTACTCGGAACAGACCATGATGGCAGAGGTAAGATGAGCTTCATTTCCTGCTTGAACTGCTGAGAACCCCCACAAACCACGCAAACTGTCCTTGGAGTGTTGCAATGGCAGCAAGCCGTTGAAATATGCCCCGTACAGCATGGAGAGTTATTCGTCTTTCACACTTCCATCCTGCAATCCCGAACATAGTCCAATAGTAAATGTCCCTTGTTTTCATGTCGATGCTCGACAGAAGCGGCTAGCTTGGTCCCTTTGTGTTGACTGGCACTCGAGCAGCACTGGCTGCACGCACTTGTCGCGTGAACTGCATTAGAGATTTCTGACGTTATAAAGAAGTATGTAATCAAGCACGCTCAGGCCAGGAGGTCATGATGGCTGAATCTTGCCCGAGCCTGCAGCCCAAGGGCCGTAGGCCCGAGGGCTCCAAGCAAGGGCAAGATTCAGCCATCATGACAGAAAGAGCGTGCTTGATTTGATTTCTTACAGCGCGAAGCAACATATTAGGGAAGGTCAAAGGTGGAAAGGTCGAAGGTCGAAAAATTATTCTCGAAATGACGTCAAACGGTCCGAACATTCCCGAAATGATGTTCCCGGTCCTGATGGCCTGATTATGCCCGCGGCGGGAAGATCACCTATTGGCCATTGCCCCCGCAACGATCACGTGTCATGTAAGAATGTGATTTCAGCATCATTTCACTCGTCTTCGACCTACATGGTCAGGGAAAGTCCCGGTTCGTAGGCCTACAACACGGTCAGCGTGTTCTTGAGCGCAGTAACAACACAAGTGTGATCACTTCCATACCAACGGGCGTTCAAGGCGAGTAACAAGCGGACTTGACAAAGGTGACTCTGAAATCTCGTGAGCCGTGGGCCACGCGACGTATGTAATCAAGCACGCTCAGGAGCTAGGTCATGATGGCTGAATCTTGCCCGAGCCTGCAGCCCAAGGGCCGTAGGCCCGAGGGCTGCAGGCAAGGGCAAGATTCAGCCATCATGACAGACAGAGCGTGCTTGATTTGATTTCTTACATCGCGAAGCTACATATTAGGGAAGGTCAAAGGTCGAAAGGTCGAAAGGTCGAAAAATTATTCCCGAAATGACGTCAAACGGTCCGAACATTCCCGAAATGACGTCAAACGGTCCTGAAACTCCCGAAATGACGTCAAACGGTCCTGATGGCCTGATTATGCCCGCGGCGGGAAGATCGCCTATTGGCCATGGCCCCGGCAACGATCACGTGTCATGTAAGAAGTATGTAATCAAGCACGCTCAGGAGGTCATGATGGCTGAATCTTGCCCGAGCCTGCAGCCCAAGGGCCGTAGGCCCGAGGGCTGCAGGCAAGGGCAAGATTCAGCCATCATGACAGACAGAGCGTGCTTGATTTTATTTCTTACATCGCGAAGCAACATATTAGGGAAGGTCAAAGGTCGAAAGGTCGAAAAAAAATTCCCGAAATGACGTCAAACCGTCCGAACATTCCCGAAATGACGTCAAACGGTCCTGAAACTCCCGAAATGACGTCAAACGGTCCTGATGGCCTGATTATGCCCGCGGCGGGAAGACCGTCCATTGGCCATGGCCCCGGCAACGATCACGTGTCATGTAAGAATTGGCATTCTTGCGTCACAAGGCACATGATTTCACCGTGCATCTTACAATAAAATTCAAAAACTGCGCTCAGGCCTTCAGTCACTTTTGCATCAACAGTCGCACAAAACATTATTGGTGGCGCAAGGAGAAGCTTGTTGTTTGGAGTGGCAAGTGATCACCGCTGCTTTTCCTTGTCAGAGTCAACAATACACTTTGTTCTGCGGCCTTGGGAGTAGTGTTGGAGTAGAAATTGCTGAGGAGACGTCGCGGAGGGGCGAGCTTTCCTGCGCAGGTATGACTTTGGCCGTATTTCAGCATGGTCGAGTGGAAAAATTCAAAAACGTTTATTTCAAGAAAACCCCAAAAGGAAGATGGGGGACATGTTCTCAGCGCTAGAAGAGGTGTTCTGCTATCTTCCGGTTTATAGTTCTAGCCAATTGAGGACGTAGCTGGCTGTTTAGCCAGCGCTTGTAAATTTGCTATTTTCAAGACGATCATTTGCCAAGCGCCTGCTCTGCGCGTCAGGTTTATAATCCTGGCACACCATACATTTGCTCACATCGTGCCTGTTCCGCTTCGGGTCTGCCCGCCTGATTGGGCTCCAAAACACTCTAGAGCAAGCTTTTCTTCAAAAGTCAAAATGCTTCTTGACGGACTCTGTATGCAGAAACCCACTATACCCTAGAATGACTGGGTTCGAGTACATGTACAATTTCCGTATGCAGCGGAAGATCGCTATATCTAACAAACGGGACAACTGTACAGACTTGCCGATGCTTTTATCGTCTTCAGCAGCCACAACTTAGTCAGGAACAGCTCTAAAAAATTTGTGAGCTCCTACTTGCCACGAAACTTCTAAAATGCGACTTTCGAAATGGGACCCCGCATTATAATGCTTGCATGGCGATAGTGCGGGTTCGAAGGTTATGAAAAAAATAGGAGAAATGAAACATTTTTAACATCCCTATGCTTTTTTGCCTAGGTCATCAAGTTGGTAGACGGTGTCGTATTACTATTACCATCGAATGCAAAGAGAAAGTATCTAAAAAAGCATAGCGTAGGGCCCTGGGCTTCCAAGCTCTCTCGTTTACATCACTTTGAATTTCACGAGTATGGGAGAGTGTGAGAGAAGCAGGAGCAGATCGAGTTAATCAGCTGTCAGTAGATTTCTTCACAACCGTTGAACATGTTAGGAATATTGCTCCTTCTTGATTTATTTATTTATGTTTTAGTTACCTCTTCTAATAGATAAAATTTAATGTTTGTCCTTCTCCGCTTTCCCTCCAAGACTTGTTTAGTTCGTACAAGTAAAATCCTCAGCTTACAAGAAATGACTTGCTTCTGGTCAAACGTAGCAGACATCATGGTGAAATGTACCAAACTGTACACTTCTGTAACGTACACAACGGCTCTACTAAAGTATCGAGGAGAGCAACAGTAGAGATGACAAGACAAACAAAACGAAAGGAACGGTAGCGTGAATGTTCTGATGACGTGGCATGAACACATTACCTACCAAGTTCACTGTCATTAGGCTTAGGCCTGTTTGAGTTGTGAGCTCATTCCATCAAGTACACAACAAAAAACAACAGCCATTGCGAGCAGACCAGCAGATCCAGCTCCAGCAGCTAGTCTTGATACCTACCACGGGACTCAGGGCCAGTATTTGGCCGTGGTTGGCTATCACGCCTCTAACAATATTGGCATTGCTTGCCACGAGATGATATAATAATAATTTATTATTATTATTAGAAAGTGCTGGCCATCATCTGTGGAGGCAAAAGTCAGCCCAATGGCCGTCCTTTTCACTCAGCTATCCGAGAGTGGCCTCCAGATCCCTATGCATGGCTTTTCTCCTATTTCAGCAAACAGGGCTTGCAGTCACACATGACACTAGTTTGCACTCCACGAAATCGCAAACAACCATACCAACACATGCACCCACACCATCGTGCGCACTTGGATTTGATTGTAAACGTTCACATCACAAACAATATACTGCAAACCTTTTCAATCAATATCAATTCAATGCAGAAAGTGAGCAAAAAAATATTTTTTTAAGAATTTATCCAATACATTTTCTTTTACATGTACTCATTACGGGCGGGGGGGGGGGGGGCATAAAAACTCAGATGAGAGGGACTAAGGGAATGCAGAAAAGCCAAAATGTATTGATAACATTTAGACTTTTGTGCATCTTCTTAGTATTCAAACCCAAATCTTCAGCACTAGCGAAGTTGTGTATCTTCACTTCTGCGTCAGCCATTTGATCACAGACGAGTTGTAGACAGACGCACACCGTTAATTGAAAAGATACTTTGAAAATGTAAGGAAAATGGAAAAAGAATAAAAACTTGATTTCAACAACATTGGGGAAGTGACAACAATTGGAAACGTAGGTTTGGGGAAATGATGAGTTCTGTAACAGTTGCTGATATTGTGGCAAGACACTAGCACACCTTTGACAGGTGCACGCCATGCAGACTGCAAGCATTATCCTGTTACTATTCATGTGTGCATGCACACGTTTGGTTGAAATTCATACAATTTCCATCGGATTATCAAAGCGGAGTTTCATCTGAAGTAAAACAGAAATTTACAGGACAGGACTAGAGTCAACGTAAAACCAAATAGAAACTGAAGAAATGTTCTGCCAGTTGGAAATGGCACAATCGAGTAAAACCAATGAGATTTGTAACAAATTCATAGGTTTGAGGGAAATATGCAAACGGGGGGGATGGGGTCGGCAGAAAAAAACTGACAGTCACCACTAGGATTCAAACCAGGGACCATCGCTTGAGGCCAGCGATGCTCTAACCACTGGGCTATTGTGCAGCCTGGTGAACATTTTCTTCAGACTTCGAAACTCACGCCTCCTGTGAATCCACACAGGAGGGTGGGACCCAGCCCTCCATTTAACTCACGCACTTCACGGACAAACTAGCAAGCGAGGATACCCAAAAGTATTCATTCGTTTGAGGGAAAGATGTAAGGGCGCCGCAACCCATCGCAATACATCGGTGGTGAGCCAGCTCCTGACCTATGGCGCATACGGTTCGAGAACCAAGTGTACTACAAAGTAGTACAGAACGTGGCCAAATGCTATGACAGGTTTGCCAACTGAAGATTGAATTAGTTGTTTCTTCAGTAGTTCAAGGTCTCTCGCTCATAACCACTCGGTGCTACCTTTTACTGGAGATCATGAAACTACTTCTACGCATTGTATTGCAGTCAAGTAAGCGATGCTATCGAAATTTTGCTTGAAAACGTTGATGAAGTCACAAGAACTTGCAAATGCATCCATCGTATTTTAATATGAGGCATCGGCAGCAAGAAAGGTCCTGGCGATTTTTCAAAATGCCAATATTTGCGAAAAACCGAACCGATGTCGTGTTTTAGTCACCGCGATCAAAGCGGAAAGACTTCTTGCGATATCGCTTTGAAAGTGCTTTCCTCTATGTGGCTTCGCTATAATTTGTTGTCATTGCAGTTGTAGTTTATCCGCCAAGCACTTGGGACGTCCAGGTAGGCGTTTTCAGCCACCATGGAGGCGTTTTGCGCTCTGGGTAGCGTCTGCAGATCATGCGCTCAAAAGAGAGCGGAACAAATAATTTCTTGGCGGAACGATCCCGTCACGAATTCTCGATGGAGCACGAGCGACTAGAATATTTGGCAGTTGGATCTCCAGAGATACTCCGCTGCCTGTGATAGTCCCCCGCAAGACGAATCAGGTGAAAGTGAAGAGGTTTCGCTCAAATGACAAGCCATCAGCGGAGGCACCGCAGACGACGAGTTTGAGAGGTCCGTGACACGAAGTGGCGACGCGGACAGCAGCGCTGAGAGTGACGAGCGAGATTCAGTGCTCCGTGGCGACTATTCGCAGCTGGATAAGTTGGTGAGATACGGAGACAGCCCTGAATGAACTAAACCTTACTTGATACAAGATATTTTGTGAATAAAATTGGTGCAAGTGAGTGCAAGTGAGACTTGTGAGTTGTTGTACGGCGGTGAGAAGCCCTTTGGTGGGGAGAATGTTGTGAAACCACAAGTTCTCGAGAGTGAAAGGCCTTCTCGCTTGTGACATTCTGTTCGTTTCAATGCAGTTGTATCCTGACTCCGCCGTACCACTGATGTTTACGACGTAGCATACGCTACATGCGCTATGTGCAGTTTGCTGTGTGCTCTGTAGTTGTATGTTGAATGTGTATGCTTTTCTCATATACGCTGTCATTTTCACGCTATAACTACCTGGTGGTTTAGTGTTAGTTATTCATTCATTATTGTTAGTCGATGGATGTGAATATACTGTTGAGAATAAATAGTTGTCCTCGTGCCGTGTGGTCGTTCGTTCCTGACACTTTAGAGAACCAGAGGGTTCACAACATAACGTGGTCACCAAATGTTGTGAACACAATGTCACAAGCGAGAAGGGCTTTCACTCTCGAGAACTTGTGGTTTCACAACACTAGTACTCCCTCTATAAGCTAGTACTTCCTCTATAAGCTAGTACTTCCTCTATAAGCTAGTACTTCCTCTATAAGCTAGTACTTCCTCTATAAGCTAGTACTTCCTCTATAAGCTAGTACTTCCTCTATAAGCTAGTACTTCCTCTATAAGCTAGTACTTCCTCTATAAGCTAGATCCAAGAGTACACTACTCCTGCTAGATCATAATTGTGAAAGTATTTTCAATTTGACTTTTGTTTGTACTTTGAAATACTAGCAACAACTACTACAAAACTCCACATATTATTGAGAAGGCAAGAAGGCAAATCTACCATTACAACTTCAGGCTCTGACAACATTTTTTAATCCTACGAGTTTGTATACTCTTGCTTCTGGTGTGGAGAAATAGAATCGGGTAGTAGAGGAAGCAAGTGCAATTGACGGTTGTAACTTCCTAAATAAGATAGTAGAGGAGTGCTGCCACTTTTCTGTGGGTATACATCAGAAGCAGAGTCTGAGGTGTTCAATGGCAGGGATTCGAGGAGTCGTTTTCAGTCGGTTTGAACAACTGATCGGAGTGTTCCCCAAATCGAAATAGAACACGTCTGGGCCTTGAAAATATGGATAACCCTCACTCCTGGTACATGCAAGTACATGTACATGTAACACAGTGAACTAAATGTATGATCAACAAGTGACAGCGAATGAAAAGCAACAAATCTGATAATTGTGCCACTAAATTCGAGTTTAAATATCTGCTTTATGAACATGCAGATTCCTTCTTTCACAGTTTGGGCGCAACATAGTTCTATAAAATCCGCGATATGCGTGTTAAAACAAAACCGCGTCACGATTTATTGAAAGTGGTATAGTTGGTGGTGTGAGTGTTCAAAACCATTTGAACTTCATACGGTTCGTCTTCTTTTTGACATGCTCTCTTTCCATCGTCCTTAGCTTTTGTTTGTTGTAAGCTGTTTTGGCTTTCTCCTATACGTCTGGGGAATTCAAAGTGATGGTTTTGAGAGGCTGGTGATGGCTGTGAGCGAGAGTTACTGAGCACCTGGCAGATATCACGACACGTCGGAACGTCCAGGAGCAAAGGAATCTTCGGTTTTCACTGGAATCTAGTTCCTCCAGCATCGTGTAGCCCAACGTCGGTGAATGGCCATCCAGAAAGGTTGAACCTGGTCTTGAAAAGTGTGTTGAAAAGCATCCATATTGTAATTAAAATTGATTCGGCTTGTCACATGTACATATGGATCCTTCTTTTGCCGCTGTCTTCTTGAAGACCATTTAGCTGTCTGTCTGTACATTCTCCCACATCCTGAGGCTCCACTGTAGCCACTTCATAATCTCTTATAGTCACACAAACATTGAAACTGCCTTTTTAATTATTACACTAGGGATTTAATAGGGAAGAATATTGTACATGCTATTCAAATTTGAACCAGCCATGGGGAAACTACAATCTTATGATCACAATGAAGAGAACAAGCTGAACATATAACTGCTATATTTGAATCATTCAATTGAATGATGTAGAAAGATGGAAAATGTTCACCTGCTCTTGTAGCAGAACATTGTCCAACTGCATGACTGACTTTCCAATTGTGAGCAATAAAGATGATTTCATAATACTCAATCTGCGGACAGAACTGTTTTGTCCTTTGTGGACTCGTCAGCGCAGCATTATGCCCTTCAAGGACCAGGCAGGCATAGTGGGATGGTCTAAGACCATGATTGAGAAACAGAGGGTACCAGGTTCAAGTCCTGCTTGGAAGCGGAAATATATTTTCCAGCCGTGCTGCGACCCACAGTTAATTGGGAACTATTGGCCTGGCACGAGGAAAACATGGATCAAGTGAATGGGATTTGTGGTCTTTGACTACATGCTGGTGAGCTGATCTACTCACCTCCCACAGCTTTATGAGCAGTATCTGCGCCTTGATCCTTGAAGGGTGGTGGCGTTCCTAAGGATGCGGAAAACTCGGCCTCTATATAGATAAACCGAGTCTCACGCGAACCGAGAATTTTTTAATCTTCAAGGTCCTGGACTCTCGCAGCGAATCTCTTACCCTCTTCTGAAGTTAGACTTGCATAACTGTTGATTCTTCGGTCACATTCCAAGACGATTGGGATGTTTGCCGGCGAGGCTCTCCACAGATTGGGATAATTCACTGGCAGGACTCTCCTCAAACGGGGACGATTCTTTCCTGTCGCCCTCGTCAGATCCTCCATTTCCACTTCCTGCCTGGTTCTTTTCCCTTGCTGCCTGTGTCCTCGCTTCCCGGAGCTTTCTCCACATCACTCCTGAAGCATTGAGAAGGGAAAACAGAGTAAAATAGAACAGCTTCCTTAGAACTTACTAACTTCCCTTTAGAGCGTTCTCCCCACTTGTAACGACCTCCATTGCCCGGACTGAAAGGACTAAGCGCCCAAAAATAGTATGGAGAGATGAAAAAAATGCTCAAATTATGATATATGTACATAACCAGGGCAAGTGCAAAAATGGGTGTTGGGTGGTAGATTAAAGTGATATTTTTTGAGGAGCACCCATCTCCTCAAATAACACTTGAATTTGCCAATCCCCACACAGACAAACACACAATACTCATACGCAAATGTACACTCACACACACACACACACACACATGCACACACACACACACACACACACACATGCACACATGCACACACACATGCAAACGACACACACACACACACACACACACACACACACACACACACACACACACACACACACACACATCCACTGCCTCACATCAAGAGCTGACATTGACTGTGGCTCCGAGCTCCTCCAGCAGGGCATTGATGCGTTTTCCCGTTGGGGACATAAGTGGAGGATCAAATTTGAGCCCTCCAAGACGCAGGCTATGTCTATAGGCCACCATCGCCAGCCCTGGGAGCTCCCTTGAGCAACATTTGACGGCACATCGGTGAGTGAAGAGAGTCGGCTGAAACTCCTGGGAGTCACCTTTGACGACACCCTGAGCTACTCCTTCCACCTCCGCTCCCTAGCTTCCCGTGCTAACCAGCGGATTGGCTTCCTGAAGCGAGCGTCTCCTATTCTGGAAGCCGAGAGCCGCCAACGCGTCTACAACGGCTTTGTGGGACCCACACTCGAGTATTGCCCCTTAGTGTGGATGAACTCACCCTCGTCCCATCTTAAGAAGCTGGACCAGATCCAGCGAAGGGCCCTCCACATCATCGGAGCAGGTACTTGGCTCCCTAGCCTGGCACTCCGTCGCCTGGTAGCTGCACTTGCCTATACCTACAAGCTCTGCTATCTAGATGCATCCAGCCCTCTGAAGCAGATGCTACCTAAACCAGCCACTCACCGTGCCCCCGAGACAAGACCTACCCGTCAGTCTCTCCAGCTGCAGGATTCCCATCCATACCAGAAGACAACTGGCCTGCCTGCCAACACCCGGAAAAGCTGTCTCCAAGGATTCCCTGCTTGCACCGCTGCAACATAGAATGCCCTGCCACCAGACCTGTTCCACCACCCACCCGCCCAGCCCCACATGCAAAGCTTTAAGAAAAAGGTGTACCGTCACCTTCTTGCTCAGGACTGGCTCTCTGCTACTGATGCACTTTGAATCTGCTCGCCAACGCTTTCCCTGTTCTTATGAGTGTTCAGCTGCTTACCTTATAACCCTGCTGCCATCATCACCAATATTCTGATTCTCATGCACATATCCCAGAACCTGCTATCCTTCGCAGCCCCCATCACCAAGAGCACTGTGCTCTTCTATCTCCCAGCTATCTCTCTCTCTCTCTCTCTCTCTCTCTCTCTCTCTCTCTCTCTCTCTCTCTCTCTCTCTCTCTCTCTCTCTCTCGCTCTCGCTCGCTCGCTCTCTCTCTCTCTCTCTCTCTCTCTCTCTCTCTCTCTCTCTCTCTCTCTCTCTCTCTCTCTCTCTTTCTTCTCTTCTTCTTACCCCCCATCTCCCGATAATTATTAGCCCCCGTTTTCTTTCGACGCGTTTGCTGTGCAGTGAAGCCGAGACCCTAGGTCGGTGGAGCACATCAGACCCCGTCACCACGTCCACGATTCATGCCTGCGATGCTGCACCGCTGCTTTGCACGTCATGATTGGAAGCTGTGGCCTTAGTAAACATACACACACACACACACACACACACACACACATGCACACATGCACCCACATACCCCCCCCCCCCCACCACCACCACCACACACACACAGTTCTCACTTGCACTTTTCATATGCACACAATCAAGAGAGGGAGGGGAAGCTGTGTTGCAACTCCTCGTTTCACGTAGTTATGATCCTCAGGCAACGCACACATATCAACTTCATTAACTTATCATTCATTTTCATTTCAAGTTGAGAAGAAGCAGCGACGACCCAGCCATTCTGTCTGGAGGGTCATTGTCAATACCAATCTATATACCTGAATTGTCTTCGCTGTGGTGATGGTGATGCGAGGGCAGAGTTTGGATCTGCCAAGAGCGCAATGTGGTGGCGTGGTGTATTGTATTCTTTTTCATGGTTCTGAATGTAAGTGTTAACAACTAGATTGGATACATGTACATATAGCCAGGGAAGGACACATCTAAAGAAGTTGAAATTAACTTAAAAATCGTGATACCGGTATGTGATACAGGAGTAAGTCAAGCGCAACTATATTCTAGTAATTCATGGTGATGCAAAAACCCGATTAGTGCACACCGCATGCCCAGATTGTATGTTGCAACGTTGTATTCCATCATAAAAATGTTTACGATATCTGTGGCAGTCAGAGCACACTGACTTTGAACATTGCAGCTCATCTGCTTACTAGCCTTCACTGAGATCATAAAGGAAACTCCACTAATCCTCTGATGAGACCTAACAAGCAACAAGTAGCTAACTGTCCGGAGATTGATTTAATAGTAGATTATGAATGTACTTACGGGCATTTTTCGCGGTCTCACACAATGGTGTTTCATATTCCCATTCTCCCCCATCTCCCGAGCAAGTTGCTTTTCCCATACTTACATAACCTTCGTCACACTCTGGATCAACTTCGGCAAGAGGAAAAGCACTGACAGGAGGACCAAAAGGGGGAGGTAATAGCTGTTCAATACGACCATTAGGGATACGCCATGGTTGGCAGTAGGCAACACCTGTGCATATCAAAGATGACAGATTAGTATCAAATATTTAATTGTTCAGGTAGTGGCAAAGATAAATGTCAAAAGAAAAAATCAAAAATTCGACTGGCAACACGAGCTGGAGGGACTCAGCCACCCCCGTATCTACACATTTCACGCACAAACTAGTTTCCTTGGAGCACCAAAGTATCAAATATTCAGAAGTTTAGGGAAAAAAAAAGAGAAAACTTGAGGAAAAGAAGTTTATATTTTGGACACAGCTGGCAAGCGTCTCACTATAGACAGTCGGGAGGCCACTATGCAATCTAAAACCTGTAAACAGTTGGATGGTGTGCACTGACTCATCTATAGGCAGTCAGATTCCCAGTACGCAGTCAAAGTCCTACAAACACCATGACTAGTTACACTCTGAACTAACTACCTTCCTATCCTATGACTGCATGCACAACCTTCAGTCTAACAACGTGCGACATGGAACAAAGCACGTGCACGGTGGGCATTTTCGATTGCTAATGTTCTGTCGTTGTAGTGCTACTACTAAGCCATAATCATTGCCTTGCTCTTCTCAGTAGCGTCAAGAAGCCAACAACCGTGTAGGGCTCACTTCACTATCTGAACTAATTTGACTATTTACACTGGGGGTGGAGACGTCTGCATGGATGATCGTCCGTGATCTGGTTTCACAGGCCATTGTCAGACTGTATTTACATCAGAACTGAAATTCTCATCGGATTGGACAGAAGCTGAACACAAAGTTGTGGAGCATTCATTGGTAGTGAATTCACACAGGCGGGCAGATTATTCTTAATGTTACATCAACAATAGAGTTATCCCTAGATTGTGCATAGCAAATGAATAGAGTGGTTGACAGTTGGAACACACCCCCCACCCCCCCCCCCTTTTCTATCAGAAAAATTTCTTATTACACTCACATGAAGGGGCTTCAGACCATTGTCCATTTTCTTGGCAGATCACCAGACCAGATCCCATCATGTGATAGCCTGGGCTACAGTGATACGTAGCTACGTTTCCAACACCCGCATCGACTACTTGATATTCCCCGTGACTGATAGTTGGGATGACACCACACTTCCCCTCTGAGGCAAATAAAGGAGCAAGAAGAAACATGAAGGAAACTTCACTTCCCAACTCCAAAATGTTCTCTTCATTGCGATTAAAATTAAAATCAAGATTTACATTACACCAAATTTTCGGCCCAGGCCCATCATCAGATTCATGAATGACAAAATATCCATTGAATAGGTGTCTATTGAACTATATTGTATGAAGACAACACCAAGGAACATGGACAGTTGACAACAACATTAAATGATCAGCTGCAACAATACGCAATATTGGTATTGTCTATGGCCATGATTTCAATCGATAAGGACTCTCATATGGGGAAGTGGCTTTACTGTTTGCGGCATGCAGACCTCACTGACTTGTCAGTTTGAGCACTCTGGCAAGGTACGTTCGGGTCTGGTTTAAATCGGGCTTTGGGAATTTTTTTCATTGTTATCAGATTCGGCCTCATTTTCTCTGTGCTGCACTGATGAGTCAATAAAGAACGAAAGATTGAGATGTCCGCAGATTGAGATGACCGTATTCTCAATCTGCGGGCAACACTGTTTCGTCCTTTCAGTATACCGTTATATATATTCGATCTTGCTCATTCCCATGTAACCACTAATGAAAATGGGTGAAAAGGTTATAATATATATATACACAAAACCCCAAGGTTGTCAATTTCATAATACCAAAAGCTTTTCATATTATTATATACAAATAACCTGTTTGCATTATGCAGAGCTCACTGACTTGCCAGTTTGAGCACTCTGGCAAGGTACGTTCGGGCCTGATTGGAAATTTTTATTTCCATTGCTATCAGGTTCGACCTCATTTCCTCTGTGCTGCGCTGATGAGTTCAAAAAGAACGAAACAGCATGCTGTCCACAGATTGAGTATTTCGCTCCTGCTCTTGTAGCAGTTGAGCACTCTTGCGTGGGGTAGTGCCTTTGCTGTTTGCAATATGCAGAGCTCACTGACTTGTCAGTTTGAGCACTCTGGCAAGGTACGTTCGGGCCTGATTGGGAATTTTTATTTCCATTGCTATCAGGTTCGACCTCATTTTCTCTGTGCTGCGCTGATGAGCCTTCAAAAAGAACGAAACAGCATGCTGTCCGCAGATTGAGTATTTCGCTCCTGCTCTTGTAGCAGTTGAGCACTCTTGCGTGGGGTAGTGCCTTTGCTGTTTGCATTATGCAGAGCTCACTGACTTGTCAGTTTGAGCACTCTGGCAAGGTACGTTCGGGCCTGATTGGAAATTTTTATTTCCATTGCTATCAGGTTCGGCCTCATTTTCTCTGTGCTGCGTTGATGAGTTCAAAAAGAACGAAACAGCATGCTGTCCGCATATTGAGTACAAATAACCTACGTGGAGATAATAATTTTAATATAGGTGTGAATAGGATGAAGGCCCCAGACATCACGCAACTACGTTACTTGTTTGACATGTATTACTGTGTATTTTACAACAAAAATATTATTGAAAACCCAGAATCGATTTTCTCGTTCCTATCATCAGTGGGAAAAAACGGAACTAAGGATACAACCAAAGAAACTGAAATTCAGTACTGTAAATAGAAAGGTGTTAGAAATAACATCAAGAGACAAGTGCAATAAAACCACTAGAGGAAACGCAAAAAAGGTAACAATATTACATAACCAAAGGCGAGAAGGCTCTGAACGAAGTGTCAATCTACAAATACAACTTCAGTGCAACAACTTGCTCTTTCTGCTTGCACAAAACAGGCTTATGAACACGTATACAAACTGCCTCAAGGACTTTCAACTGTTCAACTGTCCGCTCACGGGACGAGCAGCTAGCAAATGGGAGACAAGTGGTCTGTTCAGAGGATGGAAGAGGAATTGGATGACGAAACGGGTGGTGAGGAGACAGAGGACGAGGCAGATGATGGTGGTGATGATGATCGTGAGGATGACGAGCGGAACGAGGAAGAGGACGATGAGATGGATGAGGAGGAGTTGGGTGGGAAGGAGCGAGATGAGGCGGATGAATGTGTTGATCGTAAGAAGTCAGCTGTGTATCTACACTTGTTTTCTCGTCCTGACTGTCTTGGTGTGAATGATGACTCTCATTTTTCTGTACTGTGTCGTGCGCGTTATGTCCAACAATTAAAAGTCCTTGAGGCAGTTTGTATCCGTATTCATAAGCCTGTTTTGTGTAAGCAGAAAGAGCACGTTGTTGCACTGAAGTTGTATTCGTAGATTGACACTTCGTTCAGTGCCTTCTCGCCTTTGGTTATGTAATCTTGTTACCTTTCTTACGTTTCCTCCAGTGGTTTTATTGCACTTGTCTCTTGATGTTATTTCTAACACCTTTCTATTTACAGTACTTAACTTCAGTTTCTTTGGTTGTATCCTTAGTTCCGTTTTTCCCACTGATGATAGAAACGAGAAAATCGATTCTAGGTTTTCAATGATATTTTTGTTATAAAATACACAGTAATACATGTCAAACAAGTGACGTAGTTGCGTGATGTCTGCGGCCTTCATCCTATTCATAGCTATATTAATATTATAATACAGGGGGAAGTGGTCCCGTCCACCGCAAAGAGGGCTCAACAGCGCTGGGGTGCACTGGAGCTAGTACACAATGGAAGCGGACGTCAACCTTTGGAGGACCACGGCATCAGTCATTGAGTGGTACGAAAACATCCAGGACAAGCAACAGCACACATTCATATGCTTTGACGTTGTAGAGTATTATCCCTCCATCCCAGAAGCACTCCTCGCGAGGGCCCTGGATTTTGCGTCCACGTACACTAACATCGAGGACGGGGAAAGGGAGATTGTCATGCACGCACGAAAATCAGTGTTGTTCAAAGATGGCCAACCTTGGGTGAAGAAGAACAACGCCAGCACGTTCGATGTCACCATGGGCTCGTTCGATGGCGCGGAAGTGTGTGAGCTGGTTGGCGTATATATGCTCCACGAACTAACAGCCCACGTCGGCAGAGCACAGATCGGCCTGTACAGGGACGACGGCTTGGTTGTGCTGAGAAACACCACCGGCAGCGCGACAGAGCGCATACGGAAGAGTTTGACGGTGGTCATTGCAGGGCATGGACTAAAGGTAACGATTGACACCAACCTAAAGGTCGTAAATTTCCTCGACGTGACGTTCAACCTGTCAACCGGAGGATAAATGCCACACGGAAAGCCAGGCGACACACCGCAGTACATTAACACCCACTCAAACCACCCACCGTCCATAATAAAGCAACTGCCAGCAGGAATAAGCCGACGCGTGTCAACGAACTCATCAAGTGAGGAAGCATTTAACGAAGCTGAGCCTATGTACAACAAAGCATTATTGGCCAGTGGATACGCGGAAGGTATTGAGTACATGGGGCAACCAGCACAGAAGAACAGAAAGCGAAACCGAAAAAGAACAATAACATGGTTCAACACTCCTTTCAGCCGTAGCGTGAGAACAAACGTCGCTGCTGCCTTCCTCACAATGATCGACCGGCATTTCAAAAACACCCCCCTGAAAAAGATCTTCAACCGACATAACGGGAAGGTTAGCTATTCATGTATGCCCAACATCGCAGCGATTATCAGTGAGCACAACAAGCGGCAACTGATACAAGAACCTCCTGAAAAGCCTTGCAATTGTAGGAAAAAGCAGGAATGCCCCATGGAAGGACGTTGCCAGGCCTCTCACGTCATCTATGAAGCACACGTCACCAGCCAGGATGAGCTCAGGACATACATCGGCTCAGCAGAGACAACGTTCAAAACAAGATACAACAACCACACGATGTCCTTCCGCCACGAAAAATACCGCACTAACATGGAGCTCTCCAAACACCTCTGGATAAAGAAAAACGACAACAAAGAGTATCACCTGTCCTGGAGAATCAAAGACAAGGCCAGCTCCTACAACCCCGCAACGAAGAGATGTTGCCTTTGCACCACGGAGAAGGTGCGTATACTCACTGCGGACAAGACCAAAATCCTCAACAAGCGAAGTGAAATCATCGCCAAATGTCGTCATGCAAACAAATACCGGCTCGCTAAGTATAACGCAAGATCATAACGTGAAGCAACTTGGAAGAATGGGTATGAATGCGAAGTGTATGGGAGAATGCATGTAGGGCGATAGTGCGGGTTTGAATCCCAGGATATGCCTGAAAAAAAAAATAGGAGAATTGAAAAATTTATAACATGCCTATGCTTTTTTTGCCGTCATCAAGGCGGTAGACGGTGTCGTATTACCCTCGATCGTACCTGTCCCGTACCTATCCCGTACCGTATCATACCATCAAAGACGGCTGGCCACAATGCATATTCAAATAGGGGTTTCAAATGCAAGATCATAACATGAAGCAACTTGGAAGAATTAGTATGTATGCGAAGTGTATCGGGGATGGATGCAGGGCGCGCGACAGTGCGGGTTCGAATCGCAGGTTATGTCTTTAAAAAAAGATTTTTTTAAAGAATTTATAACATCCCTATGCTTTTTTTGTCTAGGTCATCAAGGCAAAAAAGCATAGCGTAGGGCCCTGAGCTTCCAAGCTCTCTCGTTTCTTAATGTGCTCAAGCTCCACTGCAGCCACTTCATTACCTGGAAAACCTTACACACCATCTTCACTCCAAGTGGTCTCGTCGCTGAAGGGTACAATAATTATCTCAATCAAATTTTCGGCAAGGACCCATCCTGATGATGGCTCCTGGCCGAAATTTGTTTTTGCAGCGAAGAGACCACTTGGATTGAAGATGGTGTGTGTAAAGTTTTGCAGGTATCTAGCATTGCACGATGAAAGAAGTCAATATACATGTATGAAATTTAGAATGAGTAAAATGCAGAGGGGAAGCCCAGGTCTTTTACGAGGTCTATATTTCATATATTGACCGATTATGAGTGCAATAGTGGATTTTTTTTATATACAGTGGATTTATCACGACATAGCATACCTAAACTGTTTCAGCTTTGTTTATAGGATTATAGGAGGAAAGGAATACTATTGTAATAGAACATACATGTAACTCGGATGGTGAGCCATAAATAAGTGTAGAAAGTATGTAGCAATAAGAGAACAAATTCTGCTGTCATCGCCACACTACAACAAAGTCATGCAGGTTTACCAAAATCGATTTTCTTGTCACAATCATCAGTGGAAAGCCGTGACTGAAGAGTAACCATGCTGAATTAATGATTAATATACATTCAATAATGTGTTACGAGAACAAAATAAAGTGCTAAAATGGAATGAAGGAAGGTGAGACAATAGAAGTGAAGTGATAGCTAAGTGCAACAGGGGTGAGGAACTAATTATAACGCTAGAATTGTGTAGTGAGACAAACAATCATGCTGTGAACCTGCGAAAACAATTTTAACGCAACTACATGTTTCTTCTGTTTACAAATATCAGGCTTATGCAAACGAATACAAACAGCCTCAAGTACTTTCAACTGACTAGCGTACCGTGCACGACAAAGAACAGAAAAACTAAAATCATCATACACCTGCAGACACTTAGGGTGAGACAACAGATGAAGAAAAACGGCAGACTTCTTACAATGACAATCACCATCCGATTCCTCGTCTCCACCAACCGCAACCTCGTCCTCCGTTTCATCTTCCAACTCGTCCTTAGTGTCGTCCTCCGTGTCATTCTCCTCATCAACACCGATCGGTCCATGGCTCGCTTCATGTTGCTTAACCTCTGTTCGTTGACTCCTCCTTTGATCTTGATGGTAATTTGTTACCATTGTTGTTGTTGTTATTCTTGTTGTTCCCGTTGTTGTTAAATCTTCTGTTCCCAGTGTCTTTGCCGGTGCTTGACATCCAGTCCTGTAATAATTCATTGAATAATTAGCCGTTGATCGTCTAGGTCTTTGAATGTTGATCGTCTAGGTCTTTGAATGTTGATCGTGTTGTTTTCTCTGTTGAATGCCGTTCCCTTCAGCTTTCTTCCTCCTTGTTCATGTTCTGTGCTTACGTCATCCATATTTGCCAGTGCCTTGGACACCACAGACTCAGCCCCAGCACTGCCGACGACAGATGCAGGTGGCGGTTCTGGGGGAGGCAACGGCAACGATAGCGATGGGGCATCACCTCATCGCAGCGTCCACGTTAGTCTTGAGCTGGATGTTGTTGTAGTGTACTCTCTCGTGTTGTTAACATGCATTGTGTTGAGGTGACAATGTGCATATTATCCATCTCCACGGCTGTCGATACGAGTAATGGAGGCACTATTGCAGAAAACGGCAATTGTGTTAAAGATGGCTGTGACCGATGGTTCTTAGGTGGCCTGCCGCTAGTTTCTTTCTTGCGCCCATAATAATTACACCGTATAAAAATCAGTATGCCATGTCAATTACAATATCAGTATCACCTTCTCTGACGCTAGATTTGCTTCCCAGTTATATTTACATGCAGTAATCAAAAAGTAGAGCGGTGTTGCAAAAGCATCATCTGTTCGCTTTGTCCTCTGTAGGTACTTACCAGGGGGAGTACCCACTGAGAATTTGGCACCGATAGGTGATCTCCAGCCACTGCTGACACGAACATATTGGAAACCGTAGATATGATAGCCTGGGGTTAGAACCAAATAGTTGCTGTTGACATTCGCCTCTTCGGAATTGTTTCCCATTGAAACATTCACCAAGCCCTGCAGTCCAATCTCCACCAGCTGTATCGAGTGGCCAGGCTTTACGGCTGGGAGGGAAAAACTAACTATTTTGCGTGTACGATCAATGAAAGCTGGATTGAACTCCTTCACCTCTAAGAGACAAAACAAATCAGAGAGCTCAAATTTAGCAATTGTTATTCACATCTGACAAACGAATATTGTGGAACGCAAAATTTCCCATATTTGGAGATGTATCTGCAAAGGTATGTGACTGTAAAAGCCTTATGCAGAACGGTTATAACCAAGTGCTAAATAGTGCTATATACAATTGCCAAATCGAGAATGAAAACATGCCACAGAAATGGATAAATCTACTGTTGCTAGTAAGCACTGAGATTAATATTTTTACACATAAACAGGCCAATTTAAGGACATCTTTATATTAGGGGCTAGTTACAATATTAGCTGTTTACAGTATTACAACGTGTCACAAATTAATGGTCCAAAATCCACAGGTTAACAATACGATATGTGCAATGTACCTTGCAGTCTTCAGGCATGTTGGCAAATAACATAATAATTATACATGTATGAGGCCTTACAGCCCCAACAGAACTTCCTTTATCGAAGGAATCTTACTCATCAAAATAACAACAACAATAACAACAACAACAACAACAACAACATGTACTATTAATCGCATTAATAAACCAATAGTAGTAGTATTCTTTTATTCCCGTAGCTATGCAGAAGACGTTACTTCAGTAACGTCTGGCGCTAGCCAGGATCCACACAGCGTTAATTTGGTATTTGTGTGTTTGTTTGTGTCATGTCTGGCGCCATCCGTATCTGACGGCAAAAAAGCATAGGATGTTATAAATTTTTCAATTCTCCTTTTTTTCAGGCATATCCTGGGATTCGAACCCGCACTATCGCCCTACATGCATTCCCCCATACACTTCGCATTCATACCCATTCTTCCAAGTTGCTTCACGTTATTATCTTGCGTTTGAAAGCCCTATTTGAATATTACGGCCAGCTGTATGTGGCCAGCTGTGTTTGATGGTACGGTACGGTACGGGAGACGGTGTCGTATTACCCTCGATCGTACCTGTCCCGTACCTATCCCCTAACGTACCGTGCCATCAAAGACAGCTGGCCACAATGTATATTCAAATAGGGCTTTCAAATACAAGATCACAATGTGAAACAACTTGGAAGAATTAGTATGTATGCGAAGGGTATCGGGGGATGCATGCAGGGCGCGCGATAGTGCGGGTTCGAATCCCAGGTTATGTCTTAAAAAAAAGTAATTTTTTAAAGAATTTATAACATCCC
>NC_088648.1:31454644-31564523 GCF_964019385.1 Sycon ciliatum
AATGGTGGCATTGTTGTTGTTGTTGTTGTTGTTGTTGTTGTTGTTGTTGTTGTTGTTGTTGTTGTTGTTGTTGTTGTTGTTGTTGTTGTTGTTGTTGTTGTTGTTGTTGTTGTTGTTGTTGTTTTTGGTGTTGTCCTCTTCCATTCCATGTAAGCATGTGCACTTTCATAGACACGCAACCGAAAAAATCCTTCGACTGCCTACGAACTTGTTACACTATGTCACCCTAGGTGTGAAGTGTTTTAAAATGTAAAACTTCCTCCGCGGCATCGAAAGCGTCGCAGTTTGACTAGTGACTTGTCACTTCATACTGACAACTCCATAAGCTAAACCGTTCAAAATCTATTACAGAGGATGATAGTCTGAAGTCTAGAGTAGCGTTCCAGGACAGTTGGATTGAGAGTTTCACACGGAGACGAATGCCTCGTCAGCACTGATGTCAATGGACGAAAAAATATCTCTCCGCAAATTTTCCAGGAAGATTCGAAGTTGGTCGCGCCTCATCTCATATGCCTTGACTTTCTCCACCGGACAAGAGCTGCTATGCCTGTCGTCTTCTATCTAGGGATGATTTCTACTTCACCACCGACGAAATAAGAATACACCATCGTTGCGAGGTGGTTGATTACCGTCGGCCGAATCACCTCGATCTTGAAAATGAACTTTTGTTTAGCCTTGACATGCCCATTCATTTTAGCTGTGTGGTCACTGCTCACGCAGGTGTACGAATCACGTCGAGCGCGCACTCTTTTTCAGCATCACTGGTACAGTATCTGCGCTTGCATCACTAGCACCAGTCTACAGTGTACACGTACTGAAAGTCTAGGGACTACATGGCCCTTGCAGGTACGAGTCTTGTACACTGAGTGTCTCAGAATTCCTTGCATGAATGCAAGATCAATAAATTGTATCCCTCTTATGATGCATTAGTTTGCCGACCCCTCGATGTTTCTCCAAGCACTGCCGCTTGTTCCCCGAAGTCATTCTCACCCCAGCTCAGGTAAAACAGTGATGAGTTTTTGACCGAATGGCTATAAGCACGACAAATGTGCAGGCTGCAACGCCTGACTGATCTCAGCGAGTCGAAAGTACCATCGCAGCGACACCAGCGAAGAAATGTACATCAAGTATTTGTTTTCTTGGTGGTATTTTGATAGTATTTCGCTTCTTTTGCTCAAGCTCTTCGGGTTCTTTGAGTAAAAAAAGTATGGTGAGCGCTTCTCGATTCTGCACCTTTTCCAAGTACACAACACATCAAACAACAAGAGGAACGATTGTTCTAAATGCTACTTGAAAAATAAAAAGTAGATCGGTATTGCAAAATCATCAGTTGTACTCCATAAGTACGTACCCAATGAGAACTCGGCACCGACAGGTGACCTACGACCATCGCTGTCACGAATATATTGAAAACCATAGATATCATAGCCTGGGAAGAGCACATAACTAAGATCACCCACTTGAGAATTTTGGAATTCCTTCGAAACATTCACCCAGCCATTGTGTCCAATCCCCACCAGCTGTCTTGAGTAGCCAGGCTTGACGGCTGGGAGGTAGAAACAAACTATATCTCCCCTATGACCAGTGAAGGCTGGATTGGTCTTCTTCACCTCTAAGAGACAAAACAAGTCAGAGAGCTCAAATTTAACAATTGTGATTCACATCTAACAAACCACTAATATTATGTAACGTGATTATTTCCATATTTGGAGGTGGAACTGTAAGGCATGCCACTGTAAAAGCCTTATATAACCAAGTGCTAAATCTAACGAGGTGCCGGGGAGAAATATGTCGTTGAAAGAGAAAACATTCTCCAGAAATGGATAAATCTACTGTTTTTTTTTTTTTTTTTTTTTTTTTTTTTACTAGAGCCACGTAAACCCGTCATGTGTGAGTCATGAATAAGGGGAGTGGTGGCGTGGTCTGGGATGCTCTGCCAACCTTGGGTCTCGGCTTCATCACAACCAAGCGCGCCAGAGAGAGAGAGAGAGAGAGAGAGAGGGAGAGAGAGAGAAAGAGAGAGAGAAAAAGAGAGAGAAAGAGAGAGACAGAGAGACAGAGAGAGACAGAGACAGAGACAGAGACAGAGACAGAGACAGAGACAGAGAGAGAGAGAGAGAGAGAGAGAGAGAGAGAGAGAGAGAGAGAGAGAGAGAGAGAGAGAGAGAGAGAGAGAGAGAGAGAGAGCGAGAGAGAGAGAGAGAGAGAAAGAGAAAGAGAGAGAGAGAGAGAGAGAGAGAGAGAGAGAGAGAGAGAGAGAGAGAGAGAGAGAGAGAGAGAGAGGGAGAGAGAGAGATAGATAGAGAGAAAGAGAGGGAGAGACACAGAGAGACACAGAGAGTGAGAGAGAGGGAGAGAGAGAGATGGAGAAAGAGAGAAAGAGAGAGTGAGCGGGGAGGGTTGGGGTAGGGATATCAGCGAACGCACTGCGCAGCCCATCTGCGCAGGTCAGCCTGGCCCATCTACGCGCGGCCGACAAGAAAACTCATGAACACTTTCATTTTTTGCAAAATAAATCGTGCGAAGAAGATGCACGGAATGGCTGAAAACTAGGCTGAGGAATAGTAGCATCCAGAGACTCTCAAACAAATTCATGGTCCATCGCTTCTGACAATGGCAGCGAAGACATCAGGGAGCTTATTGCAGCAACTCTCTACCAAGCGCGACGCTGGTTACTCACCAGGGCAGGGCGCTTCCATCGCGCAAGAAATGGCCGCGAGCGAGAAATGGAAGTCCGATTTTGGAACGATCCAACCAGGGAAATTCCTTGAAAATTGGCCTGAACACCTCTCATACTGGTGTTTCACGATGTGCAAACTTTCAGAGAAATCGACCGGGGAGAACGTGGTGAGTTCGTGGGTCCTCGAGTATCGCGTATGATTTGAATAGTCGCGGGGACAGAAGAACAGTAATTTTCCGACTCCCAGCGGTGCAAACAGACCGCGGCCATGTTTTCTCTGTCGGCCGCGATCACGTTCAAAAAATCGATGACGCAATGCATGCGCAGAGGCCTGCGCAATGCGTTCGCTGACATCCCTAGTTGGGGAGCAAGAGAGGGGGAGAGAACTAAATATAGTATAAATATAATATTATAATGCGTAAGGGGTGCACATTCAGATCCAGAAAAACGGGCAAGCAGGGCACGAAGCATATGGCAATATGCAGCAGTGTGTAGGCAGATGTGCATACATATTACGGAGTGTCAGTGGCCAAGTGCCATTGTTGAGCACGGAGGTGCCGGAAGACAGACACTTTGAAACTTTGCAGCCGTTTCCGGTCAGGTGGCTGGCTGAGGACGGCGGGTGGTAGGGCATTCCATACAGGGACCACACAGGCGGGGAAGCCTCTACGGAAACTTTCCCGGCTGTTGACAGGTAGCCCTGTCTCAAGCTGGTAGTTATGCATGTCAAGACGGACGAGAGAGAGACGAGTGGGTCGAACATGGGCTGGTCGGGAGGGGGGGGGGCTTGCGAGGGAGGCAAGAGCTGACGAAGTGGGCAGGTAGGATTGGAGCACAGTAGCTTGTAAATGTAGGTGCAAGCAGCTACCATGCGCCGGACAGACAGGCTTTGCAGCATTGCGCCAGGGCCCATCAAGTGGAGGGCTGAGCGTTGCGCCTGGTCAAGTCGCTGCAAGTGACAATCTGCTGCGCCCATCCAGACCAATGGGCAGTACTCCATTACTGGGCGCACAAACCCACGGTACACTGTAGCTTGGCTGCGAGAATCTAGGAGCGGCGAGGCCTTCCGCAGGAGCCCGAGACGCTAGCGTGCTCTGATGGCGACGGTACGGAGGTGGTTGCGGTGGGAAAGTTGGCTGTCCAAGGTTACCCCAAGAAGCTTGAGGTTACTCTCTCCATTCAGGGGTACACCCGCAAACTGTACTGCTGGGAGGTCCCAGGCGGGGCGGTGACGGTCAATAGTCATGGCCTGGGACTTTGCTGGCTCGAACGCAATTCTCCAGCTGGTGCACCAATTCAAAAGGGCATCCAGGGAATTTTGCAGGACTGTCGAGCTGTGGTCAATGGTATCCATGGTGGACAGGCACTGAAACAGCATTGTGTCGTCAGCATAAGCGGCCAGATCTACGCCTGGTGGAAGGTGGCCATCGGCATCGTTCGTGTAGAGGAGGAACAGTGTCGGTCCCATCAAGCTACCTTGCGGAACTCCGGCTGTGATGCGGTGTAGGCTGGACGACTGCCCACCAACGACGACACTCAGGCGCCTGTCCAGCAGGTAGTCCCTCAACCCTGCAAGGAGCATGCCGGATACACCGTACTGCTGGGCTTTGTGAATCACACCTCGGTGGGAGACTCGATCGAGCGTGCCAGCGATATCCACAGCAACAACCCGCACAGCTCCGCCCCCTGCAGCCATGGTACTCCAATGATGGTGTAGTAGGGTAAGGAGGTCCTGCGTTCCCAGGCCGGAGAGGAAGCCGCACTGGTTAGTGATGAGGAAGTGCTGGCGCTCAAGGAATCCCATAAGGCTGTGATTGATGATAGCTTCCGTGACCTTTGACAGTATTGGCAGCAGGGATATGGGCCGGTAGTTCTTTGTTGCGGACTTCGAACCCTTCTTGTGCACAGGTACTACTGAGGCAAGCTTCCACAGTGACGGTTGCCGGCCTTGGCGGAATGCTTTGCTGAAGAGCTGGGCCACAGGCCTGCACAGTTCCTCACAGCACTGCTCAAACACTCGTCCTGGTACACCATTCGAGCCAGTGGCTTTGGACGGGACAATCTTCCTCAGTTCACGGCATACCGTTCGTGACCTAAAGTGGATGGTACTCAGACAAGCATCAAATCGTGTGTGGACATACGGGAGATTGCTGGCATGAAGGTCATCACCAAGGCTGCACGCTTGACAGAGAGAGGCACCATTCACGACTGGGTAAACCACCTGCTGCGAGCCTTCGACGGGTGGCTGCTGCATGGGTATCTTCAGCTCTCTTAAGGCATGCTGAGGCAGTGGCTGTGGCTTGGGTATAAACCAGTTGGAGTTGTGCATCTGCTGGATGCACAACTCGCTTCCTCTTGGTGGCTTCGGTGCACTCTGGTGTCCACCACACTGGGTCGGTACTGTGCAGTCTGAGGCTTTTGGACGGGATGAATGTTGTCATGCCCTCAGAGATCTTGCCAGTCAGCCGCTCACATGACAGGTCAATGTTGTCAGTGATGATAGAGGACCAGTCTGTTTGCCGGAAGAAGTGCTTTAAACGTGGCCAGTCAGGCAAATTATAGCGCCACACGCACCTCGAGGTTGAAGGCTCCCGGTGTGGTGGAGCACGCAGGAAGTCGGTAATCACACTGGCATGGTCAGATCGGCCGAGAGGTGGGTGCACAGTAGACATGACCGGGGTGTCAAAGTCGGAAAGGACCAGGTCCAGGGTGTTGTTGCCCATGGTTGGCTCAACCACGTGTTGGGTGAGGTGATGAGCAGCACTGAGCTCCTCCATTGCTTCGCCAGCAGGTGTTGTCTTTGTACTATGAAGCCAGTCGGTGTTGTGGACGTTGAAGTCTCCAGCAAGGATCAACTGCGCACCATGACATCGGGCAGCATCGAGAGTGCGATCAAGGTACTCCGTGAGGCTGGTGTCACCCTCCGGAGCACTACCAGGCCTGTATACGGCAGCAACAACAGCTGTTCGACTACATCGCAGACGGACGGTGAACCATATGATCTCCTGGGTGTCATGCAGAACCATGTCAAGCTCAATAGCTGCTAGGTCGTAGCGAACCCAGACAGCGACACCACCTCCTTGAGCCGTCCGTGTTGCTACTTCTTGAAGAAGTAAGCACTGGGATTTATAGTTGTAATGATCGCCGTTATCTTTGGAACACGTAATTCGGCCAATTTTTTAGAAACCGTTATACTTGAGGCTCGTTAGAATAATAGCTGCTATAACGAATAAATCTCACTTGTTTATATGTTTGTTTCAACTTGCACGTTTTTTGCTGCAGGGCGTGGTTTGCCATTTTTGGGCTTCGATTGTATTCAGTAAATCATGCAGTTTTGCCTCAGCTTAGCACGATGGACACAAATGTATGTGGTGATATCACAGTGGATGATCAGTTTGGTGTTCCAGACCACGTGCGCAGAGATTCTTTCCGTCAGTCTTGCTCAATATGTGAAAGTAATTTTTTTCAAAATCCTCGAAGAAATGGAAAGGGAGCGTAGTCTTCCCGCCGATCGAGAGAAAAGATTAAATAGTAAAATCGACGACCTCGCCCGTTTAGTTTCCTCCCTGACGGACATCGTTAATAAATCTGGATCAACAACACATTCAATGGAGGCAGCAAAGGCAGTCGGCCATGACGAGACCAAGAGCAAGGGAAAGCCATGTCGGAAGAAGCAGCCAGACAGCAAAGCTAGTACCCGTACGAACTTGAGTTCACAACTTTTTGAACTCGCGCAGATAGCAGCCAGCAAAGTGAGTACCCGTAGATCTACGAACTTGAGTTCACACCTTCTTAAACTCGCCCAAGCAAACACACCTGATATGGCCGTTGGTGCAAGTGAGCAACCCAGCTCAACAGCAACAGACTCGGGACCGGAGGACGACAGCGCATCCCGTAGTGCATCCCGTAGATCTCGTGGAGGTCTTGGATCGACACGTGGAACTTCAAATCCCAGGCCTGCAGGACGAAGATTCAAAACGCGGACGTCCAAGAACGCAAGCTGTTGCCTTGTGTCGAAGATGAGCCTGACAATATGGCATGGCAGCTATCTCGAATAAAAAGCCTACAAGCAAGAAAGCGCTCCTTTTGCTGTCAATCTCCGGCATGGCATGGAAAGTGACCACCAGTTTATAGAGCAGTGAACTTCAGCTAGGAATATTCCAGTCACCGTCCATGAATGCAAGATCTTTCGCAAGGAGGATAGCATCTCAGCTCGAATTCTTGTTAATCATGCCAGCTCCCGGAAACTTGGTTGAAACTGGATATCAGTGATGGTGAAGTAGCTGTAATGTGAGCAGGTCAAACATCTGCTTCTGGAAGTACTCAGGTGCAGAGAAGATGCCAAACGAGAGTCGGCGAAAGCAGAAACGACCAATGGGCGCAATAAATGTTGTTAGCAGTTGGGATTCCAGCGACCAGGAGATCTGGTGAAAGCCCTTGTTTGCGTCCAGCTTCGAGAAGACCTTGGCTGTGCCGAGGCGAGCTGGCAGGTGATCGGTTGTTGGCATGATGTCATGTTCCTGTCGGATAGCCTGGTTGAATCGGGTAACGTCGCCACAGATGTGAACGTTACCGTTGGGTTTAGGAACCACCACCATACCGGCACACGAATCGGTTGGCTCAGTTACCTTGCAAATGACACCACTCTGTTTGAGGGCCTGCAGTTCTTCCACAACTCCGGCTTCCACCGGCAGAGAGATAGACAGGGTGTGGTGTAGGCAGACAGTAAGGCTGTGCATTATCAATCAGCCGAATCATATGCTCTCTGCCAAACGAACCAACTCCCGCAAAGAGCTCAGGGTACTGCAAACAAACCCTCTATGTTCGGCAATGGGTACTTATCTGTCTTGGCTGCCTGCTTAACAGTGCACTGGTAATCACCACAGATGCGGACTGGGCCATTGCTCTTGAGAACTGGTACAATCGGTGCTGCCCACTCAGCGAATTCGACTGGCTGAATGAGATTGGTGTCGACTAGTTTGTCCAGCTCTTTCTCAACGGCAGACTGTAGCGCATAACGCACAGAGCGAGCTTTCAGGAAGCGAGGTCTAGCATTGCGGTCGACTGCAAGCTTGACACTGCCGTGCTTCCAGGTGCCTAGTCCGGGCTTGAAAACATCAGGATGCTTGCTCAGGAGGTCACTGCTCAGATCTCCGGTGACATTGAAGACTCGGTTCCAGTTGAGCTTTAGCGTCTCTACCTAACAAATTCTGACCAGAACCCTCGACGACAAACATGGTCAGTTAAGCCGAGTTCTTTGCATGACGGGCATTGCAGATGAGACGACCAATAACTGGGATGGTCTTGCCAGCATACGACCTAAGGCTCGGCAGGTTATTCGTCTAGGGACTGGGGAGTTGCTGCTTTGTACCTTTTGACGTCAGTGTCTGGTACTCCGCTTTGTTGATTATTGTTACTGCCGCTCCGGTGTCTATCTCAAACACAACAGGGGTGCCAGCCAGACTCACACTACACATATAAGGATCCACGTTGGAACGCACATGACCAGAGCAACTGGTGTGGTGCAGCTCCGCACTGTATTCCGCCGTCTGGTCAGGTGATGCGAACTCAGGGGCTCTCTGCTCGGAAAACTGACGCACAGCCTTCGTCCGGCATACCTTTGCGAAATGATTCGACCTGCTTCAGGACTTGCACGTCTTGCCCCATGCTGGGCAATCCGAGCGGTTGTCATGCCATTCCCCCCCCCCCCCCCGCATCCGCTACATTTGAGAACAGTCTTACTTGAAGGACTGGGCTGGTCACGTCTTGATGGATGTCGTCTCTCCACCTTATGGACTTGGGGATGTTCAGGCTTGCTGAAGCTGCTGGCCCCGGCCATTGCTGCCACAGATGACATCGTGACTTCCACTGACCGTCCGTAAGTAAGGAGGTCTGCCAACGACATGCTGCTCTCCATGAAAGCCTTTTCACGTACCTTCGACCACACACAGTGCTGTATGACCTGAGACTTTAGCTCTGTGTCCATATCTGCAAACTGGCAGTGCTTGCCCAAACGCCTATGACGAGTTACGTAGCTATCAAGGTTCTCCGACTGAGATTGTTTCTCATGACGGAACAAGTAGATCTCGTATTCCCTGTTGCGCTTCGGACTGAAGTGAGCCGTCAGAGCATCCTTCAAGTCGTCGTAACTTTTAATACTACTGCTGTCAAAGGTGAGCCAGACGTCAAACACGTCCTCACCGCCACCGTGCAAGAGCTGGGCTCTCTGCCGCTCGTCTTCCATGATGTTTGCTGCAATCAAATAATTCTCGAAACGAGCCAGCCATTTCTCCCAACGAGGGCCAACCGACTCAGGTGGTTCCAGATCAAACGGCTTCAATGATTTTACTGTGCTCATCGTGGCAGCTGAATCAAGAACTTCGTCGCCAAATATTATGATCACACCAGAGCAGTTCAGGACAAGACAAAAAGGGAACTGTTGACTTCAAGATCAAAGCTAGAACGCCGAACTAGAACGACAGGGAAGCTCAGCAGCACAACGGAAATGGATGCGCAGCTGATACAAACGTATTGTAGAGGAGTAGAAAGATAAAGATCTATTACGTGAGGAAGCTCACTAGTAAGGATATCACAGAGGCGAGCCTGTATCTCGTAAATCGCTTGCTCCACTTTTCCCACAGATCAGCGCACTTGAAGTCGAATGGGGCTAGAGGAGCTACTTGGGTAATGTGGATCATCGACCGAACCTGGGGTGCAGCGGGACCCAGAGATGATACCGTGGGAAGGGATCCAGCCACGGAGGAAACGACAGAGGGTACAGCCTGACCAGCACTCGAGACAGTGACTGCTCTTGACGAGCCAGCAATACTTGGACCTGAGAAAATCGTGATGGAGGTAGTTGTGGGAGTGGAAACAGGGTTGTTTGAAGCGCCTATCGTCATCCTGTCAAGGAGGAAATCCCAGCGCTGCCACCATGTAATGTTCTCCCGACGTCCTATGTACGTGTTGAGAGCACACCAAAATACTATCTCCGCACGGTCTCGTTGTGAGGCAAAGAACCCATTTCAATATCCGTGCAAGAACACAAATAGCAGTGAAAGAAACATGATTCAGCAGGACAGTAGCGAGGACTCCATATCGGGATCTAGTAGAATGCTCGAGGATACGCTACAGTGCATGAAACATCTAGATATGGGATGAATCATCAAAGGAATACCGTAATGGATAGTCTACATTTCAAGTTGTTTCGCAAGGACAGACCATTTCGACCTGGTGGTGGAGTAGCTGTATACTGCCTCGAATCTCTGGCTGTTCGTCGCCGCTTCGATCTGGAAAGTGAGCTGGAACTACTATGGCTTGAGGTTGTAGTTCCCGGCCACGACTCCCATGTTATTGGTTGCTGCTACCGGCCACCTAACAGCCCAGCTGCCTTCTGGGCATCACTAGAACACAACATCGAGCGAGTTGTGGAAGGCCGGCAAAAGTCTACCACGATTGTCGGCGACTTCAATGTGGACTTTGCCCAGGTTCAGCCATCATAGTACCTCTGCGCTCTATTATCAGCCGCTTCAACCCTTCAATGTGGACTTTGCCTAGGGTCAGCTATCTACAGTACCTCTGCGCTCTATTATCAGCCGCTTCAACCCTTCAATGTGGACTTTGCCCAGGGTCAGCCATCTGCAGTACCTCTGCGCTCTATTATCAGCCGCTTCAACCGCTCAATGTGGACTTTGCCCAGGGTCAGCCATCTGCAGTACCTCTGCGCTCTATTATCAGCCGCTTCAACCCTTCAATGTGGACTTTGCCCAGGGTCAGCCATCTGCAGTACCTCTGCGCTCTATTATCAGCCGCTTCAACCCTTCAATGTGGACTTTGCCCGGGGTCAGCCATCTGCAGTACCTCTGCGCTCTATTATCAGCCGCTTCAACCCTTCAATGTGGACTTTGCCCAGGGTCAGCCATCTGCAGTACCCCTGCGCTCTATTATCAGCCGCTTCAACCCTTCAATGTGGACTTTGCCCAGGGTCAGCCATCTTGTTGTTGTTGATTTATATTTTGCCTCGCAAGGCCAAACGGGCAATGGTGCCCAATTCTATGGAAGCGAATTTCAAAAGGGAGAGAGCTACGGGGAGAGAGAGAGAGAGAAAGAGAGAGAGAGAGAGAGAGGGGGGGAGGGAGGGAGGGAGATGATAAGCAATTTTGTAGCGTCAACAGAGCGATTTTGCAGTGTCAATAGAGCGATTTTGAAGCATCAACAGAGGGAACACAAAGAGTCCATAACTTGAGCGCACAAGCACGCAGAGAAGAGTAAATGACGTGGTGTGTGGACGGGAAAAGTCAGACAGAGCATTCATTGCAAGGTGTAGGGGATGGAGGCAAGCTTAAATTGCTGGGCAGCCTTGATCTCCCTTACACTCCTTGGGAGAGCATTCCAGGCCAAGGCTGCCTGAAAGGCCAGGCGAGATCTGCCGGCTTCTGACTTTCCCGAGGGGACAGTGAGGCCCCTGGAAACCTGTTGCCGGGTGGTGCTGCCAGCTGATGGTGAGAATAGGTCCTGGAGGACACTGCTGGCTTTCCCATTGACACAGCGCCACACCAGGACGAGCCGCTTCTGGGCGTAGCACTCCCGAACTCTGTACAGGGACATCCGTTCGAGCAGAGGCTGAGCCGAGGTGTGAGGCGGCAAACCGTATACCGCTCTCGCCGCTCGGTTCTGCAGGACCTGAAGGCGATCAAGCTGCGAAACCTTGAGGGAGGAAGAGAAGGCGTTAGACCCATACCATCTGCAGTACCTCTGCGCTCTATTATCAGCCGCTTCAACCCTTCAATGTGGACTTTGCCCAGGGTCAGCCATCTGCAGTACCTCTGCGCTCTATTATCAGCCGCTTCAACCTTTCCAACTATGTAACATCTCCCACCCTAGTGACCTCCCATTCAGCTACTCTGCTGGATTTACTCATTTCATCAGCTCCACCGGTTGGCAGCTGTGAAACAGTATACTTAGACATGAGTGACCATTTTGCGATTCTTGCCCACTTGCATAATTATTCGAGTGCCGAAGCACAGCTCATCAACACCAATGACCATGCGGCGGTTGCACCTCGTTGACTGGGACGCTTCAGCAAGGACGCTCAGTGCAATCAGCAGTTACAGATTTGTTTTACCTTGGTATAGTTGGGACTGCATTGGAAAGGTTCACTGACTACCTCTCAGGGCGTTTCCAGAGTGTCAAAGTTCTGGACTCTGTTCTGGACTCCTCCATTTCTGATCCTGCTGTAGTGTGCAGAAGCCACACGCAAGCCATGACAAACCTTGCTACCTGGCTGGAGGACATTGGCCTGCTCCTCAACACTTCCAAGACACAGTTGCTCTTCATCCGGCCACGAGGCGCGGCTGCAATACAACCAGAGGTCTTCTGCAATGGCGAGAAACTTTGTGTGACACCTACAGCTCAGTACCTTGGTTTAGTCTTGCATAATGATATATCCTGGACTCAACATATGGAGTATATTGGTCGCAAGACAGCGCGAACAATTGGTCAGCTCTGGAGGCGTGGACAAGGACTAAGTTTGCTTGCCCGGCGAACGTGGTTCCTGAGCATGATCCTTTCCCAGCTGTGTTATGGTTCAAACAGTTTCTTTCCAGGACTTAGCGCACACCTGTTTGGTCAGCTTGAAAAGATGTTCAAGGCTGGCATCCGTGCCACCTTGCAACAGTGGCGCTTGACTCCAACTGCCCCGTTGCTCTCTATGCTCAGCATTGTTAGTCTACCACATACACATACATACATAATTGTTGTATTTGTTCATCTATGCATCAACTCCTCCTGTAGCCCCCTTCTTCAACAATTATTCACCCGAACAGCCCCAGAGACTGTTCCGGAGGATCAGCGCACCACAAGTGGACAAGGGTCGAACTTGCTTCAAGTTCCCTTTCTTCGTGGGCCTGCGGGATGATCGACCATGATGGTTTGGGGAGGCATTCTCTGGAACGCTCTCCCTATCTCTCCTATCTCGCCCGTCGCGACGATGGGGGAGAGGAGCGTTGGTGACAGTGGGTGAATCCCCCTAGTTGGGACTCCCATTTCTGTCCGCCGCTACGCTTGGTTTGTGCCGACGGTCAATGGCAGCAAGCAGAATGTGTCGCTATCGAGCGCTGGCGGAACCGGTCGGTCCACACAGCGGGCGTGATGTAACGGCCAGTGGAGGTCTGTCGCTCGAGAGAACGCCTGAGGGTACTCTGTGGGGACAGTCGTCGTGGTGCGTGCATGCCGTCCTGTGATACATGGGCTAGGCCTAGAGCTATGCTGTCGAGTTGCGACCATTCACGTGAGGATGAGGGCGTTCAGTATTCATAATAATTATTTTTACATTTATTAATAGGCGTCGAGGCGACAATAGTTTTAGAATTGCGATCAACAGAACGAGCTGAAGCGACATTTCACAAAGGCTTTTATTGTATTCAAAAAACGAGTGGATACGAAGGCAGTGAAGAACATGGAAGAAAGAAAAAATGTGATATGGAGAAAATGATGAACAAAAAATCGTACTTCGAACTAGTTTTCGCACAACACTCCTCAGGAAGCAACGTTGTACTAATGAAAAACAATCCAGAAAGATTCTAATAAAGAGAAATGGAGTGAGAAGAAACAACACCTATGAAAATGATAATCCTAGCACTGAAGTAATAACAGGAAAAACTGCGAAAGCACTTAACGAACTTGTAAAGACTACTAGTATACTGTGACACAAGATATGACACCATGGCCAACCAGGGCCAAACAGACAGAAAAAGCTGCTCCTAGAACAATTTCAAACGAATAATGCTGTCCTTCTGGACCCACAGATTAGGCTTATGAATACGTTGACAAACAGCTTCTAACACACTCAACTGCAACTTATAATCATGACGAGCACGCACAAAACAGAAAGAGAAGAATCAGAATACACCTTGCAGCAATCAGGACGAGATACAGATGCTTGTACACTGATGATTTCCTACTAAAAAACACACGCTCGCACCCACTCTTACTCACACAATCATTCTCGCTAGTTCGAAGTACGATTTTTTGTTCATCATTTTCTCCATATCACATTTTTTCTTTCTTCCATGTTCTTCACTGCCTTCGTATCCACTCGTTTTTTGAATACAATAGAAGCCTTTGTGAAATGTCGGTTCAGCTCGTTCTGTTGATCGCAATTCTAAAACATTTATTAATATTCTTGTTTAGTTGCTTGTCAAAACTCTTTTCTTTTCCATGATCAGTTACGAATTTACACGCTCGTAGTCTGTATCTGTGCTGCATTTTCGAGCAATGCAAAATATCAGCAGCTTGTGATTCGACGAACACAGTGTCTCACCTGCTATTTTCCTAGAACCAAGGGCTTTGAGAATATTCTTGGAACTTCTCAGTGTTACACCTTGCCTAGTTTCTTTCTTGCGCCCATAATAATTACACCGTATAACATCAGTATGCCATGACCAAAAGCAAGTTATGAAAGATATCAGTTCCTTCTCTAGGGTCTTGGATCCAATTTTCCACATATATGTTTGCAGTTTAGGAATGACGGCTTACAGGCACTTAAAAAATAAACGCACATTTAGGTGATGCATAGGAAGTATGATGCGGACAAGTTGAATTCAATGACTTCAATCTCACCTGGTGTAGGTACTGGGCTTTTTTGTTGCTGTGCGACATGTTTGTTAGCATCTTCAGAAGTGGTATCAGCATCTGCATTAGCACCAAAAGCAACATCAAAAAAGTGTTTGGAGGACAAGCACAAGGCACAGAGTATGGGAACGTTAGTGGCATGTCATAACTGCACACAAACGATTAGAATTTAGGATTATGCAAGATAGAGAATATCATTATTATTATATGAGCCGAGCCAAGCTAAAAGGTGGCTTCCAGTCCATTTCAAAACAATAGACGCGTAGGGTTTTTGAAATATTTCAAATTTGGCTGGAACTTTTTGAGAATAGTTTTCGGAATATTGCTTAGGTCCGCTCCACAATTACTCTCATATAGTTTCTAAACGATTGGATAACAGATGCCCAATTTGGAAAAAATTATGCACAAAGTGATCACAGATTTTATGTGGTATAGATGCTGGCATAACGGTTTTTGCCTAGGTACGCGTCTATAGTTTTGAAATGGACTGTAGGCATAATTTTTGGAAATTTCTTTTTTCATGCCAAAGTGATGTCTATACATCCAACTTCCATCATGGAAATTTTGGTGCCCACCTGAAATGTATATGTGCCATAAATAAGCATACATTGTGCGCATGTCACAGAATGGCTGGTATCAATGACACTAAGGATTCCAAGACCTTCCCAAGCTCCAAGAAAACATGGGACACTAAGTAGAGACAAAGCTTAGCAGGTGTGCAAGCAATACACGAAGAATAAGCACTTGTGTTCTAATTAGAAGATCCAAGAAAGAATAAATAACAGATCTACATTAAATTTTCATCATGACTCATGTCATTTTATCACGCAATACGAATTTTCATATCCTTCATCATGATGTTGTGACTATATGTTTCGCTGCGTTGGGGAATGTCGCATCTTACCAAGACAGTCCGTCATACTCTCTCCAATGACCTATGCCAGGATGAATTAATCCTTTCATTTAGCTCGCAGTGCTGTGCCAGAGATCTAGCTTTGTGTACTGCCTTCGCACCTACATATAGGTCAAGTAGACTACACATCGCTAACAAGCGGCACTGGTTCTTTGTCCGTCCTAGCCTATGTCTTTCTCCTTCCCTGCCAAGGATGCTGGTAGAAGGCACCACGGGACAAAATGCTAGCAGGTAGAGTCAATGGATCGCTTCGTCTTGTGGCACTATTTCCTTGAAACGAGGAATTTTTGCAATCCAGTACGCCACGTCATGAACACTAAATTGAAAGTAGCCGAAACAAAGTGAATCCTCGCAGCAAGAGCCAACTCACCAGGGCCGCTTGTCAGAATGATAGTCGGAAGGCTTGTAGACGTATCCCCATAGCTACACTCGCCGCTCTAGCCGTGGCCACGATAAGAAACACAGCCACTATGCATGAGCGACTCCTCCTCGTCAAGTAGGTTTTGGCGCACACGGATACAGAATGTCATCCTGCTCACCTCCACATTCTCTAGAAGCTCCATTACCATCTCTGGCCGCGCTGAGGAATCCCCACAATGAGAAAAGAGGGAACACTGAAGAAGTGTTGCTCAAACATAAAAAGGCTTCGAGCTTCTCTCTTCAACTAAGTTCAACTCAGTTCAAGTCTTCATCCACTTGCAAACTAACTTGAAAGTGAATATTTTCGCGATCGCGCTTGAGTAGAATTTTGCCAACTGTGAAGTTTTGGTGATTTTCTCGATTTGTTGGCAAAACAGGAAGCCACTTTTTAGCTTGGCGCGGCTCATATGTCGAATGTCTCAGTACTCTGTCAGTTTTGTGCCTAGTGATTGCACTTTCTGACTGTATATAGTATCCAGTTACAGTGATGGAGAGTTACTCTTAACTCGTATCCATAATTTTGTCCTTTTCCTTTCTACATTATTATTATTATTATTATTATTTTAAAACGAAGGTAAGTTATGGATCGCAAGTATCCACGCAAACACACTTCCGGTCATAATAAGGCACTTGTCATAAGCATCCGAACGTTTTCGGTCCCTTCTCATCAAGCATTATACAGGAAATGGCTCAAACTGGAAAGACTTTTACTTATATAGCGTAAAGATAATTAGATAACAACACTCATGACAAGGTGGAAAATTATAAAGTTAAGCACGACACAAAACTCGAAGGAAAATAATAATAGTGACCGGGCCAGCTGAGAACAGCATAAAAGATGGTGAAAGACCGACACGTAAACCACCGAAACTGACAAAGGATCTGTTGGCATTGGAAAGGGTGACGAGAAGCCAAGTGAAAATACGGACTGGTGAGGACGAACGTACAGTGACAACGGAAGTGACAACAACAGTCAATATTCGAAAACGTGGTAGACCGCGAAAACTAACCTCAATATCGGACACCGGACAAGTTGGAGTAAGAAGCTCAATCGAAATCCGCAATGGAGGAGACCTAGCTGAAAGGACACTGGGTATCACGCACCCAACGGTTAGTGTCAAGAAACGTGGAAGGCAGCGGAAACACAAAGAGACGGATAGTGGTGATGCCACGAAGAGGCGAGATGACGGGACATTGGAGGAGACAACACCCAACGGAGCTAATAATCGCACTTCGTCAATCAAGCAACATCAGTCAGCCCGTACCAATTGTCGTGAGTTGTACAGTGATAATGTTTTCTCAATATTGTCACGTGGTAGATGTGCGTTGCATTTGGCTTTGTTAGAAGCTTTGTATATCCGTAAGTTAGATCCTGAACTTTGCGTACAGAAAGAAAATGTGTTGTCGCTACAATTGTTTGGTGTTACTCCTCGTTGAGGTGGTAACAATGTAACTTAATTTGCTCACTATGATTGTTGTTGCCAGCTGGCCCGGTCACTATTATTATTTTCCTTCGAGTTTTGTGTCGTGCTTAACTTGATAATTTTCCACCTTGTCATGAGTGTTGTTATCTAATTATCTTTACGCTATATAAGTAAAAGTCTTTCCAATTTGAGCCATTTCCTGTATAATCCTTGATGAGAAGGGACCGAAAACGTTCGGATACTTATGACAAGTGCCTTATTATGACTGGGTGGGTGTTTGCGTGGATACTTGGGACCCATAACTTACCTTCGTTTTAAAGTATTATCCGCCTCCGACCTCTTTTAAAAATTATTATTATTATTATTTGAAACTCGGGTATTGAGCCAATAATAAAAGTAGAAAGGAAAAGGACATATGGAAACGAGTTAAGAGTAACTCTCCAGCACTGTAACTAGATACTATATACAGTCAGAAAGTGCAACAACTAGGCACAAACTAGTTGTTGCACTTTCTGACTGTATATAGTATCTAGTTACATTGGTTGAGAGTTACTCTTAACTCGTTTCCATATGTCCTTTCCCTTTCTACTTTTCTTATTATTATTATTATTATTATTTGATAACCGCAATCAGTAATACAAGCTGGATCGACATTTGTGTACACTTTATTCATTATAATGTAAAACTGTGGAGACAATGTGCAATAAAACGATGAATGTGAAGAAATGGTGTAGAGAAAATGAGGATTCAAACAAGTTTTCGTACAACACTCATCAGGAATCTTCGTTGTACTAAAGGACACTGAAACAAAAATTGAACTATTATAGAAAATCTAAGTTAGAGAAATAACACTAAGAACAACAGCAGTGAAATTTACAAGTGTGAATTTTATAAATGAAAGCGAGAGCAAGAACGAATGCGTGTACTAACACTAAACTTGCAACTGAAAAATGAACAAAGAAGAGAAAGGGACAACGTGATAACAAATAACAGCAGTACATTACACCTAGAAAATTAACGGCCAAGCTTGGCCGCACCAAACATGACCTTTAACTAGAACAATGTCAACCCAATTATACTATCCCTCAGTACACACACATTAGGCTTATACAGACGCTGACATATGGCTTCCAAAACCTTTAACTGTAGTCCATGACCATGACGAACACGGCACAATACAGTGAAAGAAGAGTCGGAATACAAATTGCAACAATCAGGACTAGCAAACAGATGATTGTACACTGAAGACTTGCTACCACGAAACCTACGCACAACACTAACATTCTCACCGGCACTCTCACGATCACTACAATCGTCGCTCTCCGACTCATTGCTCCCTCCACCGTCCGTCCCATCATCCGCTTCCTCTCCGCTCTCTCTGTTATTCAGCCTGACTTCATCCATTGAACGGGACTCGACCGTCAGCCTGCTGTCACGTCCCTCCTTGCGCCCTTGTCCGTTGAGTGCGTAGCTTCTGTTGTAGTTGGCTGTTGATCGTCTTGGTCTTTCAATAGTGGGCTTGGATGGTGGATTAGTTGTGGTTGCTGTATATTGCATTGTTGGTGATGGTGTGGGAGCTGCCGATACGCAATGTGGGTCTTTTTGAGTTGGCAATTGTAGTGTTATTGCCATTGTCGATGTTGCTCGCGGTCTGTCACTGGCAAGCTCCACCGCTGCAAGAGCCGACGGCGGAGGATCAGGAGGAGGCATTGGGACCAGGACCGCAAGCGCCACCACCCCAGCCAAAGCCGCCGGGGGCACTGACGAGTGTTGCAAGATCATAACGTGAAGCAACTTGGAAGAATTAGTATGTATGCGAAGTGTATCGGGGATGCATGCAGGGCGAAAGTGCGGGTTCGAATCCCGGGTTATTTCTTTAAAAAAGGAGAAATTTATAACATATCAATGCTTTTTTTGTCTAGGTCAAGTCAAAAAAGCATTAGCGTAGGGCACTGAGCTTCCAAGCTCTTTCTTTAAGCTTCCGTGGAGATAAAATGTAATTAATGCAATAAATAGAGTAAGCTGAGCACTCCGTGCAAACACCATAAGCAGAAAACTTGTCAGCGCCTAAGTTCAGCCTGGTCCCCTAGCTGATTTGGTTAGAGCATTGCTCATAACAAGCAAGTTCCCGGTTTCTAGTCCTGTTGGGTCTGCCATTTTTGTCTCTTTTCTGGCAGTCCGCTTCCCCGCCTCAGCCTTGGAAATTGAAGTTCTCCCATTCTTTATTTCTATTCCTTAATTTTTCTCACAATTCCTTGTTGTCCCTAGTTTGAATTAATTCTTATCCATTTTGTGCCTTTTTTAGGCTTAGGCGTGGAGAAATCTCCAGCAACAAATCCTTCCTCATGGTTGCAGTGGGCACCAACGAATACCTACTCAAAATATCAGCAAAATTCCAAGAGCTTCACTAGCCAGCCTGTTTGAGTTCTGAGCCAGTAGGCTCTAATGTAATTGTGCATATGCGGTCTTTGAACAGAGCAAAAAAGGTCCTTGTATGTACTGGACGACTCACCAACACAAGTATAATTATAGACAGTCCCGATGCAACCACTCTCGCACCTACGCTCATTCTCTGGTATGTTTTCACAGCTACTGTGACAGAAGGATTCAGGTAGGTCTGCAACAAATCACAAGCACGCACATCAACCAGCATTGAAGTAAAAGGGCTTTCTGTTACCCTTGTCCCGCCATACTGGGCTTTAAATAGTGGGTTATTTTTCTTGATGTTCATATCACCTGATGAGTGCCTGAGATGGCATGAAACTTTAAGTTGTGACTGATCAAGCCATCTGTCGTTCTGACTAGTGTGTACATGTGTGTATGTATGTATGTATTCTTTATTTTACTTCGCAAAGTCAAACGGGATCGTTGCCCAATAATATGATAGCGAAGGGGCTCGGGGGGGGGGGGGGGGGGGTTACATTACATAATAATTATCTGTCGTAATGAAATGTTTCAGTACTTGCACGCTTTACTCAGAACCTGTTGGAACGCAGACATCAGCACAACTTCAGCCTAGTTTGTTTCTTCGACCTATCAAGGGCCTTTGATACAGTGTGGCACCGTGGTTTGTTGGCCAAAGTCGCCTCCTTTGACATCGGTGGCAAAAGTTCTGCGGTGGCTCGAACGCTACCTATCCTGCCGGGTCCAACAGGTCAGGGTTTCAGGTTTGCTGTCCCAACCTCTCGAAGTATGTTGCGGTGTGACACAGGGCTCAATACTCGTCCTCTTCTCTTCTTGCTCTATGTAAATGACTTAACTCGCGTTCCAAATACCTCCCTGTACGCCGATGATACTACTCCTGTGGCATCTGAACTTTCCCTGTCCATGGCGTGTAATTCTTTGCAGTTGGAAATTCGCTCAGTGGTTGAATGGATGCATCTCTGCAAACTTCGACCTAATGCTGGAAAGACTGTCATATTGTGCATTCCACCTCATCTGCGTTCCGACCTTTCCTACATCGACCAGTACCTATTCCACTTCCCTGACGATCGGACGCCCATCCCAATTGTTAGCCACCACAAACACCTTGGAGTCATCTGTGACTCAGGCATGAGTTGGTCCCACCATCTGGAGTATATCGAGCGCCGGACAAGTTAGGCGGTTGGTGTTCTATACAGCCACATGAGCCATTTACCACTGGTATGTCGTGGGCTTTCTACGCCTCCTATATCTTACCCATAATTTTATTCTGCAGCATTGTGTGGTGCAGTGCTGGAGCAGGAATGCTTACGCGGCTTGAACTAATGCATTGCAGGATTTTGAGAGCGATATTTCGCTTCCCACTTGACACCCCATTAATCTGTATTCCCAATGCAAAACCTATCCTTTACAAACCATAATTAGCAGACTCTGCTGTAGATTTATCCATCAGATTAAACTGCTGAAGGCCCCAATGCATATTCAAAAATGCGCTTAACAGGTTTAACTCCTCTTCGTCAAGTCGTAATACACTAAGATTCCCTATTTCAAGAAATAACTCAATGAGTCGCTCGCCTGTTTTCATTAGCTATTGTCTCTGGGACTCGCTTCCTCAAAAATGCAATCATGTGAATACATTTCTGCCTTTGTCCGTGATCTCTCGGACCATTTCCCGGTAACCTAATAATACAACTTGATTTGCAGCCCAATCTCTTCTTTTATTGTTCTTCTGATTTGCACTTCACTTCTTGTTCTTCTTCCTTTTTTTGCCATGGTTGGCTATAATCGCCCTCACCTCCTCTTTGATTGGCCTTGGCCATGAATGTGTGCGTAATAATAATAGTAAAAGGATAAGGACATACGATGAGAGCACTAATGGTAACAATTATCACAGTATGGCTGGCGAGACCCTACTAGTAGTATCACGGTATAGTCGGCCAGGCATTAGTCAGGAACCTGTACATGTATGCTGCGAGAGGTGACTTCAAGTACTGCTTTGAGCCGAATTCTGACTTTAGGGCTCATAACATGGCCGAATTTGAACATTCTCTTAGCCGAACGAAAAGCCGATTCGGCGAAAAAATCGGGCCGATTTGGGAAATGCCTAGGTATGAGCCACCTGAAGTAATGAAAAGGTAGTGCTTTCTTGGAGGTTTGCTGAGTGGCAGGTGCAACGTGCTCCAGGTGACCGCATAATAGCATAACATAACGTAACATGAGCCGAGCCGAACCGAGCCAAGCAAAAAGGTGGCCTAGGCATAATGTTTAGAAAATTCTTTTTTCATGCAAAAGTGATGTGTACCTATCCAACTTTCATAACGGAAATTTTGGTGCCCATCTGCAATGTACATATGCCAGACTTTCTGGTATCAATGACACTAAGGCCGCATGCACACTACGCAAAACCAACTGCCTGCAAAAGTATGTTGAAGGCAACTTGAAAAAAATCTGTTCACACACGATATGCGATGCGCGTCACGTGATGCACTTTTTACGTTCGCCCTGACGAGTGTGTCATAATATTTCAAATCCACACTTTCTGGCAATCTGAACACACACTAAATTTTCGTTGATCATTCTCAATTTGCCGTGGTGATATTGCAAGGAAATCTTTCTCTGCTGACATGGATCGCCACGCCCGTAACAGACGTCGGCGGAGAGTTGCTGCAGCCCTTGCCATTAATCCTTCTTTTTTTCTTCCTATATCTCTTGTAGTGATTGCGGGTCATCATTTTCAAATTATTCACCTTGATGTGCACACTCGCCACATTGAACACGACAGCATTGATGCCGAGGTGCTGGGCGTAATCATTGAGTTTGGATGTGATCTGACTCTGTGCGACAGATCACTTCATCATAGTGCCACTTTTCGTTCGCTGGTATTTGCTCCAGAGCTCAATGAGCCGACACTCCAGATCGTCCGTGAACAGAACCTTCGGCATTTTGAAAAATACTCTGGAACCAGTGGAAGAAAAATACAGTTTTATGCTTTTGACTCCTGCTTGAAAGAATAAGTTGCCTTGTACAGGGGTACCGGAGTTGCAGAAACCTTTCAAGTAACCTTTATACTTTCGCGCCAAATTACCTAGGTTGCCAAGGAGAATGGCCTAAAAAATGATCTATACCGCACTTTTTCAAGTAGTGTGAATGCGGCCTAAGGATTTGAAGACCTGCCCAAACTCCAAAAAAACATTGGACACCAAGTGAAGACAAAGCTTAGCAGGTGTGCTAATAATACAAGAAGAATGAGCCCTTGTGTTCTAATTAGAAGATCCAGGAAAGAAGAAATAACTGATCTATGTATCTCATGTCATTTCGTCATTTTATCATGCAACACGAATTTTCATATACTTCAATGATGTAAATAGGACTCTCCTCCTCCATGCGCTCTAAAGCCGACCATTGCTACCCTCAAATGAGCCGGCGCAAGCGAAAAGGGACCTTATCCTGCTGCACGTGATTTTGAGAAAACCGCACTTGAAGTGAATCAGCTGATTCTCAGCTGTCACGTTCGGATCAAACTTGAAACTGTTCGTTTTTTGGCGATACGCGACTTCTTTGGAGCTCAGTCATTCTTTGTATTGGAGAGCCAGTATCCTACAGCTCCTGTAGAAGAAAACCCTGGCTAAATCGACCCACGCACCACCGATCGGCGATCAAAATCGATCGACCGTGACCAGGTGACACGTCGACACCTCCGCTGAATAAAATCGCACGCGCGAGCGGAAAGACAAAGAGTTGCTTTCACAGTTTCAGCGCAGTTGTCTTGCCGTCTTCGCTTTCTGCTAAGTCCTTGGGTCGGCGTAGCTGTTCACTATGAGCCATCGTAAATATTTCACCGTGAACGAAGCGCTGAAATCTCTCCTGGAAGAGATGAGGCTGAAGTTTTTGGTGAGGAAGACGAGTCGGACGCCAGTGACGTTCGGTTCAACCTGACGACGGCGACACTTTCTTCAGCAGCGAGTGGATGTCGACGCAGCAGCAGAGCTGTATGTCGGAAAGGCAGAGCCCAAACCTCCGCAGGCTAGCTCCGCAGCAGCTTTTGAAGCGACCGTTGCGCCGGCAGAGGAGGACGACACTGTTCGTCAAAAAGAGAACTGCGGATGTTCAAAAAATTGCTTGCAGCAATTTGACCCAGCTGACATCGAGACGTCGATCCTGAACATGAGAGAAATGGAGTCGCACGAGAGTGAGCCGCGTGGTGGTCCTGGGCCTTCTTGAAGCTTTGAGTAATCCTGAAACAGTTTTTGAGAGTGGAGAGAAGCGCAAGAGGGAGCGTTTTACCTACAAATTCCAAGGACTGACTGTTTGTGTGGGTGCGTTCCGTCACGTGTACGCACTGTCTAGCAAGAGGCTGAAACGGTACAGAAGCCACCTGGAGAAGAATGGGCTTGTGCCACTAGTGCACGGCAACACAGGCAAACGGCCACACAATGTCCTGGAGTTTGCTGTTGTGAAGTACTGCGTGGAGTACATCACTCGGCACGCGGAAGTGTTTGGAATTCCACATCCTGCGCCACTCCGTGGCGGAGACGACACGCAACCTATCTTCCTTCCAGCGTCACAAACGTACAAGTCCGTGCATGCAGACTTCTGGGACTGCTGCCACAAGGAGGGTAAGAAGTCTGTATCCTTGTCGACGTTCCGCTCCATCTGGCACCAGACATTGCCGCATATTAAGTTCATGACGGCTCGCATGGATGTTTGCCCGGTGTGCGAGGACTTGCGGCGCAACGTGATGGCGGCTGGGAGTGAGGAGCAGAAGACGACTGCATGCATCAGCTGACTGACCATGTTCAGCTGTTGAAGACCACACCTGAGCAGGTGAGAGTAGCAGGCCTTCCCCAAGTGTTGCCCCCCAGCAGGTCTGTCACAAGAACGCCAGAAGTACCTGTTCAAGGATATCCGGCCGTTTGTGGCAGACCCTTACAAGGATGAGCTGTGTCCGCCTGTGCCGGAGGAATGACAAACTTGCGTAGTGCAACACACGTTTTGAGCCTGATAATTGCTAGAGTCTGGTGCTGTGTCAAAGCTACATGCCTCAGAACATTCTATTATTCTTGTTGTTAGATCTAAAATGCGGCGTGCCTGCGTGGTACGGAAGGACGTGATGGCCCATCAGACGTCACGCTTGGCACTATAAATTCCATAACAGTGAAACTTATGCCAACTGCCTAGTAGTGTGTGTATACTGTATCCTCCAGCCCTTCTGCTGGTGACTCGAAGGCTTCTGTAAGGCTTCTATGGCCAAATTATTGCAATTTACGCATTTCAAAGATTATTCGTGAATATGTGCGATGTTTTGGTGAAAACAGTGTTGATTTAAACGTCCGTAACTTTGCTATATGTTGATGGATTTTCATTCGGTTTTTTTATCTGATTCATACGTTCTCTGGCTACAAGAATCCGTTGCTAACTCAAAATGCCCAAAAAACGGATAAGGTCCCTTTTCGCTTGTGCTGGCTCAAATACAGTTTCTCACCTTCTATCTTAGAATTTTCAGAATAATCCACGAAACTTACTTTCTCTTATGTAGTTCTTGACCTGCATGTCTACGTCGAAGTAGTAGTTAGCTTTCATGAAATTCCGTGGGGCTACTAATTCACATAAATGGTGATTCAGGCGGAAATTCTTGGGGTGTTGAAGTGTACTGGACATGGAGCAAAAAGTATTTTAGAAAAGCAATCATCAATCAGGACATGTCTTTCAGTATAAAATTAATTGCACTTACCCTTCCAAGTTGATTGTAGGTGTGTGTATGACCCCAGTACAGACCACATCACACACTCGCAACCACTCTGCCTTCCCAGAGCGACCACGAAAGGAGGTTTGGTGGGGCGCAATTGCGGTACTTTACGGTAATAATTTTCCTCACATTAAAAGAAAAGCCTTCGGGACATCATTGACTACCTGACGAAGGCCATTGGCCGAAACATTGTTTACCAACCACACAACAAGCCGACCTGTTTGGGAGCTATTACGCGTTGTATTACCAGGAGATAGGCAACAATTGCCGTATGCAATATGCAATATTCTGGTCCAATGCCAGAGCTAGTATTGCAAGCACCGCTGTGCGTTAGTATGGCCAATGCCGACACTAACTGGGGCAACAATTGCCCGGCGAGAATTCAGACGTGTCAATACACGAGCATGCAGTAGGGATACACTTGTGGGCGAATGTAGGCGCACTTGGCTCAATGCCGGCCTGCCCACGATCCCTACTGTAGAATTCAGATGTGTCAATACACGAGCATGCAGTAGGGATGCACTTGTGGGCGAATGTAGGCGCACTTGGCTCAATGCCGGCCTGACCCACGATCCCTACTGTTGAATTGAGATGTGTCAATACACGAGCATGCAGTAGAGATGCACTTGTGGGCGAATGTAGGCGCACTTGGCTCAATGCCGGCCTGACCCACGATCCCTACTGTTGAATTCAGATGTGTCAATACACGAGCATGCAGTAGGGATGCACTTGTGGGCGAATGTAGGCGCACTTGGCTCAATGCCGGCCTGACCCACGATCCCTACTGTTCTCCCTTGCGGGATGGCTTAAAGGATGCACTTGTGAGCGAATATAGGCGCACTTGGCTCAATGCCGGCCTGACTCACGATCCCTACTGTTCTCCCTTGCGGGATGGCTTAAAGGATGCACTTGTGAGCGAATATAGGCGCACTTGGCTCAATGCCGGCCTGACTCACGATCCTTACTGTTCTCCCTTTCGGGATGGTTTCGAATGGAATGCTAGTGAGAGATGATGGGGTGGGTGGTGGTGATCAGAAACTGGCCGCGAAAGTCAAACAATTTGACCGTCAGCACAGCAAAGCGAAGAGCAAGAAACAACAGGATGGCGAATTGGAGTAATGCGCATGCTCCGCACAGTCCCGTGCGGAAACGCGGGAATTCGGAGTGCGTGCATGTTATGCATGTACAAGTGTTGCTTATGGCAAGGATGTTGGTGTGTTGCTAACTCCACTTACCGTGCCATGCACGGAAACTTATATTTACCAACCACACAACAAGCCGACCTGTTTGGGAGCTATTACGCGTTGTATTACCCACGATCCCTACTGTTGAATTCAGATGTGTCAATACACGAGCATGCAGTAGGGATGCACTTGTGGGCGAATGTAGGCGCACTTGGCTCAATGCCGGCCTGACTCACGATCCTTACTGTTCTCCCAAAAATACAACATGACCCAAACAGGATTTATCGGCATTACTATTTACAGCAATAGATGCGAGCGCCGTCCAATGCGGCTGCCTATTAGCATAGTGGGCAATGCGCTCTACGTACCGGGTCTGGAACAACGCTGCTGGCACTGATCAGTCCCTGGGTGTAGCTTGCCCTGGCGCGGGGGCGACAAGCGTCCGGAGCGCTGCAGCGAAGCGTATGTCGTGCTGGAGCTGTCCGCCAGGCCCTGGCGGATGAAGTACATGGTTACGTCGTCAACTGCTGAAGGGTGGACTGCGCTGGTTGTGTCGGCACTGCGTCGGCAGTTGGGCTGCGAGTCCAGAAGCGCCGACAACCTGACCCAAACAGGATTTATTTGCATTACTATTATACTACAATTGATGTGAGTGCCGTCCAATACGGCTGTCCATTAGCATAGTGGGCAATGCGCTCAACGTACCGGATATGGAACAATGATGCTGGCACTGATCAGTCACTGGGTATGGCTTGCCCTAGTGCGGTGTGACAAGCGTTCGGAGCACTGCAGCGAAGCGTATGTTGTACTGGAGCTGCCCGCCAGGCCCTGGCGGATGAGGTCCATGGTTGCGTCATCAACTGCTTTAGGGTGGACTGCGCTGGTTGTGCCGGCACCGCTTCGGCAGTTGGGCTGCAAGTCCAGACGCGCTGACAGCCGGACCCAGACAGGATTTATCTGCATTACTATTACACTGCAATTTATGTGAGTGCCGTCCAATGCGGCTGCCCATTAGCATAGTGGGCGATGTGCTCGAAGTACAGGATCTGGAACAATGCTGCCGGCACTGATCAGTCCCTAAGGTTGGCTTGCCCTGGCGCAGGGCGACAAGCGTTCGGAGTGCTGCGGCGAAGCGCATGCCATGCTGGAGCTGTCCGCCAGGCCCTGGCGGATGAGGTGCATGGTTGCGTCGTCAACTGCTGGAGGGTGGACTGCGCTGGTTGTGTCGGCACCACTTCGGCAGTTGGGATGCGAGTCCGGCAGCGCTGACAACCTGACCCAAACAGGATTTATCTGCATTACTATTACACTGCAATTGATGTGAGTGTCGTCCAATGCGGCTAGCCATTAGCACCGTGGGCAATGCACTCAAAGTACAGGATCTTGAACAATGCTGCCGGCACTGATCAGTCCCTGAGTGTGGCTTGCCCTGGCGCAGGGAGACAAGTGTTCGGAGCGCGGCAGCGAAGCGCATGTTATGCTGGAACTGTCTGCCAGGCCCTGGCGGATGCGGTCCATGGTTGCGTTAACAACGGGGGGGGGGGGGGGGTGGACTGTGCAGGGTGTGTCAGCACTGCGTCCGTAGATGGGCTGAGAGTCCGGAAGCGCTGTACTCAATGACGAGTAAGAGACTTAGCAGGATCATTGCAGAGTCGCCGTTGGGCTGAGAGTCCACAGCAGCCGGTCTGTTGAACGGAAGGGGGAGGATCTAAGGCCAAATGGTGGTGCCTTATCTACATGGTACGAACCTTCCCAAAATGCCAAGCCGGGGCCAGACATGAGGGGAAACAGGCCAAAGCCGCCAGGCATACTTCGTGTCAGCTTTAGAGAGGAGAGCTCAGCATCAGGGACCTAAATTTCCGAGCCATCTTCAAGATTATGGGCTGGTGCGAATACAGCTCCGGGGGCCCTGGAGGGGTGTGGTCCTGCGTAAGTCGCACAATACGTGCTCCAAGCGTCGCGAACCTCCTCCGGACTAAAGTCTCCCAGGCCAGGGATGGGGCTGCAGTTGCCTCGGCTAGGTTCTGCTCTGCTGCCGGAGCGGCCAAGTCCTCGTGTACAGTAGTCTGGGGCCAACTTCAACTCAAGCAGGCGAGTCCGCGGTTTTGTTCCTGTCGGGTCTAAATAATTGTGGGATGCCAGTGCGTTTCGCAGCTCAGCAGAGCGCATTTTGGCTGGACATCGCTCACTGACAGAGATATGGTTGATCGGATATTGATCGGAAACTGGCCGCGATTGTCAAACAATTTGACCGTCAAGGCAGCAAAGCAAAGAGCGTTATGGCTGGACATCGCTCACTGACAGAGACATGGTTGATCGGATATTGATCAGAAACTGGCCGCGATTGTCGAACAATTTGACCGTCACTGCGTCAGCGCAGCAAAGCAAACGGAGCGTTTTGGCTGGACATCGCTCACTGACAGAGACATGGTTGATCGGATATTGATCAGAAACTGGCCACGATAGTCAAACAATTTGACCGTCAGCGCAGCAAAGAAAAGAGCATTTTGGCTGGACGTCGCTCACTGACAGAGACATGGTTGATCGGATATTGATCAGAAACTGGCCGCGAAAGTCAAACAATTTGACCGTCAGCACAGCAAAGCGAAGAGCCGATCAGAAACTGGCCGCGAAAGTCAAACAATTTGACCGTCAGCACAGCAAAGCAAAGAGCAAGAAACAACAGCATGGCGAATTGGAGTAATGCGCATGCTCCGCACAGTCCCATGAGGAAACGCGGGAATTTGGAGTGCGTGCATGTTATGCATGTACAAGTGTTGCTTATGGCAAGGATGTTGGTGTGTTGCTAACTCCACTTACCGTGCCATGCACGGAAACTTATATATATATATAATGTAATGGCTCGGAAATTTGCAGAGGATTGTGGAATGGGTGAGTTTACCCAATAATATTATTATTATTTAAAGAACTCTTCCTCTCCGCTCCTCCATGCGCTCTCACAGCCGACTCACTGCTACACTCAGTAGCCATTACACCCACCCACCAAGTGTTATGGCTACTGAGTGTAGCAGTGAGTCGGCTGTGAGAGCGCATGGAGGAGAGGAGAGGAAGAGTTCTTTACATTTCATTGGCCGAATAGTACCGTTCACCATTTGAAATTATTATTATTATTATTATTATACGCATTCCCGCTGCAGCGTCAACCAAGCAGTTATGCTTGATCCACACGTTCGCTTATGCTGGACATTGAAACAAAGCAGATGTAGACAGCTCCTAGAGAATGGGGCTCTACAAAACCAATGATCGAAGTTAGTCCTTCAGTAACACGGAGCGTCATAAAATTGGTCTCAGTCTCCCAGGCCAGGGATGGGGCTGCAGTTGCCTCGGCTAGGTTCTGCTCTGCTGCCGGAGCGGCCAAGTCCTCGCGTACAGTAGTCTGGAGCCAACTTCAACTCAAGCAGGCGAGTCCGCGGTTTTGTTCCTGTCGGGTCTAAATAACTGCGGGATGCCGGTGCATTTCGCAGCTCAGCAGAGCGCATTTTGGCTGAACATCGCTCACTGACAGAGACATGGTTGATCGGATATTGATCGGAAACTGGCCGCGATTGTCAAACAATTTGACCGTCAAGGCAGCAAAGCAAAGAGCGTTATGGCTGGACATCGCTCACTGACAGAGACATGGTTGATCGGATATTGATCAGAAACTGGCCGCGATTGTCAAACAATTTGACCGTCACTGCGTCAGCGCAGCAAAGCAAACGGAGCGTTTTGGCTGGACATCGCTCACTGACAGAGACATGGTTGATCGGATATTGATCAGAAACTGGCCACGATAGTCAAACAATTTGACCGTCAGCGCAGCAAAGCAAAGAGCGTTTTGGCTGGACATCGCTCACTGACAGAGACATGGTTGATCGGATATTGATCAGAAACTGGCCGCGAAAGTCAAACAATTTGACCGTCAGCACAGCAAAGCGAAGAGCCGATCAGAAACTGGCCGCGAATGTCAAACAATTTGACCGTCAGCACAGCAAAGCGAAGAGCAAGAAACAACAGCATGGCGAATTGGAGTAATGCGCATGCTCCGCACAGTCCCATGCGGAAACGCGGGAATTCGGAGTGCGTGCATGTTATGCATGTACAAGTGTTGCTTATGGCAAGGATGTTGGTGTGTTGCTAACTCCACTTACCGTGCCATGCACGGAAACTTATATATATAATGTAATGGCTCGGAAATTTGCAGAGTATTTTGGAATGGGTGAGCTTACCCAATAATATTATTATTATTTAAAGAACTCTTCCTCTCCTCTCCTCCATGCGCTCTCACAGCCGACTCACTGCTATACTCAGTAGCCATTACACACACCAACCAAGTGTAATGGCTACTGAGTGTAGCAGGGAGTCGGCTGTGAGAGCGCATGGAGGAGAGGAGAGGAAGAGTTCTTTACATTTTATTGGCCGAATAGTACCGTTCACCATTTGAAATTATTATTATTATTATTATTATTAACTGGTTTGAGGGAAAGAGACATTATTATTATTATTATTATTATTATTATTATACGCATTCCCGCGGCAGCGTCAACCAAGCAGTTATGCTTGATCCACACGTTCGCTCATGCTGGACATTGAAACAAAGCAGATGTAGACAGCTCCTAGAGAATGGGGCTCTACAAAACCACTGATCGAAGTTAGTCCTTCAGTAACATGGAACGTCATAAAATTGGTCTCATTGGAAAAAATGTCCTTACATTGGTGCTAAACGAAGAAAATTAAATATGAGCAACGACAGGGACAAAGGTACTACGACACGCTATAAATGTATTTTCCCCTAGCACCTGCAGTTACAATCAGCTCAGGCAATAACATTGCGTGGCACTGACCACGGTAATGGCATTCCACATCTACCTGCGAATCAGCTATAGCATGTCTTGGATGTGCACTCCAACTTGGCCCCACCGTGGGGCACAAGTTATGTGTTAGAGTCCACCAACTAAACCAGAGTTTGCACACAGTCAGATGTGCACAAGGTAGCACCAGACTGAAAAAGAGAACTGAGACATTCCATGTCAGTGAAGTGAGCTCTTGACGGCGCTTACCTTCCCCCCCCCCCCCTCTTTGGAATTATAGCTAATACACATGACCCTTCCGAGCTGGAAGGCCATTGGTTAGCCTTATTGAGAAGTTGCAGAAGCTCACTTCCTAAAATTGAACTTGCTCGTAACTTTTTCCATCAGGCAAAGCGGGTTGTCTCACCAGTGAAAGTGGACAAGGATTTAAATTCATTGGTAGCCACCCTGGTTTTGCGGTACAGTGAGATTTTTACAAACATTGTGCTGCTCAATCCACGTTGATCATACTTACAGCTGGCGAAAAAGAGGATTGTATGTGAAAAGACCCGATGGCAGCTCGCTAAATAAATTATTGCTCAAAACCCTGCATGACAAAGTGATAGAGAGGACAATAAAAAGGGTCTCTTAGTGATAACCCTGCTCACGTGAATGTTACATATCAATAGCACAGCCACCACCCTAATGGACAAAGGTGCAGGTTCCATAGTTAAAACCCTGCCTTAAATACTGCTTTAGTGGACCAAATACGAACTTGGGGTACTTGTGTAGTTGTTGCCCCATGTGACGGGCGTGTGGCTAACTACAAAATTAATGCACATGTCCCCCAACAAGGGAATGGCGTGCCAATCAAGCAACGAGCGCCTGTGATGCCGCCCATGCCTTTGCCACTGGCACCAGAAACAATGGCGATGTTGGTGGGTGGGGCTGGGGTGAAATCACCTGCAGTGGATTCACCATCTATGCCTTCCTTAACATCAGAGCAGTTGACCCAGCTCAGACCGATTTCTCTAGGAAACGGGGCAGACCCCCTAATGATTTCTCTAGGAGATAACTCTACATTTTCCAAGTAGAAACAACTTGCAGTGGTTCCTACGCTGCCATATCGACTGAGCTGCTGGATTCACTGCCATTGTGGCCTCCTGTTGCCCTGAAGCTGGCGCCTTCCATGGTAAAGGAATCAACAACAGACCAAAGCAGTGAACAAACCAAAATGACTAATCCTATTCCTTGTAATTTTTGTGCCATTTTGTCGCACTCGCTGACTGTATAAGATCTGGTTACGTTGGAGGAGAGTTAGTCATAACTCGTAACATTTTGTCCTTCTTCTTTTCACAATTATTTAATTGGCTCACCATCGGAGTTACCTATCCAAAATTTTTAACTTGGATTGTAAGCCAATTAAATTATGGTGAAAAGGAGCAGAAAATGTTACGAGTTATGACTAACTGTCCACCAACGTAACTAGATCTTATACAGTCAGCGAGTGCGACAAAATAGCAGTTGGATGTTGGCGTTTCGGTTTGCCACAATTCGTCTTCGCTTAGCTTCCCCTTCCATGATGAGTGCATATTATTTTGAAGAGTGTGAATGCTACAACGGTTTTTTTCTGTTAAGGCACCCGCCACACGAAAACCAGCCATATTGGGGCTTGTTATCACTGGCGCTCAGCTGGCTTGTATGCTCCCTGACGGGCGGTCACACCATGCACCAAGTGCAATGCTTAAATGGCTTGTTTTGGGCCCGTTCAATTTTGAATATTTCGAAATATATATACATAATACAAAGTCAATGTTGAGTCACCTCCACCGAACTCCTTCAGACAGCTGTTTCGCTAATACATAGCTCATCAGTGAAGGAAGATGTTGAATGATTAAAAATATAGACCAAACCGCTATCATATAGGGGTTTCCACATCCAAAACTGGCATCGCTAAGGTAGTAACGCGGGAAAAGGAAAGTGTGAAGTACTGTTGACACGCAGTGGACAGGCATGCAGCGTCGGAAATTCGGTGCGGAAAATCAATCACTACTCCATGCAGAAATAACCTGCCAGAATCAGAGTACTATGTAGCTAGTGAGCGTCTGTGTACTGGTATTGCAGTTGTCTGAGCACCGTGAAGGCCTTCGAACATACCTCACGACCGGCTGACAGCCACAGCAGCCCCTGGGACATGACACTGTACTGCTCGCCCGTCGTGCTAAGATGGTTGGCAGTCACTAGGCTTCATGTCACCGATGTAATTGTTGTCCGCAAGCTACCTTGTTATCTGCCCATCACCCACTGTGGCTGACACGCTGGGAGGCCCCGCGGCATTCGCCCAGTAAATCGTCGTCAGAGCTGTGCCGACGGTGCAATAACGCTGGTAGAAACAAACAGTTGGTCGTATGGTATTGCGTCCTCCGGATTGCCCCTTGACCCGTCTTGCCCCTCTTATTGCTCTGACGCTAACGGAGCACCAATCATATTATTACAGGGTGCGACAGAGCTCTCGGCCATTGAAGAAAATGTTGAGTCACCTCCACCATTCAATGGTGGTGGTGACTCAATGGTGGAGGTGACTCAACATTTTATTCAATGGCCGAGAGCTCTGTCGCACCCTGTAATAATATGACACACAGTCATGTAATACCGAAGGATTTACCCAGAGTGCTGACAGTGCTCAACACCACAAAGGCGGAGCGTAATACACAACAGAACAACGAGGACAATCAAGGCTTCTTTGCTGCTACTTTAAGTTTCATGCTCACGCAATCATCAGGTTGCCTGATGATTGCGTGAGCATGAAACTTAAAGTAGCAGCAAACAAGCCTTGATTGTCCTTGTTGTTCAGTTATGTAATAAAGAAAGAAGAAGAAAAAAGCGCAACCCTGCCTTGCCAGTTGTGTGTTACGGGGATCTCGAAAATCACCAACTTTCACAAGAAATCGGAAAGCAGAAAAGTGCGTTGTAGCGGTGATCTGCAACTTGTATTGTTCAGTTTTGATGAAGAAATAAAAATCAATAACAACAAAAACAATAAAGAAAGGAAGCCCGGATCCTGAAATGTAACTTTGTGCTCTTGTTATTTGTTCGATGTGCATGGAAGTTGTGACTCGGGTGACGGTGTTTCCTGGTTTTGAGCTTTCTGCTCCGCTGGTTGCTGTTCTTCAACTCTGTCGTAATCCACTCTCTTCTTTGTACCTTTCTTCATGAATTTCTTTGTACCTTTCTTCATGAATTTCTTTGTACCTTTCTTCATGAATTTCGACTTTCAGCCGCCTGTACTAGCTGGGTCTGAAACAAGCGGGGAAAACATGGCTGAGAGCCAGCCACGCCTGAAAGTCCCTTGCAGGACATTTTTCAGCCATTTCTATGCTAAGGCCGCGGACACACCAAGCGCCATTCAGCCATTCAGCGGAAAAAGTGCTTTTTGACATCATCGTTGCATTCTCAGCAGTCAGCCGTTTTCAAAGCGCCAAATGCGCGCTGAATGGATTTGGCCACCTGTTCGTGCAGAATCCGCCGGTCCCTAAAAAGTTGTCTGTATTCGTTTGCACAATCCTGTTCTATGCAATAGACGAAGCATATTGTACTTTTTTCATTAACAAAACCTCCCTGATGGATTTTCTGAAGGAATGGTTTCCACATAAACTGCAGTGAAAGGAGGTCGCGAACACATTCTCGGCCTTCTCTTGTATGTCATGGAAGAGTTACGATGCAAGGAAAGGGACTTGTCAAACCGAGCGGAATCGATGGTTGCGCTGTAGCAACATAGGCGATGACAGCTATGGCGAGCGAAACTAAAATACCCCTTCTCCGGGGGGCAGAATGCGCTGCTTGGCGTCTCTAGCAATGAGTTTGAGAGTGGTGGAGATATGGAACGGAGCAGCGAGCCCACCCAATGAGCGTGAGAACAAGCAGCTGCTCTGATCACACGGCACAATGAAATGATTGTTAATTCAAGTTCTTGTTCAACCTGCTCCAAGTCCAGATTCGAATGCTGATGACCATGCATTCTTCAGAAGTCTGCAGTCCAACTGGAGTCTCATGGCTAAGGAAAGTCGATGCGACTTGCTAGCCGCAGCCCTTCAGTGCTGTCAGGAGCATCCGTTAGAGAAAATGTAATCTGTATGGTTGTGCCTTTAATCCTCGTTCCGCGGAGAGTGAAGGTGAAAACAGGGAGTCATAACATATTATTTTGGGATTCTCTCGTGGAAACAAGTAAACGCCACCGCGGTGGATCACGCAACTTGAAAGCCAACTTGAACAACGGCGCCATCAGCAAAGTCCAGTGGAGTGTGATCAAAGAAGCCGAGGCAAGGCTTAATTAAAGAGCTGTTGAATACGAGAAAAGGACGACTGACGACATATTATCTAGACATTACAACGGGAACTGGTAGGTTGGTGGAACGACATATATTGGAGACGGGACAAGAGACAAAGACTAACGAAACGACTCCATGGTGATTATTGAAGAGTGAGAAAGGAGATCAAGTCTGAACGGCAAGATAAAGGGCCTGGGTAGCTATGGCAATTATGGGTGCGCAAGTAGCTACCCAGGCCAACGGAACAAAAGGAGACGAAAGGTGAGTACGCAAGTGCATGCAGGCCAGCTAGAAAAGGTACGGGTGAAGGTACCTAGCATACCACCCCTCCATGAAAAAATTCCCGCATCCTCGCGGAGAGAAAAAAGAGAGAAAAGATTAAAAAATGACTGAATGACACACACACACACACACACACACACACATACACACATATTGCACCCGTGCACGGATCTCACAAAAGTGTGTACTTAAAATGCACTACAGATCATTCCTGTACTACTTATAGTGTGGAATACCTATTGGAGTTTGACGAGGAACGTGAATTACTAGTATTTCGCACGGCTAATACAGCCTAGTTACACTTTTGCTAAACATCCAAAAATTAGAGAGTGGCTCACCATGATCGGACCCCGAACTTGGTAATGTTTTATGAACAGATGCACGCACACACACTACAAAAAATTCACGAAAATAAATTTGACGAAGAAGGAACGCATACAAAAAAAAAGAAAGAGAGAAAGGTAGCTGACCTGCATGGCTTGAACGAGACGAGGTTGACATAGACGAGACAAGGTTGGCGTAGGAGAGACGAGGTTGATAGAGACGAGACAAGGTTGGCGTAGGAGAGACGAGAATTATTGATCGACCCACGACCCTGAGATCATCCCATGCCCAGCCGTCCTCAACCGCCATTCGTCTCGTCTATGTCAACCTCGTCTCGTCCATGTCAATTGGAAGCCAATGTTGAATACGAGAAAAGGACGACTGACGACACATTATCCAGACATTACAACGGGAACAGGTAGGTTGGTGGTTGTTGTTGTTGTTGTTGATTTTTATTTTACTTCGCAAGGCCAAACGGGAAATGGTGCCCAATTCTATGGAAGCGAATTTCAAAAGGGAGAGAGCTGCGGGAGAGAGAGAGAGAGAGAGAGAGAGGGGGGAGGGAGGGAGATGATAAGCAATTTTGCAGCGTCAACATAGCGATTTTGCAGTGTCAATAGAGCGATTTTGAAGCGTCAACAGAGGGAACACAAAGAGTTCATAAGCGCACAAGCACGCAGAGAAGAGTAAATGACGTGGTGTGGACGGGAAAAGTCAGACAGAGCATTCATTGCAAGGTGTAGGGGATGGAGGCAAGCTTAAATTGCTGAGCAGCCTTGATCTCCCTTACACTCCTTGGGAGAGCATTCCAGGCCAAGGCTGCCTGAAAGGCCAGGCGAGATCTGCCGGCTGACTGTGCCGAGGGGACAGTGAGGCCCCTGGAAACCTGGTGCCGGGTGGTGCTGCCAGCTGATGGTGAGAATAGGTCCGGGAGGACACTGCTGGCTTTCCCATTGGCACAGCGCAACACCAGGACAAGCCGCTCCTGGGCGTAGCGCTCGCGAACTCTGTACAGGGACATCCGTTCGAGCAGAGGCTGACCCGAGGTGTGAGGTGGCAAACCTTATACCGCTCTCGCCGCTCGGTTCTGCAGGACCTGAAGGCGATCAAGCTGCGAAACCTTGAGGGAGGAAGAGAAGGTGTTAGACCCATATAGGAGGTCAGGCATGATGACTGACCTCACATACTGGATGCGACTACTGAGGCTCAGACATCTGCGGGACCGCCACAGTGCTTCAATCTTCTGCACAACTTTCTTCGCCATCGCGTCAACATGGGGGTCCCACTTCACAGCGGCGGCAAGGGTCACGCCGAGGTACCGTGCTGTTGGGTTCAGGGGAAGCTCTGTGTGGTTGCAGCGGACAGCGACATGCTGACCCGCATTGCGTTGTGGTACAATTGACAGGACCAGGCCCTTCTTGTCATTTAGAAGCAGATGTCGATGCTTGAGCCAGTCAGCGACGCTGGTGACGGCCCCTGAAAGGTAGGCTGATGTGGCTAGCACTGATTTTCTGTGGCAGTGCACGGCAATGTCATCGGCAAATTGCGGAGATGGAGCAGTATGGGCTATGGCAGGGACATCACGGGAGTACATGCTGAACAGGATCGGTCCTAGGACCGAGCCCTGAGGTACACCAGATGAGCACTTAGCAGCAACACTGTAGGTGGGGCCAATGCGCACTTGCTGGGTTCGATCGCTTAAGTAGCTGCAGAACCAGCGAAGGGAGGCATTGTCCAGGCCGAGATTGATTAGGTTCCGGACCAGTTGGCTGTGATTGACCTTGTCAAAGGCTTTTGACATGTCGATTAGGCAGACGCCTGTGGTCAACTTGTCGTCCTGGGCCTTTAAGATGGCATCTGTTGCTACAGCTAGGGCGTCCTCTGTGGACTGCTCACGGCGGAAGGCAAACTGAGTCGGTGGTATGGCACATGATCGCTCCAGATGTGCAACAAGTTGCTTCTGGACTATCTCCTCGAGTAGTTTGGATACGATCGGCAGGAGCGACACAGGACGATAATTTGCCGCTAACGATGGATTGCCAGCTTTGAAGAGAGGGCTTATTACAGCATGTTTGAAAGCCAGAGGGACTTCACCGTGCCTCAGCGATGAGCTGAAGAGCACTGAAAGCGATGGAGCCAACAGGTCAGCGCAAGCACGTAGCAGACACCCAGGAATCCCATCACTGCCTGTGGCTTTACAGGGATTTATCCGTTCCAGGAGGTGCTTGACCTCATCTGGGGTGGTTGACTGGATGGTCAGCATTGAGCCTTGCGGCTGTGGACCAATGGGAATCTGGAGCTGCGCCGGACGGGACGGATCATGTACAATGCTGTGGAAGGCATCCGAGACTTCTGTGATGTCGCACGTTGGCTGATGATGTTGACGAGAACGGCTAGTGACAGAGTTGATCACGGACCACATCATCCGCAGGTTGGAGTAGTGATCACGACACTGCTGTTGGAAATGCTGATTGCATTTTCGCCGGTAAGCATTTGAGGCTTCTGCACAGGCTCGCTTGTACTCCTCATGTAGATGCACGTTAGTCTCATCTCGTAGCCACTTTCGGTGAAGTCTATTCTTGCGCATGTTCAGTTGGAATAGATCACGGTCGGACCATGGCGGGGGAGTCCTCCTGGTGGGGATTCTGACTTCACGCAGGGGAGCGTGACTTTCGAGAACCGACATAAACTTGGCATGCCAGCCATTCCACATCTCGTCTACAGCAGGGGGAAAGGAGTGGAGGCTGCACGAGGCAATATCTTCACGAAATGTTGCAAGGTTAATGGCACGGATCTTGCGGGTGAGGTGCACTGATTTCCGCTGCAGTGGGTGTTGCGAGGAGGGTAGAGACAGACTTGCATGCACAAGGAAGTGATCGCTGATCGTGCAGGGTACAACTTCACAATGACTTATAGTACCCGCGATGGAGAGCACTAAATCAAGCAGCGTTCCATCCGGACATCGGGGTGTGACTCGTGGCAGACTGGACGTAGTTGCGGAGCCCATACGATCCGATAAGGTCCCAGAAGCACTGATGAGGACGACTGGTCATGCATTGAGCCAGATTGATATTAAAGTCACCCACCAGTGTCATTGATGGCGTGATCGTGGCAGCATTGTGGAGGACTGTGTCCAGGTGGCCCCAGAAATCAGCAGTTGCATTCGGTGGGTGATTGAGGCAGCCAACGAGGTGCCGGTGTTGCCCTCCGCCAATAGCTATACAGGTAGCCTCCAGGTGGCTATTGTGCAGATCTGAACGATAGGTAACTGGGAGTGAGGTCTTGTAATAGAGGCATGTGCCCCCACCCTGGCGATCGGGCCGGTCACAGCGAACAACACTGTAGCCGGGAATACAAATTTCGCCATTCGAGATTGTATTATCCAGCCAGGTCTCAGCAACGCCAACGACGTCCCAGTTGTGCTGGGGGGCAAGGCTGTCCAGTGCATGCAGCTTGTAGCGCAGGCTGCAGATATTCAAAACGCCGATGTTGAGGCTCGTGACGAACAGTTTGAGGTTGCTGCAGTTGGTTGTTCTTTGGGAGCCCCGGGACCTTCGAGGCTGGAAGGGAGTAGCATTGGGGTTTAGCAGGGTCATATGAACGACATTTATTCGATACGGGACAAGAGACCAAGACGAACGAAACGACTACATGGTGATTATTAAAGAGTGAGAAAAGAGGTAAAGTCTGAACGGCAAGATAAAGGGCCTGGGTAGCTATGGCAATTATGGGCGCGCAAGTAGCTACCCAGGCCAACGGAATAATAGGAGACAAAAGGTGAGTACGCAAGTGCATGCCGGCCAGCTAGAAAAGGTACGGGAGGAGGTACCTGACATAGCTAACCAACCACACGATTGAGATGACGACTCGGGTGCAGCACATGACGACAGCGACGCAGAGTCAAAAATGAGTCGAGCGAAAGCGACGCAAATTGAGCTATCTGCTCATTCCGCCAAAAGTTTCTCTTGGAAAGACGCTGTACATAAGCTGAACCACCTTCGTCCAGTGATTCATAGTCGAAACAAACTGTACTTGAACTGTTCTAAGAGTTTTCATATCAATCAAAATCCATCACGAACATTTTTGTTAATGGAGGAACAGATTTAAAATTATGTTCGTAGTTTTTAATTTTACGAAGTATTGGTTGCGACTTCGTCGTACAGTTGTGCCCAGCGCGGGCTTGCGACTAGTTGGTTTGGAGGTGACAGCGTTGCGAATGAGGGTCCTCGACGTCTGTCTCACCGTCCAGGAGCGACACTGACTCACGCTGCTATCTGGTGGTCACGAGGTGTTTGTCGCGCTGGAAACGGAGCGTCTCTGTAAGTTTGTATCCCTGGTGATGTTTGTGCCTGGAGAGCACTATATAAGTGGTGCTCTTCAGGCACAATCTTCCTCAGCCTACTCAAGCTCAACTGATGAGGGGTTAATTCCCCCGAAACACTGTGTATTGAGCAGGGAGTGGTGCTTTCTTGCAGGTTTGCCGAATCGAAGGTTCGATGGACTTCTCGTGTGCTCTGGATAGCAGTCGTGAGTCAGTCAAGTGTCAAGTAAAGTCGGCGGAATAGCGCGAGCTCCGGTGTGGGGAGCAAACCCTTTCTTAGTTTTTAATTTTCTTATGTTTTATTATCACCCGTATCACAATCACATTATGCATGCTAACTGGCACACGTTTGGCACTGAATTTGATGTTTGAATCTTGAACTGTGAGGCATTAGTTTGTGTTAATCTGTTGTTTTTTCTTTATCACACTTTAAACACTGATGTTGAGTCAATAATAGGTGTAGAAAGGAAAAGGACATATGGATAAGATACGTAATGTCCTTTTTCCTTTGATAATACATTGTTCCCGTAGCTATGCAGAAGATGTCACTTCAGAAACGTCTGGCGCTATCCAGGATCCACACAGCTTTGATTTCGTGTTCGTTTGTTTGTGTCACACCTGGCGCTATCCCGTATCTGTGCCGTCCCGTATCATCAAGAGAATGAGTAAGTATACTTCAAAGTAGTAGCATTATGTATAGCAATAAAGCGGTCAGCACCAAAAAATGAGAGACTGTTGAGGCCTGGCATATTATGTATGCAAAGTGTATCGGGGGACTTTCATGCAGGGTGATAGTGCAGTAACGTCTGGCGCTAGCTAGCCAGGGTCCACAAAAACTTCCTCCGTTAACAAAACTTCGTGATGGATTTTGATGGATATGAAAACGCTTAGAACATGTCTAGAACAGTTTGTATCGACTGCAAACCACTGGATGAAGGTAGTTCAGGTCATGTACAGAGAAAACAAGAGAAACTATTGGCAGAATGAGCAGAGAGTTCAGTTTGCATCGCTTTCGATTGACTAAACGCACTAGCGTAGGGCCCTGAGGTTCCAAGCTCTCTCGTTCCTTTTGATGTAATTCACCTCAGTTCCGTATATTCCATTTTTGAATAACAGTTCTCCACCATAGATTTCATGATTAGGGTTATGAGTGGCCAGAAATTACTGAATTGAAGCCAAAGGCCTGGACTGTCACCTTTCTTTTGAGTATGTTACGTGATTGTACTTCAATTTTCTGGTATCTACAAAAGTATGGTTACGGCGTGTAGCAGTGCCATACAACGCCCATCTTGAACCTTTTCTCTCCTTGCGGTAGAACGTGCATGTATTCTTCATTTTACTTCTCAAAGTCAAACGGGATCGTTACGCAATAATATGATAGCGAAGGGTGTGTGTGTGTGGGGGGGGGGGTGACATTACATAATAATTATCTGTCGTAATGAAATGTGTCAGTACTCAGTAGGGAGAGATAAAAGAGCAGAAGAACAGCAGATGGGTAAAAGTAGGCAAGGTGTATCACCGTTGTGTAAGTATGTACTCTAATTGAATAAGGACATACGATGAAAGCACTTGTGCTAACAGTTATCACAGTATGGGTGGCGAGACACTACTAGTAGTATCACGGTATAGTCGGCCAGGCATTAGGCAGGAATGATTTATAGTCATACATCGTAGCAATACGGCAGGCAATTCAGTTTAAACTTAGGGAGCCACGAAATGGTCCGCACATCTTCCGGCAGCAGGCTCCACAAAACAGCACTTGCGACCGTAAGCCGGGATTTTCCGGCACGAGTGAGGCTTTGCTGGCTGTGAAGCCCTCCGGTTTTTTGGAGACGTGTTCTTCTGTCGGTTGGACGAGAGATTAGGGTAGTCAGGGAGGGGCTGATCCGTGCTCGGAGTTTCCTCCACACGAACACGTGCAGCTTACGCTTGCCGATTTCCATGAAGTGGAATAGATGTAGACACTGACCAATGTTCTTGGTCAGCAGAGGTTGGATGGCTGTGTGGGGTGGGTTCCCGTCAATGGCCCATATAGCTCGGTGCTGCAGTGTTCACAGGCATTCTAACTGGTGGCCAAGTAGCCCGGCAAAGAATGCGTTTGACCCATAGAGCAAATCAGGCATGGTCACCGCCTGAACGAACATGCGTCACGATTTACGAGACAGTGTTTGTCGGGACCGCCACAAAGCGCCAATCTTGCGGGCAGCCTTGGTGAGGATCATCTCAACCTGGGGATCCCAAGACAGCTTGGCATCTACAATCACGCCGAGATACGTAGCGGAGGTGGCTGAGGGAAGAACTGTACCATTGCTCAAAACCTCGACCTGGCCATCTATCTGCCGATGGGGCAGGACTATGACCACCTTGCCCTTTGTTGGGTTCAGAATCAATCCCCTCCGGTCAAGCAAAGTGGAGAGCCTGCTTCCATCTGCTGAGAGGCTAGTGGAGACATCTGCGGCCGTAGAGTTGCTGTCGTGTAGTGCAATATCATCAGAGAACTGGATGCTGGGGGTAGCGCTACACACAGAAGGGACAGCATGGGTGTATATGCTAAAAAGCACGTGTCCCAGCACTGAATTTTGCGGTACTCCGCAGGAGCAAGGCGAGGCCGCACTTACAGAGGGGCTGATTGCGATTTGCTGAGCGTGATCGGTCAAGTAGCTTGAAATCTAGCGGAGCGTGAATCCGCTCACACCAACGTCGAACAAATCTTGCAGAAGCAGAGGTTGACATACCTTGTCAAAGGCTTCAGACATGTCAAGGGTGCAGACAGCTGTCACCTTCCCTCCGTCGTTTGAGCGTACAAGCTATCTGCGAGAAAGCAGATTGCATCCTCAGTGGCGTGGTCCTTTCGGAAGGTAAACTGTGTGTCGGGCAGGCATTTTTTGGTGGCTAGGTGGTTGACAAGTTGGCGCTGGACGACCTTTTCAAGCAACTTGGAAACAATCGGCACTAGGGACAAGGGCCGATAGTTGTTAGGAAGTGAGGGATCTCCAGATTTATGGAGAGGTACCACAGTAGCGAGTTTGAATGCTCTTACGACGGACTTAGCACGTCTGTTTCTTCAAAGGGCGGGATTCATACTTATATTCTCTGTAGAAACTGAGGTCACGAATTAATTAATTTAAGCCATTCATTATTCTCAATCGCCACTGGAATTAGCGATCGAAACAGTGCTGAATGGAGGAATATCTATTTTCAAATGTCCACAACTCGGAGTCATTTTACTGGTGTGAATGAGGGCGGCCAGGGAGCGCAGGTGGTAAACGTGGAACTGATTAATTGAACAGGCCAAGAGCTGATGCACAGCGTCATGTTACTCCCTGTGCCGTAAAAGCATTACCGCCCACCCAGTATAACGCCCATTACCGTCTACACACCCAGGCGCCCAGTGTCAACACTCTTATCCCGTTTTCTAGCCCACATCCGTGTAAACACCCATGGATGTTTACACAGCTTCCTGTGTAAGTACGGTACCGTAGTATAACTTAGTGTACAATACACAGGCAGGCACAGTGGGTTGGTCAAAGACCATGATTGAGATACGAGAGGTACCTGGTTCAAGTCCTGCCTGGGAGCGGTTTTTCCAGCCGTGCTTCTACCCACAGTCAACTGGGAACTTGTGGCCAGGCACAAGGGGTACATGGATGCAGCTAATGGGGTCGCTTTCGGCACTTGTGCCAGTGGTTGTGAGACTTACCCACTCACCCCCACCGTTAGGCGCTGCATCTGCCGCTAGGGTTTATCGGGTGTTAGCGGCCGTCGTGAGTTCCCTTCGGGAACGGATACGATAATTTACTTACTTTTACTTACAATACACTGTGTTAACCGGATTTGCACATGCAGTAGCACAGGCTGATGGGAAAATGAGTGTGTGTGTGTCTGTGTGTTTCCTAGGGGTCAAACGGGTGTACCTTTAACTAACGAACGGGTAATTTTCTTAACGGGCGGGTTAACGGGTACCCTTTAGCAGCCATATTTTTTTGCGCATTTCTCACATAAATCATGATTTTAATTGTATATTCTCAGCTTGTATTTTGATACTACATTATGATTCGCAATTGATTCATGTATCATAATATTATTATGGCAATGAAGGTTCCAAATGAATGTCATCCGTGCATTTGCCCATGTACATAACTTCATAGGCAATAACTTAAAATCGTACATGTAGATGGTCCTACAAGCTACATGTATTTTGATACATGTACGCAAATCAACTATAGATCGATGTGATTCAAGCCATGCAAGGACAGAGTGGTTTAGCAAAGCTTCCGTGATCTCGCGCAATCCTATTTGCTATGTTCGCAGAGAACTGGTACTCGTTGCATTCAGAAGATGTTCGCACCCATAACTAGCTGGGGTGCCTGACACAGCTGATGTGTTGCTGGCCAGCTAGCTGCTAGTGCTAGCTTGTTGAACTCGTGAAATGAATCTTCACAAATCCGTAATCTTGTATGCAATATTTCGAACTACTTTTCAGCTCGTCGATTGAAGGAACAAACTACAACCATGAGTATCATACTCCGACTGGTCACTCAGCCTGGTGACACTAGTTCATCAAGTACTGTGGCAGGTTCGATGTCGGAGAACCATCGTAACTTTCTAGTTACTCAGCTGCCACCTCGAACGAGTTTCAAGTCTTGCATTTTCTCACATCACAATGAAAAACCTCCAGTACGAGGATTTTTACTTGCTCTAGAGTGGAGAGAACAACTGTCAAGTCTGTCTTTCAGCCTGCTCCTGCCTATTAAAGTCGAAAACGGGAATGCACAGGAAAAAGGAAAAGAGTATCCGCACTCCTATTTTGAGTCTTGGAATACGATAGGATCACTTTTTTCTTTTCATTTTTTACAAACGGGTACCCTTTTACTAACGGTACCTGAGATTAACGGGCGGGTAACCGGGTACCCGGTACACCCGTTTGACCCCTAGTGTTTCCTTTATTCTACTTCACCATAGGTACAGGCATTGCTGCCTTCTTGCTGTGGATCATAAATGATGCCACAGCTCCTAGTATGATGAAAAATAAAATAGTATTATAGATTAATATGACCGACCAGTATGGGAAGTAATAAGATATGACTGTCAGCAGGACAATTATAAAAGATACCATGCAGCAGTGTATTTTATGTGTATCGTGGTTGTATTATTTATTATTATTATTTTGCTTGTTCGCGTTGGCATCAACCTGCATAAAGCAGGTATATAGCCTTCGCTTAAGCTGCCATAAAAAAGAAAGCTCATCCTAAGCGAGAGGGCTAGAGGGAAATATAACGATAACGAGATACAGAATACAAAGAAATCCAATGAGTTCAACGTACAATTCAAAACAAGAAAGAAAGGGAAGAAAAACAGAGCCGAATCTACCGATTGATCCATCAATCGACAAAGGGGACTAATCCGTTAGTGTTGCAAAGTAGAAGCTGATTATAGTTGCAGATCTCCAGGCCAGGGCCAGCATATTGCCGATTCTGGATAGGTCTCCGCAGCATTTGATGTGGTAATTATCATAATGTTTGATAAAATTGTTAGAGTATCTAGTATCTAGAGTACCGAGTATCTAGTATCTAGAGTATCTAGTGTAATTGTATCCGTTATTATTGTTAAGGGTATCTAGTGTAATTGTATCCGTTATTATTGTTAAGGGTATCTAGTGTAATTGTATAACTTCAGCCATTACACACAGCACACATTAGTTCCTTCCACTTTCGACGATCCTGGGCGAGCTGCCTCAGTGCAACTAGATCCTCGTGTGATGTGAGGGAGTTTGTGGATCTGGAATTTTTCAGGTCGTTGTTGATGGATCGCGGGAGTGTTGTTCTCGGGCGGCCTCGGAACCCTGATCGTGGTTGTACATGTAGATAATAATGATGGACAGGGTACAGAACGTAATAGTGTCAATAGCTAATGGAGTGAAGTGAGATCAAGATCTGAAAGAGATTTTTTGAAATTAACAAGGTTTGTTAGAGAGCTGGTGGCATCGGGTAGAGAGTTCCATGTGGTGCTGCCCAGAAATTGGATAGAACATCTCTCAGCAGGATTGGGTAGGAATGGGATGCGAAGTAAATTATGCAGCTGCCCACGGGTGACTATAGGATCAGCAAGTGGTATCCGATGCTGGGCTGGGCAAGTAATACAAAATAACCTGGAAAAAGAGAGCTTGCATATCCATGTATAGACCGGATAACAGCTTCTGTAAAAGGACTTGGTGAAGTGATGGCATCGATAACTTAGCAAGCAAGTGAGCTGTTGCATTGCGGCGAGGAGCCTGAAACCTGAAACACGGCACGAATACCAGATTCATGCAGTTTTACAAGGCAATTTAGCAGAGACCGTGAAAGCGCAGGAAAAAAGCAATTAGAGGTGTAACAGAGATGAGATAATATCATAGACATATACCACATTCGACGTGCCTTCAATGACAAGGCCCCACCATGCCTCCAAAGCTGTCCAGTGGTCACCGCCAGTTTTTTCGCCAGAAACTCTATATGAGGTGCCACGTTAGCTGGTCATCAATCAACACACTGAGGTATTTTGCCACGTGTGTGACTTGCAGAACACTGGTGTTGCAGGTGATGAGTGACGGAGCAGTCCCAAATGCACCTCTGGGACGAATAAACTTGAGTCTTAGCTGAGTTCAATAGCAAACCTTTGTCCTCAAGCCAGGACGAAACTTGATGGGTGACTGCTGTCGTGAGCACAGCACAAACAACAGTAGGGTCACGGTCGGAGTAATCAACAACGATATCATCTGCAAACTCTTGATTGCAGACTTCACGTGGAAGCACAGACGCTATATTACTGATGTAGAGAAGAAATAAGAGAGGTCCAAGTATACTACCTTGAGGAACACCTCAGGAGCATAGAACTGGCGTTGAAATCTTGTCTTTGATTTTGACACACTGTTGACGTTCGGACAGGTATGAACAAAACCACTGCAGCACCACACCACCAAGCCGAAACTCAAAGATGATTTGAATAATTTGGCGATGGTCAACTCTATCAAATGCCTTGGACATGTCAACCACGACGATGCCCGTGTGTTTACGTTCAGATTTAGCTAATAACCAACGGTTGGTGGCAAGGATCAGGGCATCCTCAGTAAAATGACCCTTACGGTATGCAAACTGAGATAGGGGAAGTAGACAATGACGACTCAAGAACTGTGTCAGCTGTTGATTAACAAAATACTCCAATATACACGAGACGATAAGTAACAATGAAGCAGGTCTATAGTTCTTTGCTGATGTCGCAGCGCCTCCCTTGAAGGGAGGGCTCACATGTGATCGCTTGAAAGAAACTGGCACCTTTCCACCAGATAGGGATCTGTTTATAATACGAGTTACATATGGACCTAGGGTGACTGAGCAGCGCCTAAGTACTATACCAGGAACACCATCGCTTCTAGTAGCTTTAGTGGGGTTGATGCACTGTAAGCACTTGGAAACATCAGGAATCTGAACTGCAGTGAAAGATGTCAGTCCGACTAAGCCAGTTTGGCCAGCTGGCATTGGCAATGTGGCTGGTCGATGGGGATCATGGACAGTGGTCTGATTTAATTTATCCGAAATAACACCCGAGCCCACATTAGCGCCCAGGCCCAAATCGACACACATGTTCTGGACCTTCACTAACGTTTCCGCCCAGGGCCGTATTACGTGATTTTATGCTTCGTACTCCCTCTTGAATTCCCTCTCAACCCAAACATGATCGATCTCTAGTCGTTGGTGGATTGTTGGTTGGAATACTTACAAGATAGATAACTTCGGATTATTTCGGAATAGACCTGAAGGCAACTCTTCCAGGAAATTATCCCATATGGATCTGCATCAACACAAAACAAGGCAGAAGGGAATGTTTTTTCCCGTAGCTATGCATAAGACGTTACTTCAGTAACGTCTGGCGCTAGCCAGGGTTCACACAGCTTTAATTCCCGTAGCTGTTCAAAAGACGTTAGTTCAGTAACTTATGGCGCTAGTCAGGGTCCACACAGCTTTAATTGCATGTTTGTTTCTTTCTTTGTGCGATCCGCATGCCTGGCGCTATCCGGTACCTGTGCCATACCGTACCATCAAAGACATCAATACGGTGTTGTACGGTATAAGGATGTCATATAGCATGTCGTACAACAGTACAATGAAGTTGTGGGAGAAATCAGCGACCGGTTGGGAACGATGAACATTACAACAGTCTTATTGTGAGTGATAGTCAGGCGAAGTTTCTGAAGATCTGTAGCGAGTGCTATCCTGAGCATTATGTTAGCATTACAAAAGCATAGACAGGATGCGTATTATCGGAGAAGGTGCTGTAGATCAGTAGTTATTGCTGATAACGTGCAGAAGACCTAAATCCGCAGCCTCTTTTCCCGTCCGACAGGATGTAACGTTATGTAATGCGCCCCAAAGGCAACCTGCATTCGGCCATCAGCATGCAACAGTAAAGCACAGGCACACTGTCAAGGCAAGGATATAATTGTATATTTTTCCCGTAGCTATGCAGAAGACGTTACTTCAGTAACGTCTGGCGCTAGCCAGGGTCCACACAGCTTTAATTAGGTATTTGTGTGTTTTTTTGTGTGTTTGTGTCACGCCTGGCGTTATCCCGTATCTGTCCCGTACCGTACCATAAAACACAGCTGGCCATATACAGCTGGCCGCAATATTCAAATAGGGCTTTCAAACGCAAGATCATAACGTGAAGAAACTTGGAAGAATGGGTATGAGTGCGAAGTGTATGGGGGAACGTACCTGTCCCATACCTATCCCGTACCGTACCATCAAAGATGGCTGGCCACAATGCATATTCAAATAGGGCTTTCAAATGCAAGATCATAACGTGAAGCAACTTGGAAGAATTAGTATGTACACGAAGTGTATTGGGGGATGCATGCAGAGCGCGCAATAGTGCGGGCTCGAATCCCAGGTTATGTCTTAAAAAATATGGAATTTTTTAAGAAATTTATAACATCCCTATGCTTGTTTGTCTAGGTCATCAAGGCAAAAAAGCATAGCGTAGGGCCCTGAGCTTCCAAGCTCTCTCGTATTGTATCGTATTGTATGGAACATAATTTTACTTCATTGGGCTCAGCAGGTCAATGTATTACTACAAAAGGGCCAGAGAATGGATGACATAAAGAGGCAAATACTTTAAAGATGATAGGAAACAGCCATTGAGCCAGTGGGAAAACAATGTCACTGCTTCTAAGTTACTTACAACTGTTCAAAGTGGGGACAACCTGTAAAGAGATCCTCTGGCAAAGCAGTCAGGCGGTTACGATTGAGGAATCTGTATGATCACAAAAATTGATGAGTATTGAATCAATCAGGAACAGCACCAAACAATTGCAGAGACAAACCATTGTCTTTCTGAACACACAGCTCAGGATCCAACTTACGTACCGGTATGTACAACGCTTTCTAACAGTGTGAACAATGCCACATTATTTGTTCACTGTGGTCTTCTCAAGAAAAGGTGTTTGCTAGACAACCGCTCTATTCAGTTGCTATTCACAATCGCCGGTTGCGATGGATGGAACATTCTTTATTGCGATGCGAACAATTATCATATTTCCGGCCAGTCGGCCAGTCTTGTTACGAGTGTTGTATCTGAGTACATTTACGCTACAATTTGCATTCATTTTATTTTATTTTAGCCTTTCCCTGTGTAATCCTGAAGAGGAGGGAACGAAGACACTTGATAGCTGATATGAAGTGTTTTTTGGACTGGATGCGTTGATTGCACAGATGCATGCGAACTTGATTGGGCATTTAGCAATGACGCCCAGAAGATTGGTCTATTTCCGCAATTGTTGGAATTGCATTTTTTTCAGGTAAGTAAATCAATAATTTTTTATGGACTTCTCTTTTAGTGTTTGCACACTCTTGGCTGCTGCTATGGCACTTTTGTATTTTACATGCTGCTGCGCTCTCTACGGCTGCACTACCCGTGTTAGCTGTTGTACCCACATGCACACATTTGATCCCTGGCTACACTTTGGAACTGTTTTCGTTGCCTATGTCCCCATCTCTCTTCACTTTGTTTTCGCTGCCTGGGCTCTCATTCATGATTGCTTGCTTGCTGGCTTCTTTTGCTGAGGGAAGATATGCTGGTTTGTATTCGTGGGTCCCCATGCTGCATGGGCCACGCGTACTCATCCGACGGATATGTGTGTGAATAATAATAGTAAAATCATTCCGTGCATTCCTTGTGGCATTACTGCACTTGTTGTGTGGAAGGCATAGAATGTTTCCCCAGATTGTTATAGCATACACACGTCACAGAGCACCAACATCGCTCGTTGTAACTAATACTTGGTCCGACTTATTAAAATGTGTGTTTCGCTTCAAACGTCAACCAAACAAATCCAAATAATCTCAGGACGGAATGAACTATCCAGCTAAATAACATTATTCTTCAGTTGTCGATTTGTGATGTTGAAGAATAAATGGCTCCAACTCCAAAGGAGGCAGCGCCTCAGGATCCTAGTCGACTCGAGCGTTTTGCGTCCAAATTTTGTCGTCAAAGGACTCCTGTTGCTTCTCGCGCAGCACAGAGAAGGCCTGGTGCTGAAATCAACTCCCCACTGCGATGGAGAGTTGTCATGAAGTACCAGAAACTCCGGGGCGATCGTTCTCGAGTGCTTCCTGGCGGATTGAAATCGCTGCAGTCGCTGTTTTCTTTGCAAAATTTCAGCAAACGCGTCATCCAGAAACTCGTGCAGAAAGCACCAGCATCGCTCCGTCCAGTTTACTGATCTCTCTGGCAGTCGTTCACGATGTGGCGGCCGACGAATCAAGATCACAGAAGAGATTGTCGAGAAGTTGATCGATATAGGCGACAACCTGGCTGGAAAACTGAAGCGCAGAAGGGGTGCACATACGGTGCGTGAATGATTCGGAGTCATCGGAGCGGTGATCGCGACGCGTCAAAAGAAGATCGCCAGTCTCCGGGGCCCCAGGGCCAGTGGATTCGTGACACCGGCAGGGAAGAACATGCGCGCATGGTCTGACTGCATCATGTGCATGACAATCATGTCGACGCAAATATATCGGACTCAGTACGCGCGCTGCACACGGTGATGAGAAGAGATTTTTTATGCGTGGTGGTTTACTTGTTTGCCTCATTTGAAGGTGTATTGGGAGCGTCAGGCAAAAACACCTACAACCACCATTCTGGCAGTCGTTCTGCACAAGGAGGAGGCAAAGTCTATTGTCTAAATTGTGCCTATGGAGTGAAAAAATCAAGGAAGCGCAGTGTAGCTTGGAGGAGATGAAAAGAATATCGACGTTTTGCAGGTTGACACACTTGCAGATGCGCCCTGAGACACCAGCAGCAATGAAAACTAGAACGTCAGGCCAAGAAACGACACAGTAGTTATCTATCTACCGTCTCTTGGTTGTTTTTTTAGTACAGGTGCTCCTTTGTACATATGCTTGAGTTTTGAAGCGAAGCACACATTTTGATAAGTCGGACCAAGCAGTTTCATGCCCATAGGCAATCATCAGAAAACTGACACAGGATGAACAGCCAAGATCCGATTATATGCAGTAGTATTACTGAGGCAGCGATGTGTGTAAGCAAGAGTTAGGAATTTCATGCATGGATTCAGCGGGCCTAGGGAGAGTGATTTAGATCACACCGTTGTACTTGCCAAGTAGGAACTTTGCAGCATGGCGACACTTGGACACAATATCTGTGCGTTTGTTGAGCGAGATTCTGCGGTCTGATGCTAGGATGTGGTGCTTCTCGACTCTACAGAAGTTGCAGCGCCTTGCAACGTTGGAGTAGGCATTAGAAGGCTCCTTGACAGCCCAGGAAATCTCGTAAGGTCTATCCTCGGGCTTAAGGCTCCACAGATACCTAGCCAGTTGAGTGCTGCTACCATAGCGCTCATGTCTTAGCGTGGTCATGTGGTTGGAGTGTCTGCTCTTGAACTCTGGCGCTGACATCCCGCGTGTACATTCTCAAGGTGCTGCCTGACTTGATGCTTGCCACGTACACCATGTTGGTGGTTCTGCATGCACCATTCAGTGGGCATAGCCCTGCTACATGGCAATTGCATGGTAAACCATCACGTTTCGGTTGTAGTACTTTCTTGTTATGTCCTTTTATTCTGGTTTCCATACTCGGCATGCAGCTATAGCTCACCTTTACAGTATTGCGGTTGAAGAGCTTTCTCAATCTGGATCCATTGGGAAAATGCTTCAATATTAGCACGAGAAACTGTCCGGCGATGTTTGTTCTCACGTTCGCACTGGATGGAGGGTTGGACCATATCACATTCCGCTTTCGCCTCTTCCTTCTACGGGCTGCGTGTCGCCACCGGGTTTTTCACCTTTGGAGTGAAAAACTTGTCAGCGCCTTGTAGGTTCAGCCCGGTCCCATAGCTCAGTGGTTAGAGCATTGCTATTGCCAAACTAGGTCCCGGGTTCTAGTCCTGGTGGGTCTGGTGATTTTCCTCTTTTCAAGCAGTTCACTTCCCCAATTGATCCTTTGAATTTGAAGTTCTCCCAATCCTTTCAAAACAATATATCACTCTCTTTCACTTCTGGCAGGGTCCAGGAACTGACTGTGTTTCGTCCCCTGGGGGAGGGAGAAAGACCCACGTGCCACCAGTATGTGTGGCACGTGTTGTGAGCTGACTTTGAATTGAAAAACTTGTCAGCGCCTTCTAGGTTCAGCCCGGTTCCATAGCTCAGTGGTTAGAGCATTGCTCATGACAAGCAAGGTCCCGGGTTCGAGTCCTAGTGGGTCTGGCGATTTTTATCTATTCAGGCAGTTCACTTCCCCAATTGATCATTTGAGTTTGAAGTTCTCCCAATCTTTTCAAAACAATTATTATTATTATTATTTGAAACTCGGGTATTGAGCCAATAATAAAAGTAGAAAGGAAAAAGACATATGGAAACGAGTTAAGAGTAACCCTCCACCACTGTAACTGGATACTATATACAGTCAGAAAGTGCAACAACTAGGCACAAAACTGACAGAGTACTGAGACATTCGACGTCCTGACACCTAGCTTCAACACATCTTCGTAGCGCTAACCGACAGCCTTCCAACTTGGAAGGTTCAAGGTTATGGAAATACCAAAGAGGGGAAGGAAAGCGCAACGAAAACGAGCACAAGCTACAGTCCCAACGGAACAAAGAATGTCTATTGTTACTGGACGATGACGAAACCAGTAGGCGATTTGACAAAGCGGTCTAACTACAAGTCGAAGCAGCAAAGCAGCACACCACCCATCTTGGGTGGGTCAAAGATAAATAAAGAAGGGGGAAGCTTTGCGAGAACGAATTGTACAAGCCGAACCCCAAACTCCTACAGTACTCCTCATGCATGACATTGTCATGGACTAGTTGACTACAAAACAAGTTGTTTCACACGACGAACATTTCGCAGTATGGTTCGTGATGGCTCAACAAGGGTGCAATTTGAACCTCGGGTATTGAGCCAATAATAAAAGTAGAAAGGAAAAGTACATATGGAAACGAGTTAGGAGTAACTCTCCACCACTGTAACTAGATACTATATACAGTCAGAAAGTGCCACAACTAGGCACAAAACTGACAGAGTACTGAGACATTCGACATCCTGACACCTAGCTTCAACACATCTCCGTAGCGCTAACCGACAGCCTTCCAACTTGGCAGGTTCAATGTTATGGAAATACCAAAAGGGGAAGGAAAGCGCAACGAAAAGGAGCACAAGCTACAGTCCCAACGGAACAAAGAATGTCGATTGTAACTGGATTGTAACTGGACTATGATGTATCGTATCTATATTTTCTTTTCCTTTCTACATTCATTATTGGCTCAACATCCGAGTTTCTGATTATTAATGTTATTATTATTATTATTAAGTCTAATTGGGTGAACCCACCCATTCCAAAACACTCTGCATATTTCCGAACCATTCCATTATTCAACGTTTCGGCCAATGGCCTTCTTCAGGTAGTCAATGATGTCCCTAAGGATGCAAACGGGCGGTGTAAATATGTGCCTGTTCCGCCCGAAACGCGCGATCTATTCTGCTAATGGGGAGGCGGGAAAACCCCCCAAAAAAGCCAGGTGTATAACTGGCCTGCATTAATGTCAATGATGATGTTGCGTTGGACCGTAGCACAGTACGAGTCAAGCACAAGGCAGGGAGGCGGGATAACCCAGATAAGGCGCTAGGCGTAAATTCGCCACCTGCACCGATGGCATGGCAGGGTGCTGGGCAGTAGCAAGCTATGACTGAGTATGAGTCAGGTGTGAAGCTGGAAGACAGGGCACTGATAGAAAACAGGTATAGAGTGACGACTGGCTCCGATTGTGGGGCGCCGAGCCGCAGAAAAGTCAAAGCATGTTAAGTGTGATGAAGCAGTATGTCAGAAAAGTCAGCAAGAGGCAAGTTGTGAAATCACACCATAGTGGGTAGGCATTTGTTGCTAGGTAATGCACGTGCAGATGGTAGTGCAGGTAATGAAAGTAGTACAGTATGGTGTAATATCATGCAATATGCATTATAGAAGGTCCCAGCCGGTGCTTGTGTTAACTGGTGGCTTAGTGTCACGTAATTCAATGGCCTCACGGAGCTTGCGACGGGCTCTGTCGGGCTCTCTGGCGATGACAAAGACTTCTTAGAATGCACTTTCTCCGCAAGCCAAAGTGCAGTCAGGGTGCTTGGTTCTGTAATGGTCCCCCAGGGCTTGTCCACTGTCCTCCTTCATGCGTCTCCAGTATGCTCCTCCAGCTGGGTCTCAAGGAACCGCTTCATCTCACCAACGTATTGCTGTACACATTTCTTGCATTTTGTTTCGTATACCACATATTTTCTGCATGAAGGCATCCCGGGCCCCCGTCTGGCATTTCAGGCACGGTTCCTTGGGCCGACCTCTCGTTCTCCGCTGTGTTGGGTTTTTGGCTTTAAGGCATAATGGACGTACTACAGCCTGTTTAAAAAAAATTAGCAATCAAGTGTGGGTCTTTAAAAGTATGAAGATAAGGGAAAATTGAACAACCAAGTACATAAAACGGCTTGTTAGGCCACGGCAAATTGTTCTGTGATGGTTTCAGTACAATTGGACCAACAGGAATTAGTATTTCGGCCAGGTTTCTGGCCTTTCTTTTCCCATGGTTTATTATTTGCCCTGGAAGCTAGTATCGATTTGTGATCAAAACCCACGATTTATCCCTTCCTTTTTTATGAATGCTGTCTGTTGACCATGAAGTTGTGAGTTCAAATCCGAACAAATCTTCAAGTCAAACATTTTTTCTTCATGTTTTCATTGTTTTGGTGATCACGCTGGTACAAGACAAAGAAGGTGGCTGCGCCAACGTTGTTGGAGCTCGCGTTTCCTGCCGAACTGACTGACACTTGACTGGCTCACGCCATGTGAAGTTGTGAACACACGCACAACACTGAAACGGTGTGAGTGAACACGGAAGTCATTGCGCTGTAGCTACGTGTTGTTGAATAAACCGGCACATCGATCGATCGATTTCTGTTTGAGAATTATTTTAGCGTTTGAAGATCGCCAATTTATTTGAATTTAGGAACCAACGCCGTCTAGTCTTCTATCAGCTTTCACAGGTGTCGGCTTTCTCAAAATGTCGTCGAAGTCACACAGATAACTTTGCCACTTCAAGGCCTTGGGAATGAGTCTGTGTCGATGAGAGTAAATTGTATCCGCGGCAGCTCAAAGAATCTATTTTGGTCACAAAACGGACGGATCCCGCTCGTCAAAATTTACCACACTTTCGACATGTCCGTGGTTTGTCGGGTTGAGCTCCCGACAGCTCTCGCTCTTGCGAGAGACTTTTGTTCCTTGACAATGTTTCCAGACAGATGAGTTGCTACTAGATGAGTTGCTTGAATAAGCCGAAGGCAACAGTTACTGTGTTTACGGAGCGCAGTAAGAATGACTCGTCCCTCAGAGCAGGAACGTTCAACGCTCGTTCCTTGAAAAGCAACATCAAGAAAATTACAATAATACAAGATTTCGAACAATACAGGCTTGACATCCTCGGACTGACGGAGACCTGGCTGAACGGAGCCGGTGTAGACACGTACGACAACGGACATGTTCTGTATCGTTCGGGTGGCTCGTCGTCCAGAGCTGGAGTTGGCCTTCTCATCAACAAGAAACTAATAAATAATGTGGAGTCGTACAAATTTATCTCCGAACGGATGATATCAGTTCGTCTCCGAAATGGACCTCGACGTGACAGCAACTCCCTCACGGTGGTCTGCTGCTACGCTCCGACGCTGCAACGCTCGACATCACATCCTCAGGAAACAGATGACTTCTACTCCGCACTACGAGGTATTGCCCGGGAGGTCAGTAGAAGAGATGATTTTATGATATTGGGAGACCTGAATGCAAAAGTAGGGAGCGCCCGACCTGCTTCAGGAGGTGCAGTGGGATGTTTCTCCAAGCACGTATCAAGCAACGCGAACGGTGAGAGACTGATTGAGCTGTGTGAGGAGCAAAATCTGATGTTGTGCAACACCATGTTCAAACATCGTATGCAGCATCGTTCGACATGGTTCTCGGATGGGCTCGTACACAGGGATGGCCAACCTGTTCGAAACATGATTGATTTTGTGATTATGCGAAGATCAAACACAGTGCGCGTTGTGAATGCCAGGTCATACGGTGGATTCACAACAAGATCCGATCACCATCCGGTTATTGCAGATTTTCGACTAACATTCTGGCGGTGTACAACATCTAAAGCAACCAACGACCGCTGTTTCATCAAGTACAACGAACCCACACAAGACTCTGCTGAAAGTTTCAAAAATGCCATAGCAAGCACGTTGCCAGACATAAACACCTCGCCTGAAGATATTTCCACGCTAGACCAAACCTGGGAGAGATTTGTGTCATCTACCCATGCAGCAGCGGAAAAGGCATTTGGAAGAAAGAAACCACAGAAGAGGATTGCTAGAAGTACGAGCCCTGCTGTCATTGAGCTATCAACTCAACAAAAAGAAATTCACAGCCGGATACATATGGAAAAAGATCCGAACAAGCGGAAAGAACTAACACAAAGTAGAAACAAGATCCTTCACCGTATCCGAGCATTACTCAGAAACGAAGGTGACTTATATTGGCAGCACAAAGCGGAGGCAGTGGACGCATTACGACCGGATGCAAGATCGTACTTCAATGCCATCAAACAGCTAAAAGCACTTCGAAATCCTGACAAACCTTCCCCAGTACGACTCGCAAATGATAGTGGTGAAAATGTCACAAATGTAAATTGGAATTTGGAGGAATTCAGCAAGTATTTCGCATCAGTGTTTTACCGGAGCGACCAGCCAACGCTTTTCCCGGCACAGCCTAACAGTAAGGCGAAAGACGAACCATTTACCTCTGAAGAGATTAGGAAGGCCATCATGCACCAGAAAATCGGAGGCGCTGTTGGATGTGATGGGATCAGTGCGGCACTGCTACGTACGGCTTCGACTGTCATTACTCCATGGCTGACTACCCTATTCAACTCCATTAAGGAACTCCACTATTGCCCACCTGACCTTAGATGTGGCCTTCTGGTGCCAGTATACAAACGAGGAAAACCTATGGGTGCACCGAAAAGTTACAGACCGGTCATGCTGCTATCAGTTGTTCGCAAGGTGCTGACCCGCATCATCACCATGCGTTCACAACAATCTACCACCTCATATGTACGTGAAAGTCAGGCAGGCTTTACACCCGGACGCTCCACGGCTGACTGAGTTTTCTATACGCGTGTCATGTGCGAACGTGCACTACTCGGTGACTGGAAATACTCTGCCGCACTATTAGACTTCAGCGGAGCATTTGATACCATTGTCCGTGAGAAGGCGTTGGCGCGATTTTCAGACTCTGGAGCTGCCACTGATGTCGTTGCCACTCTGATCTCGGACACGACGGTGAGAGTGAAACTCAGTTCTCATTTAGGCAAAGCGTTTGCTACAAATATCGGAGTAGTGCAGGGGGATCCGCTGTCTCCCATCATGTACAATGTGTATGCTGAGGGAGCCATGCGCCACCTTGATCCTATACTATCGCACTTATCTTTACCAGCACCAACCACCCAATATGCAGACGACACAACAATCCATGACACGGAGAGGCGAGAAGTCGAGGAGATTGTGGAGAAATCAAGTGAAAAATTCAAAGAAGATAACCTAATGTTAAATATTCAGAAAACACAATATATTACAGTAACTAAAGCCGACTCCTCTTGGCGATCTGTCAAGCTGCTTGGCTCTTTGTTGGGGTCCGCAGAGGATATTCAGGCAAGAATAGGTGCTGCGAATAGAGCGTTCGGCTCCATTTCGTGGAAGCGTCATAAACTGAGCTCCAGACTTTGTATGTTCTCTGCCCTCATTTTGCCTATCCTGTTGTATAACTGCGGACTGTGGGCCCTGACACAGCAACTCAGTAATCGGCTGGACGCATGGCACCGCAGAAAATTGCGGTACCTGCTTGGTGTGGTGTACCCTCACCACATGTCGAATGCCAAGGTGTACGCCTCAACGCGACAAGGCCCAGTCAGCACTACCTGTCGCAGACGTCGGCTGCTCTGGCTGGGCCATGTTGTTCGCGAAGGACGTAACTCAGCGTCCTACCAAGCACTGGAGATGGCAATTGATACCCGGGACATCAAGCGCCCACGTGGCCGACCCCATCTCAGATGGATTGACAATATTAAAAGTGATCTAAAGCACGCCAATATTGATATTTCTGACTGTTTTGAACTGGCTCTAGACAAGAAAGAATGGCTGATGCTTGTGGAAAATGTGCTGCGCTTGCGTAGTTGTTCTTACTGCGATACGTTCTAACAATAATGAGATGCCTTTTGTCGGCTCTTCTGCCTGGATTTCGTTGACAGATGCGTTAAGCCCATGGATCCTTCCATGAGTGACATGCGAACTGTAACTATTATTTCGACATGTCCTCTCTGACTCCATATCGATGCGAGGAAGAACTCGTTTGTTGTAAACCAGACGAACATGTACGAGTACCGACGTCATTGAGTTGTCATTTTTCATGCTTTCGCGCGGAATATTTCTTCGAGTTCACAGTGAGTTTTCCAGGCAGCGCTCGACCGCTCATACGGTAAGACGGCAAACTCCCCGGGCGATCGCCAGGATTGCTAATCTTTTTGAAACTGACTATAGGGCCGACTGGCGCAATGTACGCTTCAGGCTTCCAGCATTCTCGTACACGACTCTGACGGGTATTTTATATTTTCGTATGGCTTTGTTTACAGCATGATCCACTTGGTCAGATTTGTACGGTAATTTCAAGAAGGCACTGGATGGGTTTGTCCAACGCTGACGCTTTGGCTTTCTAGCTCGTGTGCGTGCCTCGAGTTGAAGAGCTGTACAAACTGTAGAAGCCGCTGTCTGCCATAGGTCCAGAGGATTAGGATGTCGTCGATGTAGCGCTTGTACACTAGTGGCTTGATCTCTGCGGTCTGTAGACTTCTGGTCTCGATTGTATGCATAAAGATAATGGCGAAGGGTGGTGCCAGGCCGTTGCCCATGGCAACCCCGTCGATCTGATGATATACCTGATGTCAGAACTCGAAATAATTGTGGCTCGGCACAAATTGCAGCAGGTTACGTACCACGTTCAGGCTGAGGCCAAACGTGTCGATCTGCTCTAAGTGGTTCTCTAACTCCTCCATCACAGCATCGACCCCTTCCTGGATTGGGATGCTGGGGTATAAGCCGACTACGTCCAAAGTCACGACGATTGTACCTTGAGGAGCTTTTAGACCAGGACATTGGTCCTTGATGCAGTCGAAAGCTTCTGTTGTATTAGCTAGGTGTGCCGGTACAGATCCAAAGAGTTGTTGTAGTATACGTTGTACTTGGTCCGCCAAGTTAGAATTGGCGCTTATCTTCTCACTTGGTTTTTCGGTGTTCTGCCTATGTCACACGGCATGGAACCACCGATTCACCATCCGAATATAACCATTGACCAACATGCGGGCAGTCTCACTCAGCTTCTCATCGGCAAGGTGACAGGCATGCACTGCCTTTGAGCGTGATTCGAGACGAGGAGAAGTGGAACAAGCTATGAAATGTGCAGCAGCTGTCCGGATCGAACATTTCAGCTCTTCCTCCAGCGACGATAGTGGGGAGGAGGATGTGTAACTTGCTTGAATTGTCGACTGAGTTGCTTACTGACATGTAAATAATCATGTACATAGTGCTTTGTGATCGTGGCTTGTTTCTAATATTCGTATTTCCTTCCTGAGACAAGTGTGAAGATAAGCGCCAATTGTAGCTGGTCGGACCAAGTAGTATAACTGAGATTCCAGTGGTAGGTCCACCACAAGCGGTCACAACAGGCCGCAATGGCAGATTCTGTTTGTGGTCCTTCGGGAGGCCGTACCATTCCGGGAATCTTGTACATAACGGTTGGATGTCATCCAATAGCTTCTTGTCCATGCCGCTTCACTCTGTTGCAAGTACGTCTTTTACTTTCTTATTTATTCATTTATTTCTGCACCTCGTTGCCTGTCAAGACAGCCAATTGAATTGAGGAGAGGGTGAGACCAACCACGGAAGAAGAGAAAAAAGAAAATGAAGAGCATGTACACATAGTGGGAAGGGATTAGCAACTTACAAAGCAATGGGATGCTCAGCGAGCTATGCAGCGGAAATGGGGACTGTGACTTTGTTTACTGGGAGATACTGAAGTGCTGTCTGACGAGGGTACGGAATTTGGGCATATCTGGAGCTTGCTAACACCGGGAGGCAGTTGGAGCCACGTGGAGTAGGAGGAAAAGAAAGGGGAATTTACGAATAGGGTAGACCTAGCTAGGGGGAGACAATCGCAGCTTCGGGTGGTGCCACCTGAATTGAACCAATTAAGGGACTGTAAATGAGCAGGGTGCTGGTCAAGAAAAATCGAATGTGCCAGGGTGCACTTGGAAGCATCAAGGTAGTGTTGCAGGGTGGTAGTGGATGCAGAGTGGTAGTGGATGCAGAGTGGTAGTGGATGCAGAGTGGTAGTGGATGCAGAGTGGTAGTGGATGCAGAGTGGTACTGGATGCAGAGTGGTAGTGGATGCAGAGTGGTAGTGGATGCAGAGTGGTAGTGGATGCAGAGTGGTAGTGCGTACAGAGTGGTAGTGGATGCAGAGTGGTAGTGGATGCAGAGTGGTACTGGATGCAGAGTGGTAGTGGATGCAGAGTGGTAGTGGATGCAGAGTGGTAGTGGATGCAGAGTGGTAGTGCATACAGAGTGGTAGTGGATGCAGCAGCATAAATAAATAAAATACACAAAGAAAAGCTACGAGCCTGAAAAAACACGTGCCAAACTCGTAGCTGCAAACAAATTGTCCTATCCTTTGCATTGACATGAGTCGTGCGTTCCACACTGTTCGCCGTGATGTCCTTCTTGAGGTCCTGCACTCATTCCTGGACGCCTGCGACTTACGCATAGTGCAGATGCTGCTCACCAATACATGGCTTGAGTCTCGGGTAAGAGGTGCACCGCTAGAGAAGTTCTCCACAAACATTGGAGTCCCAGAAGGCGATAGCCTCTCTACCGTTCTATTCATCTTTTACTTAGAGGCTGCCCTCAAGGAGCTGCGACAGGCATTGCCGGTCCGACCATTGTCAGATGGCGGTCTGCCCCTCAACATCGGTTACGCAGACGACGTTGGCTTCATTAGCCACAGTGAAGCCTACCTTCGGGAATTAGAAACCATTGCCCCAACCATTCTCGGCAAATGGCATTTGAACATCAATGCGTCGAAAACCGAGTATGCAGAAGTATCAAGGAAACCCGACCGGACTGACGAAGTGTGGAGATCAGTTAAAAAATTGGCTCTTTGCTAGGGGATGCTGAAGACGCTGCCAGACGGAGACAACTTGGTGGCTGCGCATTTTGTCCATGTACCTTCTCTGGTTCCGATGCATGGCCAGCAATCGAGGACATCTGAGAGTTGTAATTCTTGTACTCCTCCAAGGTGTGATTTTTGGCGTGCTGGGCCAAGCACAAGGAAGCCATCTGCAGAAAACAGCAGAAAATGGTTGTTGTTTGATCCTTTGGCGTAATCTTTGTTTCTAGTCGAAGCTAGTTGCTGTTTGGAGCAGAAACGCTGAAATTGACTATTTTCTGCATGTACTCATACATGTACTCATGTAAACTCGGAGGGAGTTGTGATTGCTCGTGAGAGTGCTCAATACACCAAGGTGCAGAGCCTAGTACACACACTTGAGAGGGACGAAAAGCGTTTCTTCTGTAACTCTGAGTTTCACGGTTTTAACCGATCATGAGACCTGATCTAGTCTGATGATCGGTTAAAACCGTGAAACTCAGAGTTACAGAAGAAACGCTTTTCGTCCCTCTCAAGTGTGTGTACTCTGCTCTGCGCCCCTTGGTGAACATTTCTTGTGCTTGTGGAGCTGCTGAAAAGGACCACTGGTTTGTCTAGTTCCTGGTTTGAAAGTGGAGAGACGACTGTTGTGCCTTGAACAAGGAGTAGAGAGCGATAACGGTACGTGTGTGGCTTATTTTTGAGTGCTCCTCGTACATTTTTGATCGTGATAGAAATTCTCAGACTAAAGTCAGACCAAAGTCAGCGCGATGATGGCCTTACAGTTTTCTTGTGGATTTTTTAGTTGTTTCATCTTGTATCTATGTCAGTATCGTGGTGAAGTGGAGAGGGTGATTTTCTTCCTCTAGGCTTCGTTCGGCCGACTTTGCTTCGTCCTCGTTTAAAAGTGATCCTGAAAAAAGGTCGATTCGCAAAATTATGTTGATTTTCAATGTACGTGATGACATGCGATGGCTAGCTGTGTGGCGAAATCAGCGAGCGTCTCAGGCTGCGACTGTATGAGGCGTACATCGTCAGGCGAAATTACTGGTCAGTCGGCGACACGCATTTTTCAGAAAAATTTGCGTTTCACCTGCTGGGAGAGTATGCGTGTACTCGAGTCTCATCCTGAGCACGTTTTTTCTTTTCTTTTTCAGCTCCAGTATAGCTGTATTTTTCATTGCAAAGCCGTCCTCGATTGTTGTGTTCGTTGTTCAAACGAAGTGGACATTCAATCATGAGGGCAGAGGACATAGGAGCCGGATTGGAGTTTCTCGTGGCATAGGACGGCCACACAGAGACATTTTGGGATTTTCTGAATATAAAATACCGTACGCACGATGCTGAGATCAATTTGTGCGATATCAAATTGTTTGTGATCTACCACATCGAGCAGAACGGGATCCAAACACAAGCTTACCGACCGTTAGGCTGCCGACCAGACTGGACAAATGATCCCTGGCTTTACCAGACGCCAGAAGTCGGAGACCATGTCCTTTGCCGCGACGTCCATCTCCAAAAAGAACTCCATCTTCGTCGTGAAAAGGCTTGAAATACTCAATATTCAACCGAGATTCGCGGACTCGCACTTTCTCGGATCGATTAATTTCCTGCTGGAACAGTTGCAGGGCAGCTTCCCGCCACTGTTTCAACAGGCGATGGCTCCAAAGCAAGCCTGGAACAAGCCATATCGAGGTTGCAAGCCACCCCTCTCAGCAAAAAATTCGAAGAAATTCGAAATTTCAGTGGTTGAAGATATACTTTGAAGAGAATTTCAAAAAGTATGTTTCGCGGAGCGATCACTCAACCTACGTCATTCAAACTTTGCAGGATGGTTCAGACGTACATTCTAGGAATGGAACCACAGACGATGATGCCATAGCTGACACACAGAGTAACACACACAGCAGATTCGTGTGCACAGATACTAAATTAGTGGACGTCGTCATCTTCTTCCCGCTGATCTCGAATGTACTATGACGTGCTATTTCGCCTGACATCATATCTGTCCTCACGTACAACAGTGGCACCTGGGGTCTTTCCAAAACTGAAATGGCCTGAATGGACAGTTTCCACCGACGACAGCTCCGCTCAATCATTGACATGCATCATCCCCGGCACATATCGAACGAGACCCTGTACAGGAGGTGCAAAACCCAGCCATTAAGCGTCACCATCAACGTGGGACTCCGATGTTTGTGGAGAACTTCTCTAGTGGTGCACCTCTTATGCGAGGCTCAAGCCATGTATTGGTGAGCAGCATCTGCACTATGCGTAAGTCGTTGGCGTCCAGGAATGAGTGCAGGACCTCAAAAAGGACATCACGGCGAACAGTGTGGAACGCACGACTCATGTCAATGCCAAGGATATGACACATTTTTTGCAGCTACGAGTGTGGCACGCGTTTTTCAAGCTCGTAGCTTTTCTTTTTAAATGCCTCGATCGTTAAGTCCACCTTCTCGTACATCGCTGCATCTGATAGTAATGCCTCCGCCTTTTGCAAGTGGAGCTCCTGCTTCATTGCTACCATTTTTTTTGCTTTTATCAGATGGTTCGATGATGATGTCTGGTGCTTTCCTCAGACGGGTCAGTTCCTGTCGATCTTCTTTTGATATATTGGGTCTTGATGGTCTGTACTTGTCATACGCGGCCAGTACGTCTACCTGAAGAAGGCCATTGGCCGAAACGTTGTATAATGGAATGGTTCGGAAATTTGCAGAATATTTTTGAATGGGTGGGTTCACCCAAGTGCACTTACTATGAAACTGCAGGAAGCCTCCCAACTTCATCTCATTATTATGATTATGATTATTATTATTATTGTAAAAAAAGAGAATAAACACATGAGAACGAATTATGCAGCAACTATCTACGACTGTAAAAAGATGATTAACTGTAAGAAAGTGCGATAATACGGCACAAAACTGACAGGTTACCTAGACATTCAGCGACCCGAGACCTAGCTCTAACCCTTCTCCAGTACACAAACCAGCAGCCTTCCAACATGGAAGGTTCATGTTTACGTAGGACCGAAGGGGGGGGGGGGGGGGTGAGCGAAGCACAAGCTAAGTCCTGCGGCAACAAAGAATGCCGACTGTTACAGGTTGATGAGCAATCAGCAATATCGGAGATAAAGAAAGGGGGAAGCTTTGCGAATACGAATTCTACAAAACAAGACTCCAATATGTAACGGTCTTCCTGATGCATGACACTATCAGATTTGGAAAGGTCCAAGAGGGGACCCCGTCCGAACCTGAGCCTTCCAAGTTGGAAGGTTGTTGGTTTGCGCATTGGAAAAGTGTTGGACGTAGGTGTCAGGTTGCCGAATGTCTCAGTACTGCTTATCAGTTTTGTGCCATTTTGTCGCACTCGCTGACTGTATAAGATCTGGTTATGTTGGTGGACAGTTAGTCATAACTCGTAACATTTTGTCCTTTTCCTCTCTTCATCATAATTATGTTTACTAGTAATATTACTAGGATGCGCTGCATGCACTTGAGTGAGCCTGCAGAAAGTTTTCTATGCTCCACACCTGTCAACATGAGTACATGGAAGTACAATCATGCACATGTATGTACACAATCCGACATATCCCGAATGTATGGGTATGGGTCCTGGTTCCATAGACCAAGTGAGAGCTGACTGCTTTTGCTTACACCGTTGGGTGGTCATTTAAACTAGGTTATACTGTATTTTTGAATAACACAGCACGATTATATAGGCAACGAATTGCAGGACATGAAACATCCACCTGCAAGTGTCATAAATTTAGTGCAACCGTTGGGTAAAATGGTTGGAAGTGAAAAAAATTCCAGGACACTTGGTTCAGAGAAACTACAATTTGTTCTTCTAGCTGACTTGAATTCTTATTTGACTGGGCGTCGCCTGCCCCCAGAGCACATGTAAGCGAGGCCTTGGCGATTTAAGGGACGCACTGAGCTTGGTTGAGAGACTAACATCCTCTCCCCTGACTCTCTTGTGAGGTCTGCATTCGCCACTAAGGTTAATAGGCATAGTGGTGGCCTGCGGATGCGAAGGCTAGTTTGTGTTTCTGAACATTCAAGCGATGCCGACGCGGATCCCGCGAATATTATTATTATTATTATTACTGAGCAGCAATCAGAATGATGCCCCCAGCCTAACGCTCCTGGTCACAAATGCCTTCGGGCTGCAATCCAAACTCGGTGAGGTCCAGCACACCCTAGACCAAGTTCAACCTGATATCGCCATCACCACAGAAACCAAGCTCACCCCAGAAAGTACTACGCAAGCAGAGCTGACGGTCCCTGGCTATTTCTCATCCTTGCAGCATGACAGGATTCTCCATGGCGGTGGTGTGGCTGTCTGGGTTAAGACTTCCCTCACTATGCGGGAGCTGGAAACAATCGACGTGCTTGATCAGGCTCCCTCTCCCTCTCCCTCTCCCTCTCCCTCTCCCTCTCCCTCTCCCTCTCCCTCTCCCTCTTCCCCTCCCTCTCCCTCTCCCTCTCACTCTCCCTCTCCCTCTCCCTCTCCGTCTCCCTCTCCGTCTCCCTCTCTGTCTCCGTCTCCGTCTCCGTCTCCCTCTCCGTCTCCCTCTCCTCTCCGTCTCCCTCTCCGTCACCCTCTCCGTCTCCGTCTCCGTATCCCTCTCCGTCTCCCTCTACTCTCCGTTTCCCTCTCTGTCTCCCTCTCTGTCTCCGCCTCCGTCCCCGTCTCCGTCTCCCACTCCCTCTCCCACCCCCTCTCTCTTTCTCTCTCTCTCTCTCTCTCTCTCTCTCTCTCTCTCTCTCCCCCCTCCCTCCCTCTCTCCCTCTCTCCTTCTCTCCATCTCTCTCTCTCTCTCTCTCTCTCTCTCTCTCTCTCTCTCTCTCTCTCTCTCTCTCTCTCTCTCTCTCTCTCTCTCTCTCTCTCTCTCTCTCTGTCTCTTTCTCTTCTCTTGTTGTATCCTTCATTATCCCTGTGATGCTTGGAATCGCTCTCTTCTCCTAGAATCGAGTGCTGACCGGTTACAGAGAGCCTATGTCGGCGAAACTCCCTTACCCTCACCACCACTGCCACGATTTAGGTTGTGCGTGAAACCCCCCTGAGAAGTTCATCTAACGTTTCACTCTGCAAACCACTCCCTGCTCAATACACAGTGTTTCAGGGAATTTCAACCTTCATTGAGCCAGTGAGAAAAACTATGCTTCTAAGTTACTTACAACCTGCCAAGGTGGGGACAACCTGTAAATAAATCCTCAGGCAAAGCAGTCAGGCGGTTAGCACTGAGGTATCTGTAGGATCACAAAATTGATGAGAAATGTTCACACCTCGATCAGGAATAGCACCAAACAATTGCAGAGACAAAACATTGTCGTACACTACGTATGTACAATGCTTTCTAACAGTGTGAAAATGCCACGTGATTTGTTCGCTGTGGTGTGCTCAAGAAAAGGAGGGAACGAAAGGTGAAGGTGAGCGCACTCTAGACGAAAGCAAGCTAAACATCACAGCGAACTAAGAATGTTAGCTATGACAAGATCGTGATGAAGGACGAAGGACCACCGCCAAGGACGGCCACAGCTGACTTCGAAAAAGCTAAAAAACGACCATCCAACTTGGGAGGCTCATTATATCAGAGATAAGTAAAAGAGGGAAAGTTACTCGATCATGAAGGAAGACAGACCGGACGGCACTAGCTCTCCGAGACGGGGAACTGTCCTCCGCAAGTTGATGAACTGAAGGCCTTTGAACTCATTCGCGTGGCTGATGTGGTCAGCTTCCGCCAAGTATCAGACAGCTTCCAAGACGTTATCAGAAAAGACACCATAACGATCAAAAACTCAAAGGACATCATCGTGAAAGCCGATAAAACCCGGAATTTGTACTGAGTACCAAAAGAGCACTGACTCATGATACTGCTCGACCCTCCTCCTGTTGGTACTGTCCACAACGCGCGGTCCCTGGCCGTTTCTGGCATAGATCTCTGTGGAGTAGTTTGCTGTTGCCCTCCAAGGTCTCTGGATTAATGTGGGCGGCGTGACAAGTCGTGTGAGAGTTGGTGATGCCAGCGCGAGTGTAGGTGGGTCTACCCCAGCCCCCGCCACGAGAAGAACCTTTTTTTACAAAACATAATTTTCTCCAAAAAATGATTTTTCACCCTAAGGCCGGATTTAACAGAAGTTGGGCCATATCGTGACCGGAGGATGATTGAAGAAAAAACCGCCGTCAAACCTAGGCAATTATTAGCAGTCACTACTATCAGAGCAGATCACTATTTTCAATGGCACAACTTGGAAGGCCGGCTAAAATTCCAGACCATCCCTAAGGGGTACTTTTGGAACGGCCACTCGACGTACTCAGGACAAATTTTCTATTGCATAACAATAGTAATAATGACAGTTCGCATTGCACTCATTGCATGAGGTCAACGCATCTGTTGACAATTTCGAGCCACGCAGCTCTATTAGAAGCAGTTTGCACAGCATCCAGAAGCGAGAGATGAATGCATTTTTAGTCTTTCTTGAAGACGTCGATCCATCTCAGACGTGGTCGTCCACGGGGTCGTCGCATGTCTGTTGTGTTGATTGACGTTAGGAGGGCTTGGAAAGAGGACGATTCTGCGCCTTCCTTCACTACACGGCCAAACCACAGCAGTCTCCGTTGCCTGCAGACTTGGGATAGTGGGGTCTGCTCGGTTCTGGCATACAGCCCTGTGTTAGAGATTCTATTGTATGCATGCACAATATGTTAAAATTTCGTATTTTTGGTGACTTTACCACCGTCATGGAGGCTGGTCGGTGAGGAACAGGTAACCATTGCTTGTGGAATCAAAAACATGGTTCCACTGTGTGGCTGATTCTGCAGGAGCCATGAGGAACATCTGCGATGTGTGTTTGCCATCGAAGTAAGTCACTTTCCATGTTTCCAGTGTTTTTTTATGTTCAACGTTTCTGAGATTTTTGAATTATTGACTTTTCATTCTTTCATACTTTATTCGTTCATGTTCTCTCCCCCCTCGCCGTCTGATCTGGAGAATGTGATGGAGGTGACGGTTGGTTACTGCCTGGTATAACGGTTGTCATGCTGTTGCTGTGTTTCCATTCTGCTCGCGATGTTGTAGATAACAAACAATTTGAAAACACATGATTTCTACTTATCGTCGTGCGTGCTGTATTAGGAAACGCTGTGCAGATTGGATCATCGCAATGTATCTATATGTGTGTCTGGTCATCCTGTGACACGCAAGAACTCGAATCAGACGCATTTGTCCTTGGCCCAGTTGATCGATTGTGCACTTTCTTTGAAGAACGATCGATCAAAAAATTCGGGTCTTTTTGGAACAAAACGGCTGAAAAAAGGAAGAAAATGGGTGCTCAGAATGAGATTCGGGTACACAACCAAGGTTCCATCAGTTCATGTAGATGTCGCTCATAGATGCGCGATTTCGCGCAATGATTTTTATTACTCGCTTTTACAAGAGATACAATTTCAGGTGACTTCAAGAAGCTCGAGAAAAGGCCTTCTATATGCTTATCTCCTTCCCAAAATTCAAATGAAACATTGCCCAAACACACCATCTTCCTGGCAAAAATATTCGAGTTTTCCAAAACAATGTTCGATATACTATGTTGTTGGTTGCGTGTATCAATGCAAGACTTTTCTCACAATCCGCATGGTCGTGGGGGAAGTCTTTTCTCAACATTGGATAATAATTTGATACACTCTTGATACACGCATCGAAAAAACTACCCCACCAACATTGCTCAATTCCGCATCAAAAATCCCCCCCCCCCCCATCCTCCCTGACGAGCCCCCCCCCCCATCCTCCCTGAAGAGCCTCCCTCTTCCATCCTTCCTGAAGACCCACCCCCCCCCCCCAATACCTCCCCGAAGAGCCCCCCCCCATCCTCCCTGAAAAGGCAGAGAGCCAGTGGGCCTTATACAATTACATTTTCACATCGCACAGAGTAGTCTTCTCAATTGAACTACTTACAGACTCTCCAACATTCCACTAAAGACACCAGGTTGCAGGCTGGTTATGTTATTATTATTCAAAGCACTTCGAGGAGCGAAAGCCAAAAACAAGTCACAAAGCACACACAGCCAATGATTAAAATTGCTCAACTAAACAAGTGTTGGCCCTTGAAGCCTGGTGTATTGACAAATCTCTAGACTTGTAGTAAAATTCTACATCTATGATCAAGCCATTCGGATAAAACAACTTCAAGATCCCAACCAAGAGAATACACTGTGCGGTAACTGTTATTTTATTCCCGTAGCTATGCAAAAGACGTTACTTCAGTAACGTCTGGGGCTATACCCAGGGTCCACACAGCTTTAATTCCCGTAGCTATGCAAAAGACGTTACTTCAGTAACGCTCGCGCTAGCCAGGGTCCACACAGCTTCAATTCCATGTTTGTTGGCTTGTTTGTTTGTGCCGTCGGCATGGTGGGCGTTATCACGTACCTATACCGTACCATCAAAGACAGCTGGCCACAAGATTCAAATAGGTCTTTCAAATGCAAGATCATAACGTGAAGCAATCTTGGAAGAATGAGTATGTATGCGAAGTGTGATAGTGATAGTGAGGGTTCGTTCTAAAAATAGTAGAAATGAAAAATTATAATATCCCTATGTTTTTTGGCCTAGGTCATTTAGGACTTAGGTGTGAGACGACAATGATGTATCCAACCAATGGAAAAAACAACATTTCCATTAGTTAAAATAATTATAGCAATAAAAACTGCTTTATGGCAGATTTCTAAAATAGGTTATTGTGTTCTAGTCCTGGGTCCTTCCCCTAAAGAAAATTTATACAATCGCTTCCAAACTGCCTTGGGACTCCGTCTAAAAAGTAAGAAATTAACGAAAAGTGATTGCCGAAAATTAAAATTTCACACAAAACCTCACAATAATCACAACACTTGACAATCAAATACTGCTTTCAACACTTGTTTAGTCTGACACTTTTACTTGTACTGCACCAACATTCATGCATGGGAAAGAGGATCGTGAGGGGAAAAGGTCTTCTAGCTTTTCATCCTGTGTGGGATTATTGTGAGGTTTTGTGTGAAATTTTAATTTTAGGCAATCACTTTTCGTTAATATCTACGGAGTCCAAGGCAGTTTGGAAGCGAATTTATACATTTTCTATAGAGGAAGGACCCAGGACTAGAACACAATAACTTCTTTTAGAAAGCTGCCATAAAGCAGTTTTTATTGCTATAATTTCTTCTGTTTTTTTTTTCTGTCGCCAATCAATGGAATGCCCTATATCAATATGTAAATGATGGCCTTCACATCTTATCGATACCATATTATACGCATTGATGTGCAAGCCTTTTCTTGCAGAAAATGGCAATGCATGTTCTTCTGCGGGGGAAACGTGTGGGTAGTGGTGGTGATACTATTCGTATACGCAGGTCATTCTGTGGATGTTGCTGTTGCAGAATTTCTTGACTTTATAAAATTGTCTTGCCTTTCACATATTTCAGATTTCCCCACCCTCGATCAGATTAACTTGAGAAATGTAGCCAGGTGCGTGTCGCAGATGTTTATAGTTGTTTACTAGTAGTATAACCATGGGTTACCGTGATAAGGTCATCCTGCATCATATTGCACTGAAATCGAAATCGAAATCGTAGCCAGATGCGTGTCGCAGATGTTTATAATAATTATTGTTCAATTGAAATCGAAATCGAAATCGTAATCCTGTTGATGTCGGTACAACTTTTGGAAGTACTTCAATGACTTCAAACTGTTAGTCCACGATTGTCTAAAAGAACACAGCAAAGAAGGAACAACAAACATGACTGTATATAGTATCTAGGTACAGTGGTGGAGAGTTACTCTTAACTCGTTTCCATATGTCCTTTTCCTTTCTACTTTTATTATTAGCTAAATACCCGAGTTTCTTGATTGTATTAATTAAAATTTAAACAAATACATTGTTGAGTGCGACACCTCGTTCCAACAACTACACTGATCCTGAGGATAAAAGGGGCAAGGCTATGGTTGGAGGTACCGAGAGATAAACAAGGCACTCCATAATAATAATATGTTACACATCTTTTGGTGAGTATAAATGATATCCAGTCGAACCTCTTTAGGACAAACACCAAGGGACCGATGGTATTTATTCTATGAGTTTGTCTTAAAGGGGAACTGTCACCAAAATTTTTCTTTGTCTTATCTTGTAGTTCTTTAGCTCCTGATCACGATGGTGTTATTCGTTTTTCTCTGCGATGACTGGAAGTGGTGAAAACTTGAAAAGAAGGTCCCCAAAATTGTCCCGAAGTACCGAGTGACGTCACGCCGGACTTGACCTCCACGCGTACATTTATCGTCAAAAACGAAGTCCAGCCCGTGTGCTGGTCGATCAAGCCAACTGTTTGATGTACGGTGCACGCTTGCCTGCTGAACTCGGACACTGATGTGTACGTTGTCCACAATGAGAACGCCAAAAAGGGACAAAAAAAACAAAAGTCGACAGAAGTTTGTCGCACTGGTACTTCCTCCACGAAGCTCCAGCTCTTTGTTTTATTTGTGATTACGAAGGAGTGGAAGGATGTTTGTTTGCTGTTAGTGTGAAACACATACCTCGTACTTGAAAATTATGTCGTTGTATCGAAGGTGGCGGCGTTGCCCACTCGGCTCTGAAATGAAATACGTCGTAGTTTATCATCTGCATCTTGAGCAACATCACCAGATGAATCGCCTTCACGTAGCTACATTGCGTTCCTTTGGGGCTCGGGTTGGTGGTGTTATCGACGGCCGGAGGAGTACTGTTTTCTGCATACGCACTCATCATCGTGTTGTTCCTCACACGAAAAGTTCAAAACAGCGACGGACTTCCGTGCTCACAAAATAAGTCTTAGATCCTCGCGGAAGAAGTCAAAAAGGTGAAAGCTCAGCTACTTTTTATTTTGATTTGGCTGTGTAGCTACACGTGGGTCTCTGCCTCTTTGACATTCTCATTGTATACAGCGTACACATCAGTGTCCAAGTTCAGAAGGCAAGCGTGCACCGTACATTGAACAGTTGGCTCGATCGACCAGCACACGGGCTGAACTTCGTTTTAGACGACGAATGTACGCGTGGAGGTCAAGTCCGGCGTGACGTCACTCGGTACTTCGGGACAATTTTGGGCACGTTCTTTTCAAGTTTTCACCCATTTCCAGCCATCGCAGAGAAAAACGGATAACGCCATCGTGATCAGGAGCCAAGGAACTACAAGATAAGACAAAGAAAAATTTTGGTGACAGTTCCCCTTTAACCTTTTTTATGACCAGTGAATACAATTATTTCTCCAATAACCATACGAATAGATTTCTTCTACAGCGACAGATTCTAAGCAACACTGGCTCATTGACTCGCATCGTATAAAAGAAATGAGTCACTGAAACTTTCTTTAGCAATATGACGGCAACTGAAACAGCAACAGAGAAAATATGATACATGTACAGCACATTCTTGCAGGCAGTACAAACAGATTGCAGATCGTAATTCTTGCTTTGGCGGCACGCAACTTTACTTGGGGCAGTGCAATCTCGGCGGTACTCAAAAATTAAACAGCCCAAACTCGAGTAAACAAATCCAATTATACAAGTACGAGATTTTCACGAGACGAGACTGCACCCATTGGTTTGTTTCGTATGGAGCAAACAAGTTACTGAACCTCTCCATACTGGAGATTTACCTGATATGCGAATTTATTTTGCATACTCGGTCAACGGGTCCTTGAACCTTTCCCTCAAGATTGGAAACTACCAACGAGAGTATGCCACTGACCAGTGCCTTAGATTTAACGCACCAATGTACATGTACAATGAACATGAGTATTTCGACAACACATCTAAGCCTCAGCAGCAACATAAGCCTAGCCGTCAAGAAGGTGAACTCGCGTTCTTCGCACACTGTAGGCAAGGGCAAATTGATAAAAATGGATCTAAATCCGAATAGAACCAGCACACATTTCCGTAAATGAATGGGTGAGCATGAGCAGATGAATCGAAAAAAACTGACTGGTCAACTCAGAGATCACCTGTCATTGCTTTTTTTCGTAAAGGGAGACCTACACCTCGACAGGGGAAAAGCGGAATTTAGGAAATAGATCCTGTCAGCTCTTGCATTCCACCTAAAATCAGCACACATTTCGTAAAATAATGAGTCACCACAAGCAAATGAATCAAAGGGAACTGGTCAACTCACCTGTCATTGAGTAATAATCCGTTAAAGGAGGTCTCAGCAGCGCCAAAGCGAAATAAGCCAGGCCAGGAGACGAAATATCCGAAACAGCTCGTGCAAGAAGCAATTCCAACGAAGGAAGTTAGTTTTTCTAGCATGCACATCCGAAAAAGCTGCAGCAAATGTCTGGCATGCGCAAGCACGCGGCCGGGAAGGAGCCATGGAGTACTCCAAGAAGCTCCCTGGTCCAGGACTCCAGGTATCGAACACCTTACGTAGAACTTACGTAGACAATGTGTCTGAATAGCGGTGTCGTTAGGTCTTACCATGTGAACACAATAATGGAAAAGCTGACAGGATCGCTTTTCTAAATAACATGCATGATGAGGTAGGCAAAAAGCATCGAGTAGGGCCCTGAGCTTCCAAGCTATCTCGTTTTTTTCGCTCAGGGCCCTAAACTATGCTTTTTTGCCTAGCTCATGATGCATGTTTTTCGAACAGATAGAATCTGTTTGGAATACATGTACAATAATGTAGCCGATCAGTTAGTTGTGGTATGGTTGGGCATAGGTCTTTCGCCAAATAAGACACACAGTGACTTGGCGGGGCATGGCACGCGTACTGAATGCGTGACCCAGGCACGCGATACATGCGGTGCATTCCTCCCAGCGCGAGCTCTTGTTCTGGAACCGCAACGATCAATCACCGCGTTTGGCGTGTACTCACCCAGATGGCCCAAAAAAAGGGACTATCCTGGATCGGAAAAAAAACTGACAGCAAAGGATTCTGTTTTATTCTCGCTTCTTCATTGCTGTCCGATATGTAGAAAGTGTTCCTACGCATTTACTTCTTCCGGGACCTGTTTTATAATGTTTGATACATGGCAGATGAGGCGGTCAATGAGCCGAGCACTTCATCTCTTGCGGCGGTACGTTGCCGATGAAGGGAATGTTGATAGTAGTCCTGCAAGGGAGAATCAAGTTGACTTTGCGATCCCAAAGCTCGGTTTTGATGCCTTTGGACAACGAGTCCTTTGAAAAATGAACAATCAACCAGTTGAAGATTTTACCTGTGAGCTAGAGGAGCCGGAGTGTTCAGGAAACGGGGGGATTTGCTCGATCGGTAAGCACCACTTCAAGATTCAGTCTTCAACATTTCGCCCAAGAAAAAGTACATTATTTTACTGGTACATGTTTTACATTCTACCTTTCTCCATCTGTTCAGGGCCTGGTTCTATCACATCGATCCAGTACTGTGCACTCCAGATATATTTGGCGGCAGGCATCAGCAAGGAAAGCAGAAAACCGTTGCCAATCAGAGCATTGTTGACGCTGAGCTCGTGGAAGCTCATAGTGACGCAATGAACATATCGTCCTTCTAGCAGCTACATTTCGTCCTAGTTTTCCTGAGACTGGGTCCAGCTCTGCTCTGCCAAAGGACTTATTGTATGGTTGCAAAGATACTTTTATATTCGACCTTGTAGTTCTGTTGTGACCATGGAATTGATAACCCACAGCACAAATATTAATCAAGAGGGGTATTAGTATTCTATAATAGCAATAAAGAGAACAAATTCTGCAGTCATCGCCACACTACAACGAAGTCATGAAAGTTTACCAGAATTAATTTTCTTGTCACCTTCATCAGTGTAAAGTCGTGACTGAAGAGTAACCATGCTGAACAATGATTAAATATACATTCAATGATGTGTTACGAGAACAAAATACAGTGCCAAAATAGAATGAGGGAAGGTGAGACAATAGAAGTGAAGTGAAACCTAAGTGCAACGGCGGGTAAGAAACTAATAATTATAAAGCTAAAACTGTGTAGTGAGACAAACAATCATGCTGTGCAACTACGAAAACAATTTAAACCAAACTACATGTTTCTTCTGCTTATACAAATCAGGCTTATGCAAACGAATACAAACAGCCTCAAGTACTATCAACTGACTAGCATATCGTGCACAACAAAGAACCGAAAAACTAAAATCATCATACACCTGCAGACACTTAGGGTGAGACGACAAGTGAAGAAAAACGGCAGACTTCTTACGATCACAATCACCATCTGATTCCTCCTCTTCAACAACCGCAACCTCGTCCTCCGTCTCATCTCCCAACTCGTCCTCAGTGTCGTCCTCCATGTCATTCTCCTTATCAACACCGATCGGTCCCAGGCTCGCTTAATGTTGTTTAACCTCTGTTCGTTGACTCCTCCTTTGATCTTGATGGTAAATTGTTACCATTTTGAATTTGAATTTGAATTCTTTATTCTCACGATGGCACCATCGGGTTAAACAGTTGGAAAATGATTTACATCGCCGGTGCTTGATATCCAGTACTGTAATAATTCATGGAATAATTAGCCGTTGATCGTCTAGGTCTTTGAATGTTGATTGTGTTACTTTCTTTGTTGAATTCCGTTCCATTCAGCCTTCTTTCTCGTTGTTCACGTTCAGCATATGCACAAGCCACCGACACCACAGACTCAGCCCCAGCACCGCCGATGATAAATGTAGATGGCGGTTCTGGGAGAGGCAACGGCAAAGACGGCGACGAGGGCATTACCTCATCACAGCGTCCACTTTGGTCTTGAGCTGAATATTGTTGTGGTGTGTTATCTTGTGTTGTTATGGTGCATTGTGTTGTGGTGACAATATGCCCATTACCCGACTCCAAGGCTCTGGATCCGGGTAATGGAGGTACTATTGCCGATGACGAAAATTGTGCTAACGATGGCTGTGGCCGAGGGTTCTTCAGTGGCCTGCCGCGTTTGGGTCGCAGTGCCCGTGTCGAGCCAGTCAGCATATGCAGTGGAACGTGCTGCTTGATACGTGCGTTCAGATGTTGAAGAGTCCTACCAACGTACCGAATACCGCATTGTCGGCACTCAAATTGGTATACCAATTTAGATGCAAGTTGGGTTGGTAGGACATCCTTCCTCACCGTGAACGCACGTACAGTTGTGAAAACGGGTACAAAATGTACCGCGTAGTAAGTTAGCTGTACAATTTTCCGTACCACGCGACTCATGGATAATGAGAGGTTACCTTTCCAGGGGAGAGAAAGATATGTGGGACATTTGTCCGGGCCAAAACGTTTTTCCTTTTTATGCAGCCTTTCGCTCATGAGTTCCTTCAATAGATCGTCGGGGTACCCGTTCTTTAGAAAAACGGACTTAAGGAAGTCCAGTTCCTCAGCTAGTTTGGAAGAGGAGCAAATACGCTCCGCTCGATCCTGCAGGTTACGCACCAAATTCACCTTGTATTGGTGCGAACAATACGACTCAAACATTATGTACTGGCCGTTGACTGTAGGCTTTCTGTACACAGATGTTACGGTACCCTGACTAGACTTTTCCACAAGGAGGTCTAGAAAGGGAAGTTTGTTCGCTTGTTCGTGTTCAAACGTAAAACGTATGGAAGGATGTAGGTCATTTAGAATACCAAGAAATATTTGGCTATCTTCAAGAGAATCAAACCAGGTGAAGGAATCATCAACAAAACGAACGTACAATGCTGGCCACAACTGTTCTGCAAGCAGTGACTCGCAGTAAACAACGAACACATTCGCTAAAACTGGACCCAATGGAGAGCCCATGGCTACCCCATCCACCTGCCTGTACATAATGTCACCGAAGGAAAACTCCACACCAGTCGTCACGAGCAACATCAGTTCCTGGAACGCCGTCTCTGATATCCATGGCTTGTCAACTTCATCATTGCGGTACAACACATCTAGGCAAATATCGATAGTCTCTTCTAACGGGACGTTCTTGAACAGACTCACAACATCAAACGAGCACATATGCGCGGAGGCCGGAACCGGGTGGGAGCGAAGTACGTCAATGAATTCGAAGGTGTCTTTAACTGTATGTTTGCAATAGAACGTTTGCACGATGTCAAGCCAACCACACAGCCATTTAGAGATATTATATTGCGGTGATGCAACCATAGATAAGATGGGGCGCAGCGGACAGTTCGGTTTATGTATTTTTGGTAGCCCATAGAGACGTGGCCGGACGGAACCAATGGGCCGCATTTTGAAGAACTCTTCCTCCTATATCTGTTTACTTTCTTTAAGTCTCTTGAGAAAACTATTCAACTTTTTCTCTACTCGCCCTGTGTTGTCATGAGTAGATACAGGACCGAGTTGGACAAACTTACTCGTGTCCTCAAGGATGACCGCCATTTTCGTATTGTACTCTTGTGTGCTGATAATAACTGTAGCTCGACCCTTGTCTGGTCTTGTGATTCTAATCGTTGTTGTTCGTAAGATGACGTCGAGCCTTAAGGTGTTCTCTGGATAATGAAAATGTGCAAGGAGGGATGTGACAGCAGGGTGACGGCCGAGTCCCGTTCAATGGAACAAGTCAGGCGGAACAACAGATAGATTGCAGAGGAAACGGATGATGGGACGGACGGTGAAGGGAGCAATGAGTCGGAGAGCGACGATTGTAGTGATCGTGACAGTGCCGGTGAGAATGTTAGTGTTGTGCGTAGGTTTCGTGGTAGCAAGTCTTCAGTGTAGAATCATCTGTTGGCTAGTCCTGATTGTTGCAATTCGTATTCCGACTCTTCTTTCACTGTATTGTGCCGTGGTCATCATGGTTATGGACTACAGTAAAAAAGTTTTGGAAGCCATCTGTCAGCGTCTGTATAAGCCTAATTTGTGCGTACAGAAAGATAGTATAATTGGGTTGAAATTGTTCAAGTAACGTGTCATGTTTGGTGCGACCAAGCTTGGCCGTTAATGTTCTAGGTGTAATGTATTGCTGTTATTTGTTATCACTTTTTCCTTCCTTCTTTCTTTCTCTTCTTTGTTCATTTTTCAGGTGCAAGTTTATTGCTAGTACACGCATTCGCTATTGCTCTCGCTTTCATTGTTAAAATTCACACTTGTAAATTTCACTGCATTGTTCTTAGTGTTATTTCCCTAAGTTAGATTTTCTATAATAGTTAAATTTTGTTTTCAGTGTCCTTTAGTCCAACGAAAATTCCTGATGAGTGTTGTACGAAAACTTGTTTGTATCCTTTTTTTCTCTACACAATGTCTTCACATTTTCACATTGTCTCCACAGTTTTACATTACATGAATAAAGTGTACACAAATGTCGATCCAGCTTGTATTACTGATTATAAATTTCAAAGGAAATAATAGTGACAACTGCATAGCGAGTACATTTAGTACTCTGATAAAACACGGACGAGGAGCAACACCAAACAATTATTGTAGACAGTTTCCTCTGAGACAAAAATGCGATAATACTCATAAAAAGGACACACTTCAGGCTCATTACAAACATCTATCTTCTTTCTTTTTTTGCGCTGTTTTACCACCTTCTTACTGTATTTAATCCACTGTTCCTGTTCCTTTTCCCTTGCCTGTATTTCACCTGACGAGAAGGCTTGAAAGTATACTTGTGAAGACAAAACTTTCAAGATGTTTGTAATGAGCCTGAAGTGTGTCCTTTTTATGAGAATTATTGTAGAGACAACACATTTCCTTTCAGTACCAAAGGTCCAGGATCCAACTTACATACATGTACATGTATATAGAAAGCTTCTAACGCAGCCAAATGCAACGCACATCTACCACGCGACAATATTTAAAGAAAACATTATCACGCCTTTACAAGTCATGATGATCAGCACGATGTTGTTATATATTGTCTTTACGCTATATAAGTTTTAGTCTTTCCAACTTGAGCCATTCCCTGTACGATTCTTGATGGAAAGGGAATGAGAACGTTGGGATAACTGGCAAACTAATACTTGCCTTCGGTTGGAAATAATTATTTCATTCTCAATCTTTATTCACTTCATTACCAAGTTTCGACCTGCGATTCAAAATCAATTTACTCTATTCTTGCTTTGTCATTTTCTCATGTCGCTCTTAGATCTTTATTCTTTTTCTTTCCTTCTTTCTCTTCTTCTTTTGCTGAGAGCCTTCTGTTCACATATTTTCTTTTCATCTGTGTCCCCAGTCCTGGGTTACTTGGACTTCATTCGCTTCCTTGTCATTGGACATGTTCAGTCCGCTCGGTTTGCGAATTCAAATAAACACAACCACCACCAGATCATGAGATCGCTTTGAACTGTAGATGTGGCATCATAAGCCACTAAGCGCACTATTTTTTCTGCGTGGGAGGTTGTAAATCACTGTCCCTAGCGAAGATATGGCGGCGCCAGTCAGCTCTCGTGCTTTGGCATTTTGGCATTTTTGCCAATGACTTCTGTACAATTTCAAATTTGGACTTCGATAAGAATTTCAAAGTAGTAGGCCACTACTGTTCATATAAAATTTTCTTTCCAAAACTCAACACTTGCAAGTCAGGTACCAAGGAATAGTCAATTGGTGAGTGGAGTGTAAACACAATATCTTGATAACACAAGTAAAAATCCTTCACCAGAAGTTGCCTTACATTAATTCCAAGCCTGGGGAGAATGTGCCATTCACTTTCTCTATATGAAGATTATCTAAATTCCTAAACAGACATAAAAAAGTAGCAATAAAAAGTAGCAATACAAGACATTATGGTAATCTAGCTATTAGCTAATGATGAGTGCTTTCAGAGACATTTTGTGGTTGATGTTTGTTGAGTGATGGAATTATGATGTTTAACGGGCAGCAATTTGCTAACCGCTTGAGAAGTGCTGAACAGAACCAGCTGAATCGATATACCACTAAGGCTGTATTGAATTTGTCACAAACAATAATGTTTGAAATCGGTGATGGGCAAGAACTGAGCAGTGATTGCCATAAAAGTCTTTCATTTTGGTAATCTAGCTATTAGCTAATGATGAGTGCTTTCAGAGACATTTTGTGGTTGATGTTTGTTGAGTGATGGAATTATGATGTTTAACGGGCAACAATTTGCTAACCGCTTGAGAAGTGCTGAACAGAACCAGCTGAATCGATATACCACTAAGGCTGTATTGAATTTGTCACAAACAATAATGTTTGAAATCGGTGATGGGCAAGAACTGAGCAGTGATTGCCATAAAAGTCTTTCGTAGCCTGTTATGTGTGTACAGTGTGTGTACAGTCGGTACGTGCACACCCAGTTAACCCTTCACGGTATGCTACACGCCTACAGCATAAAAACCCAATGAACCCTTCGTGCATGTTTATTTTTTTATCATTATATTTTTATGGATTCCCCACAGGCCGAGGCCTAAGTCGAGGGGTCTCCGTTCATGGCTTACTGGGAATATATCTGCAAAATTGTAACATAGATTGAGAAGAGGAAGGGTTATAACAAAAATGCATACTGTAGAAATCAGCCATAATATTCGTTACTTTGTTACAGAAACTCTAGAAGGAATATAACCAGCGGGTTCAAAGCGGGTGTTGGCAAAGATGGTATGGACACGAGACACAAATCAATGACTATTTTGGGTGGTTCTAATGTCAGTGGGGAGGAGACCAATTTCGTCTCAGAGTTTGGAACTGGACTCGTGTTTGGAGTGCATATTGTCAGACAATGAGTAGTGTGGTTGGCAAGTTTGGCTTCATTGCAATTCTCTCACAAAGAGCTTTCCAGTGAACGAGCCCAGGATCTTCAAAATCTCCAAAGTAGAACCAACGTTATGGCGGAAATTAAGTGCGTTTTTTGTGACTGTCACAAATTATAGGAAAGCAAAGAAAGTTATAGACTCCAAACGGTTGAGCAGACAGTTGCCTAAGAAGAATTCAGTTGTACCCACATGGATCCGGCAGAAAGCACAGCATTGCAAGTAATAACCTGAGACGCCCCTGGGGCATGTGCTCCGTCCACGCTTTCAGCACACCGAACCTCACCCTCCTCACATCACAGACATTCCTTGTTTCTCTTATACTATAGCTTTGCAATGCAGTGACAGTGTTGAAATATACATGCCCTCGCGCAGCTATGCTGTGCTGTCTGCCGAATCCACACATGGTTATAATTGCTGAATTCACACCTGTTCATTAGCACATCTTTACATTATCAACACTGAAAACCTTTTAAGGTTTTCATGGTGTTTTGCACTTGGTTGCCTTGCTTCGCTCCAATCTTCGTGCCTCAGGTCCACTTATTAAGTTTACCCCTTTCAATACAAAAAAGGTGGTTTCCCTATTCTAGGTATTCAACAGCATCTACCTTCACTGACGGGAGATTTATACTCGAAAAAGCTGTATGAAGGAAATCAGTACTAACGGATGTGTCGCTTTGCTAGTAATGTGCCTTGGCAACATGGCCGCATTTTCTTATGTCTCTTCCTACAGAAAACTGGTGCACTTTGGAATTGTCTCCCACCCCAATTGACAACTTTAGATTCCCTAATAGAATTCAAGCGTCATTTACGTATTTACATTGCAAAGTATCAGTTCGACTGCACTGGTATCCCTTTGATGTGCAATCATTGATTTATATGTACACTGCTTGTTCTTTCACTGTATCTTTTGTACAGCATCTCTCTTTTTCCCAACTTTTTTGCACATTTTCTCTTTTTCCCAAATCCAATGTTCAATGTAGATACACAAATAGGAGATCCCCCGATAGGCGTCAGCCTTTGGGTAATCCTGAAATAAAGATTATATTATAATACATGTCGAGGTTGGATGGAGAGTGCAGTTATGGTGCGGCGTTAATAAAAAGTCTCGGCAGGGTCGAATGCTGCAGATTACACCGTTATTAATCTTATACTTCCTCCACATCGTTAAACTTGTCACTTCGCACATCTCAGGTTACGTTTGGTTGATAACATTCCCAAATGGGAATCACTTGGAATCAATCGGAATCATTCTCGCCCGTTTGGTTGGTCAAAAAAGTGCGTTAGGTTGGTCCCATTCCAGAATGGAAATCGTTGAGACTGATTCTTTTTGGAGAATGATCATTCCACCTGACATGCTGGAATGAACATTAATAATAATAATACCACAGCACTCGTAATAATATAATTATGTGGGTATAATTATACGTTCCGCTTCTGTCCTATCTTCTATGATCAAATTCCATTATCAAGGTAATTATTAACACGGCGCACTGATGACCTGTGACGCCAGATCATGGATTGTCGGCCAGATTTCTCCATGTAGGCTTGTCCAGAGCGATGGCCCTCACATTCCCCACCTGACTGCTGCGCTTCAAGTCGATGTGCCTCCTCTGTAAGTCGCTTGTGATGCGCGTCGCAATGGATGTCCTTGGACGTCCACGCCCAGCCTTGGCATCTCCCGCAAAATAGCCCGTCAGCGCAATCCATGGCGGCGCATCCCTGTCCATACGGAGAATATGGCCGGTTAGCTGCCATCTTCTCCTGTCCACGATGTCAGATAGTGGTTCCGTGTTGCACCTCTCATACAGCTCAGTATTTGATATCCTGGCTGGGTAGACTATGCCAATGAGCCGTCGGAGCTGCTTCCGGTGGAAAACGTTAAGCGATTCTGCTTGTGCTGCCGTGAGCCCCCATGCACCGCAGTTATACAAAAGAACGGGCAGAACCAGGGCATTATACAGGCGGATGCGCCTCTGCTCACTGACATTCCCACGAATGAACATTCCCATTCCGGAATCAAAAATGATAATGGTTGCCACGAGCCAAACAATGTAGCATCCGGTTCAAGTGCCTCAAATCATGAACTCAGAAGTACCTTGACTCTCCCAAGGCAACTACAGTTGGGTAAATGAAAAGAGCCGTCGTTCCACAATGACATAATGGAATTGTTATGTCAAGTGATTCCTATTTGATTCTGGTGCGTTTGTTTTGTCAGGCGATTCCTACCCATTCAAATTCCAGAATGGTTGTCATTTACATTCTGAAAATCCCCAACCAAACGCAACCTCAATGTTCGGGACTGGCTTGTCTTTGCTGGATTCTGTGTTCGAACATTGCTACAACCCTCCCTACGCAATGTCTATTTGCTACGGCAGCCATTGTGGTTTGAAGAAGGGCTGAGGCTTCCTGCAGCTTCATCTGTGAAAAGAATTCGGGTGGACACACCCATTCCCATAGTGCTGCACATCACATCCGAACCAGTTCCGTTACTTTTACAACATTTCGGCACTTGGCCATCGTCAGGTAAAACCAATGAATACCGCGGAAGCCACACAAGAGCAGTATATACGCAGAGTGTAGCGCCAAAAAAGATGCGAATTATGTCACCTAGTATGCAGAGGGGGGGGGGGACAGAGAGAGAGAAAAGGCGCAACTAGCACATCGCGGAGCAGAAGCAGCAGAAGGTAGCGCGCATTGTGCTCTGTGAATGGCGTTACGCAGAGTGTAGCGCCAAAAAATAAAATGATGCGAGTTATGTCCCCTCTATACAGAGGGGGGGGGGGGAAAGGTGCAACTGTGCACATCACGGAGAAGAAGAGCGCGCCGTTGTGCTCTACGAAGTGAGGGTACATGCCAAATAATTATGGTGTTAATTCAAGCACAGGAGGGGAGCACCGAGCCCCATGTGTCAATGCACTATGAGGAAAACTTCCATGCCAAACTGTTACCACCAGGGACGCTACGAAGCATCAGGAACAGAATGGATTTGAGTGACCCGCCTCATTTTATAATTATTCAGTGATATTGAAGTAGCAGCAGGGGAAGCTGAGAAAATTCACAACAAATCCCATCGGATGCTGGTGTTCACATGGTGCTTGGCATCACGAATCTCAATCGCCTCGCGCAGTTTGTGACAGGCTCGATCAGGCTCTCTTGCTATGGTGAAATCATGATAATTGGAACCTCAAAATTCCAGGAAAAAACTTCTAATTATCCGGACATTCTAATTATCCAAACATGAACCCAAAAATTCCAGGAAAAAACTTCATGAGTACATGTATGAGTACATGCAGAAAATAGTCAATTTCAGCGTTCCTGCTCTAAACAGCAACTAGCTTCGACTAGAAACAAAGATTACACCAAAGGATCAAACAACAACCATTTTCTGCAGTTTTTTTGCAGATGGCTTCCTTGTGCTTGGCCCAGCACGCCAAAAATCACACCTCAGAGGAGTACAAAAATTACAACTCTCACATGTCTTTGATTGCTGGCCACGCACCGGCTAATTATTCAATGAATTATTTTAGTACTGGAGGTCAAGCACCGGCGAGGACACTGGGAACACAAGATTTCACAACAACATCAACAACAACGACAACGACAACGACAACGACAACGACAACGACAACGACAACGACAACAACAACAACAACGACACTGCCATCATTGCCGCTCACGAGAATTTTCTAGCCGCAGAAGAGCACCTCCAGTCAGCTGTGACAACCACGGCACAGTGGCTGAAGGATTGGCATCTCCTGGTCAACGAAAGTAAGACCACTGTCATCCACTTTCACCACACCAACCGGCCACCTCCCAGACCACCATCAATCACACTTAACGATACCAACCTCACTGTGGCCTCAAGGCATCGCCACCTTGGCCTCCTCATACAGCAGAATCTATGGTGGAACTCGCATGTTGACTACATCATCACTAAAGCGACCAGGAAGATGTTCCTTCTCCTGCGACTACGCAATTCCTTAAACACTTCTGCTCTCTCCTCCATCTATCTAACCTACATCCGCCCTATTCTTGAGTATGCTTGCACTGTCCTCTCACCCCTCCCCGCAACCCTGAACGACCGGCTTGAGCGCATCCAACGGCGCGCTGCTCGCCTCTGTTTGCATCTCCCCCTCTTTGAACACAGAACCCACTCCGTGCTGCTGCACCGACTCAAATGGCCATCACTCAGCAGCCGTCGTACCCTCTCCCATATCCTTCTTGCACACAGCCTGCATCATAGATATGCACCACCACACCTTCTTGCAATTCACCTACCCCGAATACAACCCATTCGCACGCTCAGGTTCCCCCGAACCTTTGAGCTACCCACAACACGTACAAACCGGCTAAGAGACTCCCCCATCTATGCTTCTCTTGATCTCTTTAATAGCATCCCACCCAGCATCCGGCAAATCAACCCCAGACGAGATTTCAAAGCAAACATCCTACCACTTGTCAGCTCTTCCGTATGTACTTGCTCACATTGCTCAGCACATCTATAGCTCCATTGCGCCCAGCCTACGTGATTAACTCCCAATTAGTATTGCCATCGCTACTGCCTCAGCAAGCAGCTAAACTTTGATCTCTCTGTATCTGATCCCCGTGCCTGTAATTATTTTTCTCTTATTGGCCACAGGCCATCGTGAGAATAAAAGAATTCAAACAACAACAACAACAACAACAACGATCTCTTATTGGCCACTGGCTATCGTGAGAATAAAGATTTGAAACAACAACAACAACAACAACAACAACAACAACAACAACAACAACAACAACAACAACAACAACAACAACAACAACAACAACAACAACAACAACAACAACAACAACAACAACAACAACAACAACAACAACAACAACAACAACAACAACAACAACAACAACAACAACAACAACAACAACAACAACAACAACAACAACAACAACAACAACAACAACAACAACAACAACAACAACAACAACAACAACAACAACAACAGCAAAAACACAGCTACAAAGAAGCGTCGATGCCGCAGCAGAATGGCTAGAGCGCTGGCATCTGCTAGTCAATAAAACGAAAACCGTCATCCTCCCGTTCTACCATGCTAACCGACCCCCACCACGACTACCCGAAAAAAACCTTGGCCAAACCCTATTCGAAACAGTAACACAACATCGTCACCTCGGCATCATCTTTCAGCATGACCTAAGATGGTCAGCCCACCTTGACTTTGTGCTGAAGAAAGCCGTAAAATCTTTTAATATTCTCTTTAGGCTCAAATCAACTCTACACACTAAATCACTCTCTCTCATTTACAAAACGTATATCCTGCCTATAATTGAATATGCATGCATTGCTGTCACCCCGCTCTCAATCGCAGCCCTTGACCGTCTTGAGCGAATCCAGTGCAAGGTGGCCAGAATCTGCCTCCGTCTCACTGCTCCATCGGCTCAAATGGCCGACAATGTTTTCTCGCCGCAAAGTGAAGCTCACCCTTCTTGCTCACTCCATAAAATACCAATATGCCTCACAACACATACGCTTGCTCGACACCCCCGCTCAAGTTACGGCCCAGTACAGCCTTCGACACGCACACACTTGGCACCTCCCACCCTCCAGAGCCGATCGCTGTAAAGACTTCCCACTGTACAAGTCCCTAGAATACTACAATGCCCTCCCTGCTAGCATTCGTGACGTCTCCTCCCGACCTGCTTTCAAACAAGAAATCTGCTCACTGCTGATAAACTCAATCTGCTCCTGCAGCGCTCACCCTCTCCCATACTTGTAAAGTTCAAAGTGATGTTAATCACTTTCCAACTGTTTAACCCACAATCTCACCTTCTCATCAACTTATCTCTTATTGGCGATGGTGCCATCATGAGAATAAAGAATTCAAACAACAACAACAACAACAACAATGGTAACAATTTACCATCAAGATCAAAGGAGGAGTCAACGAACAGAGGTTAAACAACATGAAGCGAGCCTGGTACCGATCGGTGTTGATGAGGAGAATGACACGGAGGACGACACTGAGGACGAGTTGGAAGATGAGACGGAGGACGAGGTTGCGGTTGTTGGAGACGAGGAATCAGATGGTGATTGTGATCGTAAGAAGTCTGCCGTTATTCTTCAGTTGTCGTCTCACCCTAAGTGTCTGCAGTTGTATGATGATTATAGTTTTTCTGTTCTTTGTCGTGTATGCTAGTCAGTTGAAAGTACTTGAGGCTGTTTGTATTCGTTTGCATAAGCCTGATATTTGTAAGCAGAAGAAACATGTAGTTGCGTTAAAATTGTTTTCGTAGGTGCACAGCATGACTGTTTGTCTCACTACACAGTTTTAGCATTATAATCAGTTTCTCACCCGCCGTTGCACTTAGCTCTCATTTCACTTCTATTGTCTCGCCTTCCCTCATTCTATTTTAGCACTGTATTTTGTTCTCGTAACACATCATTGAATGTATATTTAATCATTGTTCAGCATGGTTAATCTTCAGTCACGACTTTCCACTGATAAATGTGACAAGAAAATTAATTCTGGTAAACTTTCATGACTTCGTTGTAGTGTGGCGATGACTGCAGAATTTTGTCTTTTTATTGCTATTATAAAATTGTTGTCATCAAGTCGATTATTTGCAAGTGTAGTATAATAATATTATCAGCAATAGGTATATTTGTGAAAAAAGAACACATTAGTAGAAAGGACGGGTTATGAGATGCGACATTCGAGGTGACAAAAAAGGCGCGACATTCCAACAATGTGCAATCGACCGTCAAGAGTCATCTGTCCGTTAGTGATAGTTGTCGCGAATTGTACAGCGATAATGTTTGCTCAGTTTTGGCCATTGGCAGATCTGTATTACATTTGTCTGTGTTTGTCCCCTGAACTATGTGTTCAGAAGGAAAATATTTTGTCACATCAGTTGTTTGGTCTTAATCCTCGCGAAAGTGTCAGGAGTGCTTCTCCTCACTGATGCATTACGTTTAGTAATTTCTTCACCTTCAACCTGTGTTTGACTGTTCTGCTGAAGTAATTTTTCCACACGTTTAGCGTGAGGTTATCGATCTATGCTTTTGCTGTAGCTCTATAAATTGCTGTGTTTTGACATTTTCCATTATTCCCTATACTTAGCCATGATGAGAAGGGAACGAAAACGTTTGGTTACCAAGTTGGTTTACTTGAATGTGTGGATTGCGTCGGTGCTGACACCTGTTCTTTCCAAAACACATGAGAATGAGTTATGCAGCAACTATCCACGGCTGTAGGAAGATGATAAACAGTCAGAAAGTTGGATAATAGGGCACAAAACCCATTACCACACTTTCTGACTGTTTATCTTGTTACAGTCGTGAATAGTTGCTGCATAACTTGTTCTCATGTGTTTTCTTCTCTTTTTTTTGCATTTATTACTGCGTCAGTATCTGAGTTAAAATTGGTGTATTACATGTACACTTGTATAATGTATACATGTGCAAGCAGGCCAATAATTATAGCAATGCATGATACATGTGTGCCACTTGAAAGCAACAGAGTGGAACTACTTACAAATGTGTTAAGTGGTACAAGTGGTCAAATATACCAGGATTAATACTGGGCAGGACAATGCCTTTAACAAATCTGAGAGTGGACAAAACAAAATTTAGATTGAGTGCGTTGGCATGCAGCAATCCGTGACTTACTCTTTGCTGCAGAGGAAACTAAATACCGTGCTAGCGTGATTTGCACCCCTGGGGAACTATTGATGGAGCAGTATACAAGAGAGTGCAATTTTCGTTGGTACATTCACGTTGTTATGCACCCTCTGTATCTCTAAATTGTCAGGAACGAACGAGCACACGTCACCAGGACAACTATTGCTTCTTAATCCTAGAATTATCAAGATTTCAACTACCCTAGAACTGCCGGAGGTATCATATGACTCAACGGGACTTAAACATACCAGCTTCGTATTATTTTTGGCAATATGTGTAGGAACGGAAGTCCTTGGGGTAAAGGGTACCTTTTAAAAGAAAGAACCAATAATTACAGGTGCACTAGCTTGGAAATCAACAGCTGGCACTGCGCGCAGCGAAAGGGCGACCTCTGGTCAGTTTATTATAAGAGCATTTGCTTGCAAAGCTCATGCTACAGACTCTACATTTCAGTCCATTACGCCTAATATGGCGGTTGCTTCGCCAACTTTCTTGATTTTTCTGAGCATGGTTTGTCATTCTTTCACTGTTGTGATAAATAAATGTACGAGCGAAAGGAGAATATGGTGTCGCGACTCATAGCAAACAAATCATTTCCGTTCGCCGTCGTGTCTGGAGACCATCTTCGTGATCAAACCTCAAGTAGTAGAGTAGTCCCTGGAAACTATTTTTGGGGTTTTACTTGATTATATGTAGTCCATTCTTATCCAGCTGAAGGGCCGTCAGCAGATTATTGCGGGTACGGAGGACTCCTCTTGCGGAAAGTTGCCAAACCAATGACATGATATTGCCTTTACTCAAAGTAGAGTCCTCTCTACTTCCCTGTTTTCCTTCCTGCCTTGTGCACTTGATCACGACATGGATCAGCAATGTCTTCAAAGACAACATCGACACGATGTGCCATTAGCCGGAATAGGTGTTGTGCCAGATCAGTGCGTGGCACTGCCACGGGCAGATGGCTGTCACAAATCCCCGGAGCTGCTCCTGGTGAGCAAAAGCTAATTGGGCTACATCCATGCTGACTAAACAAACAAACTTTCCGAAGTACGGAATTATCAAAGTAAAAACCACCTTCAGACGAACGGAAACACTAAAACTATCCTCCAACGAACGGAAACACAAAAACTATCCTCCGACGCCGAGAACGGAAACACAAAAACTATCCTACTATGAATGGAAACACTAAAACTATTATCCGACGAGCGGAACCACTACAACTATTCCCCGACGAACAGAAATGCCGAGTTCTCAACCCTGCTGACCAACACCACAGGGGTGGAGTCTCAAGAGCCTGACAAACAATGCTCAAGACGAGTTCTGACACCATGTAACAGGAAGCATACTAGCAGCTCCAGTCGACACAACAAATCGAACACGCTCCCTCTGGACTAACCAAGACCTAAGGCGGAGCCCTTGTCGTGGCCAGCTTCATATTTCAGAATCAATGCAGGGAGTCATATTCGACTCCCTGGTGTGTTCAGAGCACGATGTCGGAGGTAGAACAAGAATGTGTAGAAAAAAAGTGTCTTCCTAAAGGTGGATAGTGTGTAGAGTAATAGTTGTCCATTATGCATGAATAATAATAAGTAATTCGGGGATCACCGTACAGAGCATGCAGAAATAGTGTAAGTAATTATGTGATTGGAAGGCCAACGGGAATGGGAGAAGAAGACTCTAAGACCATTCCCGTCACAAAGCAATGAAGGAGAAACACACAATTCTTGCGGAAATTGACACTTGACTGACTCACGACTGATAACGTCATGTCAGTGTGTTTGCCTTTTCACGTTGGCATCGGCGTGAGCCTAGCCTTGGCTTGTGCTCCACCCAATGTTAGACATGATGCCAGAAGAGAAAGGGAGTAAAGACAGGATGGACGGAAAAGAAATGCAGCCTAGGTGTCAGAAAGGTGAGCCCTCCTTGCTAAATAAAAACTTACACGGCTTCATCATTCCTGCAGCCAATAATATTGTTCCCACGGCATTGGCAATATCCGCAGTTGGTCACATTCTGGTCAGGTTCCGGCTCAGCCAAAGCCATCTTGGCCATACAGATCAACATCTGCAGAACATATTGAAGAGGAAACAGAACAGGGTTGGAGATTCATATTTCCACTTCCAGTCGTCGTCGTCAAACTAGTCGTTGTTGTTTAAAATCTCTATTCTCAAAATACTTGGGGGCCATTTAAGAGAATGATAATAGAAGGATATTTAAAGGGGAGCTCCACGAAAAAATGAAAATTTGATAGCCTGTAGAGTTTCGGGCGCTGAGTCGAATGGTCTTGGTCGGAAGTCTCTACGAGAAACCGTTCTTGAGATATTTCAATTTTAGCCCCGCCCCGTACCAATGTATGTGTGACGTCATGGTGGCATGGTGCGAAAATACTTGGATTTTGAATCTCACTTTCTTCAGGACGAAAGTCACTACAGAAAGTAGTTGGCCAAGTCGCCTGAGCCGCTGCAATGCCAAATTGTTGTGTTGTTGGTTGTGCCAGTATCATATCATCCTCCTGGGGTTAGTTTTCTCAGATTCCCAAAGGATGGAGACCTGGCAAAGTGCCGAGATGTTGCAATGCGTCGTGAAAATTTCAAGCCTATTTTCGCAGCACGAGCTATGTTTACTCGCTGCATTTATGATCCATAGGGACTTGAGAGCTGAGTTTTGACGAGTACGCCGTCCAGGAAAGCCCTCATCAGTGTACCAGTGCCCTCCGAACCGTGAGCCTCCAGCAAAGCGAACTCAACAAGATGCAACTGAGAAAGCAGGGCGAGATACGTTCCATCAGGATCAGAAGAGTACATCACCCCATCAACTCCGACTGCAGCTAGCTGATGAACGATATTACCCAAGTAGCTTAGCGCATACCAGTACTCAAACTGTGCACATCTGTCATCAACTGGGACGCAAACAGACAAACCCCCAGCAAGTACGAAGGCTACAGAACTGTTTGCTTGCGATGTGCAGGCTGCATGCACGACGAACTGTTTCACCAATCCTGCCAAACTGAACCAGTGAAAGTTGATTTCGTGGATATGTCTCTATTTATAACAGCTACCCTATATCTAGGCATGGTTGCATGAATATCATATCACTCAGAGCAGTTGTTAGAAGTGTGGACAGCCTAGGAATAGTGCAAGGAAGGTGAAACAAAAATTTATTACTCTCCGAGTTCCACGCTTACGGGATCACCAGGCCAAAAAAATCTAATTTCGAACAAGGAATGGGTTCTGGTTGTATGCGAAAGAAAAGTAAGTGAAGACCTATTGTGCAAGGAATACATTGGGAACTACACATATTATACACATGCACTCACACCTTCACCCACATGCGCGCACGCGTGTGCGTGCACACACACAAACACAACAACACGCACATATACGCACCCACATACTCAAACTCCCTCGCACGCACGCTAGCCTAAGGATAGTACATATGCTGTAGTAGTGGTGTACTTAGTGAAATGACTATGCGTACATCTGATGACGCCGCCACTCCACGCCAGAAGACAACAAACATCTGCTGAACATTTGTGCTCCCATCTCTTATGGGCAACACAGGGAATGAAACGAACAATGCAATTGAGAACAAGAGTCGTCCTGTACGGTGAAGTTTCCATTTTCCCATCCAGCAGTATATTATCTAAGCAAGTGTGTTTTCTCCACATTCTTTTTGCCATGCAGGTATATCACAGTGTCATGCCAAACTACATTCTCAAACGCATTTGTTTCTCAATTCTGGGGATGATTGGACACGCACATCTCGCAGCTCTTGACGACGTCAATGTCAACCGTCATCACAGCACAACTAAAAAGACCGCGATAGGAAGGTATAAAGTCCAGTTCTCAAAGCATAAAGACGGCTGTGGCCAAATAGAAAATTATACGACAGAAACAGATATGAGTATGTTGACAAGCTCATGTGTGAGGTGGTAGCAGTTGCAAATGGCAACCTCGATGTTCCTGCCTCGGAGAAGCGTGTTTCCCTGCCAAATTCCAGGTGGAAGCCTCCTGAGAAGGCTGAGGTGGTGCAGGATTTGGACATCTTTGCCTGATGGTATTCACAACGCAGGCTGGAAGACGACAACGAACGTGCTTGCCCAATTTGCCGTGTACATAGTGTGTACTGCCTGTGTGCCGCATAGCATAGAGATCTACACAAACACAGAATGTCATATGGGATGTGTATGATGAGTGCTTGTACACATACCATATTGCTGTACCGTAATAATTATTATAGTCAAATACTCATTTGCTCTACATATGCGCTGAATTGCACCTAACGGTACCTACCTGCACTTTCAGTGCGCGCGCCATACTAATTTAGTGTCCACTGGTACAAAGATGGAGGGTCTTGTAGATTTTCCCATAATTGCTCATTTCAAATTTAATTCCAATGATCTGGGGGATAAATACTGATTAGGACGCGTTCGATTACCTACTAGTACAGAGATGTCTTGGTCAGAAAGTACAGATGTGTTACTCTCCTGCCAGAATTTGTGCATTATTTCTGTGTACCCTTTCTTGACATCACTTGAAACGATAAAGTATAGGTTCGGGTGTGATCAAATGCACCCATGGCGCTCATAAACTGGGTGCAGTGCTCTCTTCACCAACAGAACGCTACCATACTTTGCAGATCTTGTACCAATCCAAGGGAAAATGACAAAGACAAAATAATGTGTTTGAGTCATGCATGAAAACTTGTGATAATTACTAGCACTATAGAACAACGTTGTTCATGCTATGCCTGACAACAATAAGTTACACAAAACATTACATGCATCGATCCTCACAAGATAAGTCAAGACATACTCGGAGCAAAGAGAAATTTGTTTGTGTCATGCATGAAACTTGTGATAACTACCAGTACAATGTCTTTCTTGTGCGACGCCTACTGTAGTGCGCCTGACAACAATAAATTTCCCCCAAAAAATAAGTGTATCATGCTGATACGCGATCCTCAAAAGACAAGTCAAGGCAAACTCATTTAGGCTTACCTAATGTCAGACTCTTCTGTCACTGGCATTGGCGGCTTCTGCATGTCGAGATAACCTCGAAGAGCAGTGGTGGGCACAGCCTAATGCAAGGATACGATCTCGTAATCTGCGAGGTCCGCTACGCAAGAAACCTTGGGCCGCCTTGTCGACAGCGACTGGAGCATCCTACCAGCAAAATCATTCCCGCGGGCTAGGCATGGGTATACACTTTTGTCCACGCACTCACCAGTCGGAATCCCAAACGAATCGAGATTCTGGTGGCCAAGCTACTCGTCTTCTGTCGGACGCAGCTGCTGACGTATCTTCTTCCTCAACATTTGTTACACGCGATGGCAGCTCCTCAGCAGAGTATCTGAGCTCCCTGCCTCAACCATACGCGGCGGTGGGCTGTTGGTCGTCTTCACTGGCCTCAGCATCGCTGCCTTCATTGCTGGGGACAGAGAATTGTTCGAAATCGCCCATCTTCACTTGAAATACCAACTAAAATTAGTGCTTGTAGATTGGCGAAGAGAAACGACTACGCCACAATGACGTAGGCAGCCCGTGATGACGTAGCCAAATGGCCGCATGACGTCAGGGCTCGGCCCCGGTTTTTGCAATCGCAAAGTGAAATATCTCAAGAACGCTTCGTCGTAGACCATTCGACTCAGCCCCCGAAACTCTACAGGTTATCAAAGTTTCATTTTTTCGTGGAGTTCCCCTTTAAATAATATGGACCGTTAAAAATAATACACAAAAATTGTAAATTATCGTGTCCGTTCCCTTGTGAACTTGTGACAAAAACCAACACCCGGTGAACCCTAGTGGCACATGCAGCGCCTAGCGATGAAGGCGAAGGGATAAGTCTCACAACCACTGGCACAAGTGCCTGAAAAAAACCATTAGCCCCATGCATGTACCTCTTGTGTCTGATCACAAACTTACAGTTGGATTTGGGAAGCAGCACGGCTGCAAAAACTGTTCCCATGACTTGAACCAGGTACCTTTTGCACCTCAATCGTGATGGTCTTTGAGCCACTCACTGTGCCTGTGTTTGCAATACACGTTTAAAATAGGTACTCTAATTTCAGAAGTTTTAGGTGCTCAATATTTTCGGTATGTGGATAATGGGTCAGGTTGGGTGAACAGAAGATAATACAAGTTGGTACTGAGACACAATTCTCTATTGGATTATGTGTGTCCGTGTTTGTTCGGTTTATTGAAATTTGAGGCATGAAACAGATGCACCGAAAGTAAAAAATGTGCAGATAAAACTCGGTTGAATTGCCAAGGATCAAAAAAAAAAAAGAGGAACATAAGTTATCCACTTTGTCCAAAACTAATAATAGTAAGCAGGATACTTTGACTTTGATATTTCGACTCAACAGTATCCTGCTTATAATCGTTAGTGTTGGACAAAACAGATAACTCGTAAACTTAGGGTCCCCTCTTTTTGAAATTACCAGTATACAGAATTTGTGAAAATGCAATATATGATTGGGCGAGAGCTAACAAGGCACACAGGTTTGGTGTTTTTTGTTAAGCTTATTTTACTTCGCCATTGGCACATCCAAAATCGAGAGAAAGCGACTTTACCAGCAGGGATAATAATCTCTTGACTTTGTTGTTTTTTTTGGATTTTTACAAAGACCACTGAAATGCGAAACATGAGATGCAGCTAGGGGAAGCACGCAGAACCTGATTCGTGGCAGTGGTGGTGAGGTTTAGAGAGCTCCGCCTAGGGTCTCGACTTCATGGCCACCTACACGCCATTTGCTGCAGTGGTCGAAATCGACGTCGTCGTCGACTTCCTGATCTAAGCTTCCCAAGTTAGAAGGTTGCTGGTTGTCGCTTAGTGGACGTGCTGTAGCCAAGCGGTAGGCTGTTGAATCTCGTCCTATCGTTGAATCTCGAATCTCGCCTTTGAGTCTTCCTGTCAGTTGTGTGCCCTGTTGTCCCAGTATCCGATTGCATATCATTGTAGTACAGTAGTGTACAAATGACTGCATCACATCGCTTGCATGTGTACGTTCCGCCCAATCTGAGAATTCCCAGATCAAATGCCTGAGAGGAGGTCATGTGATGTCATCGGTGTTACCAAAAGAATATTCGTTCATTCGTTCGTTAAGCCAAAGAATATTCGGCTACTAGGTTTTCACATTTGTTTCACCACTACCAAGTACAGATTGCACACACAGACTGCGCCCCATATGAATTCGCTGCGCTGGAATGTGCACCACACAGACTTGGGTGTGCTCCCAGAAGTCTAGCAGAAGCTCCTCGTGCACCAAGTATTTCAGCGTTCCCAGAATGCAAAAAGCATGCATGCGCCAACTGCTGATAGCGCAAATTCTCAGATTGTGAAGGCAAGTCCAAGACTAGTCCAAGATGGCGCATGCTGGTTGTGACGTAGTACACAGGCTAGATATATGACGTAATAGTCACGTGATAAGACATGAGCATCATATCACATCACGCCCCTTCTGAGATAAAACAGTGGTCTAGCCAGGTTTGTCTCAACAACTAAATGAAAAATATCAAATGGGCCTCAACCAGCGAAAACAGCCCTTAGGGTCAACATTTTCAAAATTCCTTTTTGGTTAGAAATTTGTTGAACCATAGCTACTGAAGGACCTCAGCCAAGAAAAAGTTCAATATTCCGATTCTAAACGGGTGTATACACCAATATACAAGGTGTACCCCAAATTGGTGCAATGTATGTATACGATGTATGTGTACAATGAATATTCAGCATTCGAAGGTGAGTGGGCAACTTGAATATTTTTGAAATAGTGCAGAAGCAGCTATAATGACAAAGAATAGCTGATGATATGAGTGCGGAGAAATGATCGACATATTCGCAGCTGCATCCTGCGTGGAGTCGTTCCGCAATCTCGTCTTCCATTTCTTCCTCCGCAGCTGAAGACACGACGTCGCTGCCGTCACTAGCCCCAGACTCAGAATTTATCTCAGGTGACGACTCCTCATCTCCCGACTCTGACGAGTCATCGGCCACCTTGAGCCGCATCGCAGCATGAGATGACGGCTGCGATTCCGCCTCGCTGTCGACATGCGGATGTCGGAACCAAAGAACGTCTCATCCTTATTCTGAACTTCAGCGGCTACTTCCAGCATCCACTCCCGGATCCCCACCAGGCTCGAGCTAGCTGTAGACAATGACTGCCGTGTGTGCGCTGCGAACAGCTCTGGCGTCCGCATCCATCGAAGCAAGATCAAGGAACACTGGAGTCGCCACTCGACACCACTTCAACTAACTTCAAAATAAATTACTTCAAGCAAGGAGTTCAAGAAGTCGTCGCGCTGTTCGCAGCGCGATCAAAACAATCGTTGAACGTCACAAATCGACCTTTTTCTCGAAAAAATTACGAAATCTCTAAGGGTCGTTTTCGCTGATTGCGGCTCAAATACAGTGTACGAGAACGAGTAGGAACTACACACGCAGCAGAGAACAGAGCACTAACACAGCTAATCATATGACTTAGTAGAATGTGAGGCAATGTCCAGGCGGTTAGGTGCAGTGGCCATTGAAGAAAATGTTGAGTCACCTCCACCATTAAACTGCGCTCTTTAGCCGACTAGACACTCCTGAACCATCACTATTGCGAGGACACTTCCGTACACGGGAGCTCTGTCGCACCCTGTAATAATATGATACGTGCGCCATTAGCGTCAGAGCAAGAAGAGGGACAAGACGAGTCAAGGGACAACCCGGAGGAAGCAATACCATACGACCAACTGTTTGTTTCTACCAGCGTTATTGAACCGTCGACACAGCTCTGACGACGATATACTGGGCAAATGCCGCGGGGCCTCCCAGCGTGTCAGTGACAGTGGGTGATGGGCAGATAACAAGGTAGCTTGCGGACAACATCGGTGGCATGAAGCCTAGTGACTGCCAAGCGTCTTGGCGCGACGGGCGAGCAGTAAAGTTTAATGCCCTAGGGGCTGCTGTGGCTGTTGACATCGGCGGGTCGTGAGGTGCTTTCGCAGGCCTTCATGGCGCTCGGACAACTGCAATACTAGTACACAGACTCTCACTAGCTACATAGTACTCTGATTCTGGCACGTTATTTCTGCATTGAATAGTGATTGATTTTTCGCGCCGAATTTCCGACGCTGCATGCATGTCCCATGCGGGTCAACAGTACTTAACACTTTTCTTTTTCCCGCGTTATCACCGCAGCTTTGCCAGTTTTGTATGTGGAAACCCCCTATATAATAGCCGTTTGGTCTATATTTCATCTATATTTTTAATCATTTAACATCTACCTTCACTAATGAGCTGTGTATTCGCGAAACAGCTGTCTGAAGGAGTTTATCAATATCGTCTACGGAAGTGTCCTCACAATGGTGATGGCTCAGGAGGGTCTAGTCGGCTAAAGAGCGCAGTTTATTGGTGGAGGTGACTCAACATTATCATTATTATTATTATTATTATTTGAAACTCGGATGTTGAGCAATAAATAAATGTGGAAGAGAAAAAGACATATGGATACGAGTTAAGAGTAACTCTCCATCACTGTAACATGATACTATATACAGTCAGAAAGTGCAATAACTAGGCACAAAACTGACAGAGTACTGAAACATTCGACGTCCTGACACCTAGCTTTAACACATCTCCGTAGCGCTAACCGACAGCCTTCCAACTTGGAAGGTTCAAGGTTATGGAAAAGACCAAAGAGGGGAAGGCAAGCGCAACGAAAACGAGCAAAAGCCACAGTCCCAACGGAACAAAGAATGTCGATTGTTATTGTTAGCTAGGTGTCAGGACGTCGAATGTTTCAGTACTCTGTCAGTTTTGTGCCTAGTTATTGCACTTTCTGACTGTATATAGTATCATGTTACAGTGATGGAGAGTTGCTCTTAACTCGTATCCATATGTCTTTTTCTCTTCCACATTATTATTATTATTATTATTACCTGTGTGGATCCACAGGAAGTGTGAGTTCCGGTGTCTGAAGAAAATGTTGAATGGTCTCTGCTGGGATGACGACTACACCATAGCTCAGTGGTTAGAGCATCGTTAGCTACAAGTGGTTGGTTGGTTGGTTGGTTGTGTTTATTTAAATTCGCAAACCGAACGGACTGAACATGTCCAATGACAAGGAAGCGAATGAAGTCCAATTAACCCAGGAATGGGGACAGAGATAAAAAGAAAATAATGGGAACAGAAGGTTCTCGGCAAAGGAAGAAGAGAAAGGAAGGAAAGAAAAAGAATAATGGAGAAGAAGAAGAAGAAGAAGAAAAATCGTGGTCACAGCGAGAAGAAAGCTTTTAGCAAAAAGACAAAGGAAAGGATGAAGGAGAATATGGGGAGACACATCGTGGTCACGGCCAAAGCCGGAGCAGCGGCAGGACACAGTAGACAAAACAACACCAGGAACAAGCACGCATGAAGCATGGGCCATGCCGGCCCAGAAGCGGGAGACCCCGAAAGGAAGAGAGAAGAGAAGAGAAGATAGAGAAATCGAAGCATTGCACATCTACATGTACGCCCACACACCCACACATCCACACACCCACACATCCACACACCCACACATCCACACATCCACAGACCCACACCTACACCCACAAACACACACACATACATCTACATGTACATACCCACACCTACGCTCCAATACACACATACTTAGACACATACCCCCCCCCCCCCCCCACACACACACGCGCGTGCACACACACACACACACACACAAACACACACACACACACACATGTACATTGACAGCCACACATACAATTGCTTTGCAATGTTCTCAGTTCATAGAAGAAACGGGACTGCGGCAGCACGGAATTGACGAGGAACAGAGATGGAGCGAATACTGCTTGGCAGGTTGTTCCAGCATAGCGCACCCTGGAAGACGAATGTCCCCTTTCCAGAGTTGCTGCGGGCGGGTGGCAGGCAGAGACCCATGCTGGAGTCCAGGCGCGTGGACCGGCCACAAGCTGGCAGTAAGAGAACCTGAAGCTCAGGACTTGCTTGGCCGTAACGGCAGCGCCATGCAAGGAATGCCAGCTTCTGCTTGTACACTTCGGTAACCCGATACAGTGAGAGGCGCTCCAGTAGGTCATGTGCGGATGTCCACGGCGGGCGTCCGAACACTACACAGGCACCACGGTTTTGCAGAACCTGTAGTCGATGACAGTGCCTGACTGCCAGAGATGTCGAAAATGCATTTGATCCATATAGAAGATCGGGCATTATGATGGACTGGAAATAAGTTATCCGACCCTGTGTGCTGAGGCAACGCTGCATCCTCCACAGGACTCCGATCTTTCGTGATACACGGTTTGCACAGCGGGTTACGTGGTCATTCCAAGACATGTTGCTATCAAATGTTACGCCAAGGTACCTGGCAGACTCCACAAGAGGCAGCAGGGTCCCGTTACAGTTCACCGAGAGTGGAGTATGCTTCTCAGGTAGGTTCCCGGAAATGGAGATCACCTGGCCTTTGGAAGCATTCAGGATCAAGCCACGGTCGTTTAGCCAGTTAGCAATAGCTGAAGCTGACGCAGACAGAATTGCAGACACTTCAGACTTAGTCGGTTTGCTGCAAGTGAGACCAATGTCATCTGCAAACTGCAAAGACAAAGCATGTCCAGCAACACAGGGTATTTCCCGAGTGTATATGTTGAACAAAATGGGGCCGAGCACAGATCCCTGTGGCACTCCGCAGGTGCAGAGAGTGATAGTGCTGCGTGATGGTCCGATACAGACACGCTGGGTCCGTTCGGAGAGAAAGGAAATGAACCACCGCAGGGCTGTGGCCGTGACACCAACATTGAAGAGGTCGAGAATTAGTTGGTGATGTCTAACTTTATCGAATGCTTTGGACATGTCCAGTAAGCAGACACCTGTGTACATTCGTTTGTCCCGGGCAGTAAGGATACGGTTGGTGATGAGAGCTAGTGCATTCTCAGTGGAATGGCCGCTGCGAAATGCAAACTGAGTGGAGGGAAGTGACTCCGTGATGTTCATGACTGATACAAGTTCCTTCTGCACTAGCTTCTCTAAAAGCTTGGACAGGATTGGGAGAAGGGAAATGGGACGGAAGTGAGTGGGAACTGCTGGGTCACCAGCTTCATATAGCGGTGATACGTGTGCAAGCTTGAAGGCAGAGGGTACTGTACCACGGGATAGTGAGGCATTGAAGAGAGCAGCAACAGACGGAGCAATGATATCAGCACAGCACTTCAGAAGTACTCCTGGGATGCTGTCACTGCCTGTGGCCTTGGCTGCATTGATGCCTCTCAGGAGACGATAAACAGAGTTGGTTCGGACATACTGGAAAGCTGATAACGTTGTGGGGCGTGATTGACCCTGTGGCATGGTGAGCACAGGGGGTCTATCATTATCAGTCACAACTTTACTGAAGGCTGTGGCGACATCCTCCACATCACACGTTGGTTCAATACGTTGGCGAGTTCGAGATGTTACAGTGTTGATGATATGCCACAGTTTGCGTGGATTGCGACTATGTTCAGCACATTGGATTTGGAAATACTCATTGCGTTTCCTACGATAGGCATTTCTGGCAGCCGCACGGGCACGCCTGAATGCCGAGTAGAGATGGGTGCTGTCCTACAAGTGAAGGTCCCTGGTTCGAGTCCTGGTGGTGACAGGCAATTTTTTCTTCAGACTTTTCCCGTTTGTGTCTTTCCATCAAACTAGTGAAGATTATTATATATAAAAACTTGTAAGTAAAAAAGGACCAAGAAACTACAAGTTACACCATAATGTCCACTAACACCACCAGTTACTAAACAATCAGCTCATGGGATAACATGGCACGAGTCTGACCGACGGTACTGACGTTCTACAACTAACAAGCTAACAGCTCTAGCACCTACTTGGTCCTTTTTACTGTTTATAAATTATCCTCGGCTCTCCATCCAAAATTGTTTTTATTTTAAGAGGTCGGAGGCAGATAATACAAAAAAAACGAAGGTAAGTAGTAGGTCGCAACTATCCACGCAAACACACATCCAGTCAAATAAGGCACTTGTAAAAAAATCCGAACGATATCGGTCCCTCCTCATCAAGGATGATACAGGGAAGATTTTTTATTTTCCTTCGAGCTTTGTGTCGTTCTGAACTTGACAATTTTCCACCTTGTCACGAGTGTTGTTATCTCATTACCTTTACGCTATCTAAGTTTTAGTCTTTCCAACTTGAAGTATACCCGTACAATCTCTAATGAGAAGCGACCGAAAACGTTCGGACATTTTTTGACAAGAGCCTTATTTGACTGGATGTATGTTTTTGTGGATACTTGCGACCTAATACTTACCTTCGTTAAAAATGTAGAAAGGAAAAGGAAATATAGATACGAGTTGAGAGTAACTCTCCATCACTGTAACCAGATACTATAATAGCATACAGTCAGAAATTTCAACAACTAGGCACAAAACTGACAGAGTACTGAGACATTCGACATCCTGACACCTAGCTTCAGCACATCTCCGTAGCGCTAACCGACACCCTTCCAACAAGGTTATGGAAAGACCAAAGAGGGGAAGGCAAGCGCAACGAAAATGAGCACAAGGTACAGTCCCAACGGAACAAAGAATGTCGACTGTTACTGGACTATGACGAGACCAGTAGGATATTTGACAAGTTGGAAGGCTGTCGGTTAGTGCTACGGAGATGTGTTGAAGCTAGGTGTCGGGACGTCGACTGTCTCAGTTTTTTTAAAGATTTTTTTCTGTCAGTTTTGTGCCTAGTTGTTGCACGTTTTGACTGTATATAGTATCTGGTTACAGTGATGGAGAGTTATTCTCAACTCGTATCTATATTTCCTTTTCCTTCCTACATTTGGTATTGGCTCAACATCCGAGGTTTGTTATAAAAATATTTTTTTTTCTCGTATCCATCCTGAATGGGACTCACGTAGGCAGAATTGACTGTGAGCATGTGTGTGTGGGAGTGAGAAAAACGAAATGAAAAAGAAAAAAACGGCTCATCAGATGAAGAGTCAATGTTTATTTATACAAAGAGAAAGACCAAGGAACTACAAGTTACTCTATACTGTCCACTAACACCACCAGTTGCAAAGCAATCAGCTCATGCGATAGCTTTGCAAGACACTGACCGACGGTACTGACGTTCTACAACTAATTGGCTAACAGATCTAGCACATCTTGGATGCGCACTCCAACAGCCTTCCAACTTGGACGGTTCTAAGTTATAGAAATAACTTCAGGAGGGGAAGGTGAGCGCAACCAAGATAAGCACGAGCTGAAAGTCTCAGCTGTGAAGGACGTTGGCGGATGTTCATGCATGGCGATGACGATACTTGCAAGACCATTGGACAAGACGGTCAAACCACGAGTCAGGAACGCAAAGCCACACTCCACACAACGTGTGTGGCTCAAAAGATGCGAAGATCAATAAAAGGGGAAGCTATGCGAACAAGAATCATGAAAAACCGAACGCGTGGTGTTAGTGGACAGTATAGCGTAACTTGTAGTTCCTTGGTCTTTCTCTTTGCATGAAAAAGCAAAAGAGAGTCTTATAATAAAGGTCAAGTTTAAGAAGGGCTAGGAATACTAGACTAAATGGCTGGGCGGATGTAACTCCATTGTTTTCCGATAGCCAGCCATGGCAGTGAGTAAAGACAAAGCAAAATGACAAACTACAAGAGGAAATAACCTAAATAGGGTGAGACAAAGAGGATTAAACAGATCTGAATGAAGAAATAGCAGTTATCAGAAACGCAATGTATCAGTGCTGGCCGGTGCCTTTGCTGCACAATAGTATGTGAACTCTATCCTTCTTCTGTGATCAGTTTAACGTCATAATTTGTCGATTTGCTCTTTCCTCTTATTCATTAAATTTGCAATCACTACCATCCAACCAAACCCCGCGGCACTAAGGTGTCCTGTGGAACTACTGCAGGTGGGGCGAATTTCTCACTGAAGCTAGGCATTGTCGGTTCAGCCTTGCTTGGGAGGATGTCCTATATGAAACATCGCTAGTTTAAGAGAGGGAGGGGGGGGGGGGCTACGCCGCCAATTAACTGACTGAGTGATAAAATGGTAAGCAGACACATCGCCACAGTCCTACAATTCACAGGAATTGGCCCCTGGCCGAAATTTGGAATGTCATTGTCTAAAGGTTACAGCAAACGGACACTACTTGCATTTATCATTGTGACGAGATTTTTCAATATTACCGATATCGGTTTTCGGTCTCGCAAAACAAACAACGGTGGACCAACATTGTCGAGTGCAATCTATCATCACCTACCAGTATGGCTAGAGTCCTCATCTTGGCACGTCGACAAGAACAGCTTTATCAGTCTCTTCTACAGCAGGCTTTCTACCTTCACTAGAGAAAAGGAGCTCGAGAAACTTCGAAGGCAACTCAGTATGATCACGTCAGTTTCCTGCAAGTCAACCCTACTTATACTTCGCCTCGCAAACTGGCGGCGTATCAGGATGCCTATGTTTGGCCACAGTCGCATGGTGCAAACACTTAACATGCGCGAAACGAAGCACAGCAGCTTTAAAAGGGACTTCTTGTGCGCAAATGTAAGTGAAAAGGGCTTCCCGTACTGTGTAAATGTAAAGAAGTATAAAACAGGTTCCGCTTCTGACTAGCGCACGCGAAATGAAGTAGATTACGGAGCGTGCTGCTAAAGGATCCGGGCTCCGTGAAAAAGCTTCCCATGCATGAATTGAAACGAAGCACAAACACTTCGAAAGGGGCTTCCCGTGCGCAAATGTAAGTGAAAACGGGCTTCCTGTACTAAACAGGCTCCGCTTCCGGCATGCGCACGCGAAATGATGCAAAACGGGGTCCCTCACAAATAATGCATGCGCGCTCGCAATGCATTGTTTCCGTAAAGTATACATACAGTCAACTTCGTTAATAACGACTTCGGATATAACGACAATTCGCGAATAACGACAGCTTTTCCATGCCCAGAGCAAAGTCCCATCCCACTGTAATACATAATAATGAGACTTCGGGTATAACGACACTTCGCGAATAAGTACACCTTTCTGATGCCCCGCCGAGTGTCGTTATAAGCGAAGTTGACTGTAATTATAAAGAAGTATAAAACAGGCTCCGCTTCCGGCAAGCGCACGCGAAATGAAGTAAAACGGGGTCCCTTACGGAGCCGGTCACATTGATCAATGTGACCGGCTCCGTAAGGGACCCCGTTTTACTTCATTTCGCGTGCGCTTGCCGGAAGCGGAGCCTGTTTTATACTTCAATCCGCGATATTCATGTTAAAACAAAATGGCGTCACGATTTATTGAAAGTGGTATAGTTGGTGGTACGAGTGTTCAAAACCATTTGAACTTCATACTGTTCGTCTTCTTTTTGACATGCTCTCTTTCCATCGTCCTTAGCTTTTGTTTGTTGAGAGCTGTTTTGGCTTTCTCCTTTACCTCTGGGGGATGCCAAGTGATGGTTTTGAGAGGCTGGTGATGGCTGTGAGCGAGAGTTTGCCGATCGGCGTCGTCCTCGCTATAGCGATGAAAATACTAGTTACTGCGCACCTGGCAGATATCACAACACGTCGGAGCGTCCAGGAGCAAAGGAATCTTGGGTTTTCACTGGAATCTAGTTCCTCCAGCATCGTGTAGCCCACCGTCGGTGAATGGCGGTCCAGAAAGGTCGAACCTGGTCTTCTGCAGCATCTCGCAGTCCTGCGAGGCACACTGAATACGCCTGTCATGTATTCTACAAATAAAAATCACGAAGTAGTGGACTTTACAGTGATGAGTCTATCTTGTATGCTGCAAAAGACGCAGGAAATGTGACTGGTGTCTGTACACTCAGTGACTGGACGCCAACACCCCAGTCTTCTCCTGCAGGATCTGTTTGACATTGACATTATGCAGTAGGTCGGCATTGACCTGGTTTGGCAGCTATCGTAATAGTATCTGCCTGGTTGGATGTAGCAGGTTGGTGTTTGCTCGTCGTCCAGTCCGGAATTTTCTTGTAACTCACGGTGGAGTACGCGCAGGGTTTGTGATCATCCCTGTTCACTTCAATATTATCAAACACAACGTTCCCTTTGTCACTCATCTTATCCTGAGTACTGAATTTGCTGACAATATTGCACCACACTTGTCACAACCTACCGCCACTGCTGGCGGTGGCGACTGGTTCGTCAATGGCGGTGACCAGGCTGACTGACTAGCTTCGAGACAGCGGCCTCGTTGTCAACCCCGCGGCAGCCTAAAAGTTGATTTTATCGATCCAGCCTCAGCGCCATGTTGACGATGCCCTAGTGACTGTGTGTCATGTATTGCCTTGCCATCAGCGGTCATTGCCGTCCACCTTGGTGCAGCCCTCAACAACTGGCTCAGCCCGTGGGAGTCTCAAGTGGACAAAGTTGTTGCCAAAGCAGCTCAGAAGATTGGTGCATCGTGGTGTAGGTGACCACATAACTAGGACTTCCCAGCGCCTATTTGTCCAGGCTGCGATACTATGTGACATGCTGTACTGCACATTCATTTCAGCACTGCAAGGCCGGCAGCTGGACCGACTGCAGGGGCCGCGCACATGCAGGCCGCCTGTTGTCAGTGCAGCATTCTGGAACGTTCCTTCCTTCTGAGATCCGTGGAATAATAACTTTCTTTGCTTCAAAGCAAGTTGCCTACCTTTCTGTTGTGCTCCCAGTGTCCTTACAACAATAACCTACAGCAATGTTTTATTTTCCTTTCCATTCCCCAACCAATGAATACTACTATGTCGATTCTATTTCTTCATACTTTGGTGTGTGCCCGCGCACGCACGTGTGTGTGTGTATACCTCACTCGCCACTCGAAGTTCTGTTCCCCATCACTGCAACACTGCCTGTTCTTTCAGGACCTGCCATCATCTGCGGATGGGCATTCAATGATTGTATTGTGTGTGTGTTTCATTCAGAATCAGATCCGCTATCGTTGCTATTAGAGAAAATCTGTGGGTTCACATCCAGTGCATTTTTAGATTTGCGTGCTTTTCTCGCCACGGGCGCATACATGGGACATTGTGTGTGTGTGCGTCTGTGTGTATGGGGATATTGTCTGTATCGGCTTTTGGTACTTATGTTCAGGTCTGTGCTTGCATGTGTGAACATGAAATTGTTCGGTTCTGTGCATGCTATTGCTATGTTGTATATTATTGTATGTATGTGTGCATTTCCACGAACAGTGTAGACGAGCGTGGAGAGTGCATTCATCCCTCATCAACCACTTCCCCTTGGGCTTACGAGAGTTTTTTTTCTGCGTACCTCTCATTTTTGTTTGTTTCTCTCTGATACTGTATTGATGCCGGTACCTGTACCTCGATGTGTTCCTCTATCTGCAGTCGCCTTTAACCTTCGGTCAAGTTTACGTTTATTGTGCTCTATTTATCGTGCGAATCAAAATAAACAATAATAACACAAGTCGTGCTAGAGTGACGACATGTGCGTGTAGTAGGGTTAATGCGATTGGACGTTATAATTAGGTGGAACAGAACACACATTGGCCAGATTGATTGGGCATCATTGATTGTGCTCAGTCTAAACAGTGAACATAATAATTATCTCCAGTGACAGACTGTAGCGGCTAGCCTCCAATAGGTAGCTGGCACTAGTCGCTACTGCTTGTTTGACAGGTGCCACCAGAACCCCTGTTGTGTCATGCTATAGATGCACATGCCCTGTTCTGGGGCATGCTGAGGTACTTTGATTTTGTTGACTGCATGTAGACAGCATCCAATAGTAGTACTCGTAGGCCTTGGCTCTTTGTAGGTCAACCACCATCGCATGGATCGATCGGTGACTATGCACTTGGAGGTTGGAATAGCCCGCGCTGAACAGATCTTGCCATGGCCCAGGGAGTGAACTCGCTTACTCGACTATCCCGGTTTTAGTTAACCAGCATGAGTGGTGCAATTTGTCCATACCATGTTACGAGCTCACAGTTGTTTGGGCAGGTTTTGAGCTGCACCACGAAACAAAGCGAAATAACGGCGTGACTGTAGAGCAAGGAAGCGGCGAGACGGCACTTCCAGGACGAGACAGGCAGTAGAGATGTGTTCACAGCACGAGCAACCTCTCAAACCCTGCCGGTACTCCACAGTTACAAGAAAATGTCGGACTGGACGACGCGCCAATGCAAACCTGCTACATCCAACCAGGCAGATACTATTACAATAGCTGCCAAACCAGGTCAATGCCGACCTACTGCATAATGTCAATGTCAAACAGATCCTGCAGGAGAAGACTGGGGTGTTGGCGTCCAGTCACTGAGTGTACAGACACCAGTCACATTTCCTGCGTCTTTTGCAGCATACAGGATAGACTCATCACTGTAAAGTCCACTACTTCGTGATTTTTATTTGTAGAATACATGACAGGCGTATTCAGTGTGCCTCGCAGGACTGCGAGATGCTGCAGAAGACCAGGTTCGACCTTTCTGGACCGCCATTCACCGACGGTGGGCTACACGATGCTGGAGGAACTAGATTCCAGTGAAAACCCAAGATTCCTTTGCTCCTGGACGCTCCGACGTGTTGTGATATCTGCCAGGTGCGCAGTAACTAGTATTTTCATCGCTATAGCGAGGACGACGCCGATCGGCAAACTCTCGCTCACAGCCATCACCAGCCTCTCAAAACCATCACTTGGCATCCCCCAGAGGTAAAGGAGAAAGCCAAAACAGCTCTCAACAAACAAAAGCTAAGGACGATGGAAAGAGAGCATGTCAAAAAGAAGACGAACAGTATGAAGTTCAAATGGGTTTGAACACTCGTTCCACCAACTATACCACTTTCAATAAATCGTGACGCCATTTTGTTTTAACACGCATACGGTCCATTGAGGGAACAATCATCAGATTATAAATCGGGAATATTTTTTTCTGCTTTACATCACGGCCACACTGGATACGCACAATAAAGAATATAATCTCACCCACACGAGCTACTTTTTTGTCACCATTCGCTTCTGGCTGTCTGTCAACCCCGCTCCTGGGCCAGAGCTGCATCAGCACAGCCTCTAGTGTATCGCTCCATTTCAGAACGCAATAAAAAACAAGGAAACTCAAATAAATCCAGTGGAAGCCGCGGATGATTATAATCTTCGGGTGAAAAGCGGGGCCTCGAGCTGATTTTCATCGAGTGGATTATTTATATAATATATTTATATTTATTACAACATCTCAAGACTCGGTGGAAACACCCGCCAATTTTAAGAGAGTGGGTGATTGGCTAACCACGGCGTTAAATAAATATAATGGGAGGGAAGAAG